>NW_020949351.1:20562453-20770171 GCF_900497805.2 Vombatus ursinus
CTCTCTCTCTCTCTCTCTCTCTCTCTCTCTCTCTCTCTCTCTCTCTGCCTGAAAGCCATGGGGAATTTCTAAGAAACCTGGATAAAATCTCCCCTAGAGTATGAGGATCACATAACTAGTTTAAAAATTAAGTATCTCAATTGCTTTAATAAAC
Source organism: Vombatus ursinus (assembly GCF_900497805.2). NCBI lineage: Eukaryota > Metazoa > Chordata > Mammalia > Diprotodontia > Vombatidae > Vombatus > Vombatus ursinus. The sequence goes on from NW_020949351.1 coordinate 20,562,608, forward strand.
TCCTATTTCATCTTCATTGTGATAGAAAGGAGAAAAAAAGGTTTAGATCAAATAAATGCTTCAGAGCATCCGTGTAGTTTTTTTTTTTTTAGCAAGACAAACCAAATTTAGTCAAATGGAATTAGCAAGGCAAATTAGCCACACACACTGCCTATATGTCTGTACTTGAGAGTACATGAGCTACAAAAGAGAGTTCAAAGGGAGCTTTGTCATGTTTGGTGGACAGAAACATCCTTCCGGTGAGACTCCATGTGCTTAGCATGACTAAAAGAAAATAATTGTTTACCATAATCATCCTTGTTTCACTCTCCTTCCCCCTCTTCTAACTTATTTACCAGCTAATTTTCCTCTCCCTCCCCCTCATGTACTACATTATGATTCTCTTTTCTTACAACACAGGCATTTTAGTCCTCCTCCTACTTCACAGAATTTTGTTATTTTTTTCTATTTCTTTCCATAACAATCGGGATAATGATGTTCTGTGTTATAAAGAGACTAGTTGGCTGAAGATTGAATACTGAAGTTGAAACGAACACCTAAACTGTGATCCTATGAAGTAATACATCTCTTAGACTTTTGCCCTCTTAGAAATGTACCCATTTGTCCCTTGCAGGGAACGGTGGGGATTAACTCATCAGGTAGTGGAACATGCCTGAATTCTTACTCAACACTTTCACATTCCTTAAGTTAGTTCTTTTAATTTTCTAAGTATCTGGGATTGCATTTCTTAATGATATTTGGTCCACAGTCTAAAGAAGGGCTTTTTAAAGCTTCTCACCTGATATGCCTTGATTGTGGCAGATGGGAAATGATGGGAAAGCAAATCAAATAAAGAAATTTTCATTTACTTAAAATAAACTATCCTTTAAAATGTGGTTTCAATTCCTAAGGATTATTATACCAAAGAAAGACAATATATAGGCTCCACCAAACATGAAAAAGTAAGTGAAGAATTTGAATAAAAATTCAGAGTATATAAATACCCCATTAAAGTTACATAAAATCAAATGTACAATTAACAAGGTCAAACAAGTTAATTTAAACAGTTAAAAAGAGGGAGAAAAGTATTCAAGAAACTTTTGGGAGAGGTATGTTTGATAACTATGGTGATGCTATTTACAAATTACTTTTCTGCATTATGGGTGATTGTTATTACCAATAGAGTACATAGGATTTCAGCAGAAGGGATTCTTTCTATTGCTTTCATACATGTGCTTATTAACTGTATTTCTTTATACTCAAGAAAAAGTCAATAGGATTTGCATGAAGAATTCAAAAGAGTATGGCCTTTTAAGCCTATGTTTTCAGAGAGATGCAACTTGAGCTTTTTCTTCCACTGGTACTAGATGTTAGAATGAAACAGAAAAATCTGTGAAAGGGCTAAATTTGACATTTGATTCACCCTATTCTGGGATTTTAAACTGTGATGTAAATTAGCCTGAAACTGGTCTTTCTTCCATTTTCTCTTTTCAAAATGTAATACAGTTAAATGACAAAGATTAATTACTAAAGTAATTACTGTTGGAAAGCAAAAGGACAGTTGTATCAGACAGTCTTTCTTATGATGACCAAGTCTTTCTTGACAATTATGCTTAATTCCAACAATGATTATTCTGTGTGGCAAAATCTATCAGTACGAGGGCATACAAGCATTGATGCGTTCTCACTCAGGATGAAGTCTTAGGATGAGGTAATTATATTTGACTGAGTCTCAGTGGCCTTTATTCCCAGGGGGCATCTCTAGGAACTATTTTTCCTTGGTTGTATGTAATCTGCCTATCTTTGGCTATCATGCCCTGAAGTTCTACTTCATTTGCCACTTGAGACTAACTTATGATCGTTTGCTTGCATGTGGTGTGTGTCCATATGTGCAAATGAAGTAGCACAAATTTTAGAAGATAGTACCCAAAGGAGTCCTGGAGCTCTAGCTGCACAGAGAGGTTTGGCATATGAGGGAGGGCCATATAAAGCCTGTGATAAAACTCTGAAATTCTAAACACTTTTCTACTTTCCAATGAATTAATTTTGGAACATAATGAAGAAAAAAAAATGGATGATACTGAGGAAAAGCACAATGATTAAATAATTGGCTCATACATATCAAATATCACTTTACCACCTTTGACTCCATATTCATTGACATCTCCGTTGTGTCTTCTTCCCAGGACCGGATTATGATTTGCTGTTAACATGAGACTCAGTGAAGTATTCAGATGATTGACCATGCCTCTTGTAAATGGCTAGCATAAACCCTTCAGGGACATCATATCCATTGTAAGAGGAAACATCCCTTAGTCAGTCAGTGTTATATTTCCAATAATAGAAGCCACAGCCTTAGGTACTGTACTTGGGATATGAGGAGAGAAGAAGCAAGAGGAAGAAGAAGATGAGTATAAAAGGCAGAAAAAAGATAAAAGAAAAGAAGGGCATTGTTCTTAGATTTTTCATTCTCAGCATGGAAAGGAAGACAAAATCCGTGCATCATTGTGGGGTGTGTAGTTTTCTTTACTTCCTAGCACTGCTTCATGGATTGGATAGCTATAATAATAATGATGATAATAATAATAATAATAATAATAATAATAATATAAAAACAGATCTGAATGAGAGCTACATAAATCACTAAAATTGTCTCTATATAACGTAGAGAAAGGAGGGAGAGAGGGAAGAAGAGAGAGAGAGACAGAGACAGAGACAGAGACAGAGAGAGAGAGAGAGAGAGAGAAGCTTCAGGCTCTAGTGCTTCCTTCCAGGTGTCTTCGCCTGCATGATTTCATCTGTGAACCATAATCAACTTCCTTAATGAAATACGTAATTAACATATTATAATTGTGGTAAAGATGATTTTGACAGAAATCATTTTCCATATCTAATACTATGCTAATTTAATCTGTTCCTCACTCCCCGACATGACCTTTAGTGATTAAGTTTCATGGCAGAATTGTTTTTTTTTTTTTGATGGATTGATTTATCCACAGTGGTTGAGACCCTTCTCTTGGTATGGCTGTCATTTTTCCTCTCTAAAACATACATACATACACACAGAAGTGCACATGTGCAAGCCACACGCAAATATATACTTTCATTCCTAGAAGAATAATGAACAAGCATGTGGCAAAAAGAGGAATAGTGTAACTGTAACTCCTGTCTTCATATGGAATCTCAAATGCTGATAACTGGTCAATTTAAGGAAAGTGAAGATTAAATAGGTTAGAGTTAAAATGCTTCTTTCCCTCCTTATTAACTATTGTCATGTAGATAAGTATGGGTGGGTATATGAAGTTGCCACTGGCAAAATAAAACAATTCCATTGAGCCATAACATCATAAGCTGTAGGAATAAGAACATGGAAACCCACAAAATTATATTAATATTTCCACAAAGCTTTCTATGTGTCATATCTATGTGGTAATAATATTTCAAACCTGCTGGCCTACTTTTTTTTATCAACTTCTTTCTTTTACCTTAAGAAAAATTTTCCCTTCACTCACTACTTCCTTAAGCCATCTTCTCTTTTCTCTCTTTTAGTTCATTGATAACTTTTTTGCTGCTTCCTTTGCCTCAACGCACTCAATCTCCAACCTTTTACAGCTTTGTTCTTGCCTTCAAAATTCCATCAATACAGTTCTCTCAAAGGTCACAAAAGACCTTCACATTGTAAAATCCAGTGACTGACCCCTTTTCCTGTGTTCTTCTTTCTTGACTTCTCTGAAGGACACTGTGGACCACCTCCTCCTCCTCCATTTTGTATTTTCCTAGGAGGCACCATTCGTGTGATTCTTCTGTCACCTCCCTAACTGCTCCTTCTTTGTCTACTCTGTTTCCCTTTCATCTTCTACCACCTTACAGGTAACTTTCCCTCAAGCTTTTTTCAATGACCTCCTCTCTCTCAACACCCTCTTCCTTACTGATGATAGAATCCATTTTTATGGTTTCTATTATGCACTTGATTCATGCGTACATGCACACATATGTAATGTATATGTATGTGTGTATATACCTATGTATATATGTATAAAATCTCCATCCCCAACCTCCCATGTAACCCCTCAAGATTTTCAGTCCTATATTTATAACTACTTTCTAATATATCCACTTGGATACACTGCTGTAACCTCAGAATTACCATACATAACTGAACTCATTATCTTCCTAACAAAACGTCCTTATCTCCAAACTCTTGTATTTCTATTTATGCCATTGTCATCTTCTCTGTCACCCAGGTTTGGGACATCAGAGTCATCTTTGAATTTTTCTACTCTCTCATTTATTTTTTGAAATATCTTTTGCATAAACCAGTACTTTTCTAATTTAAATGCAACCACTGATTTAGGCCACATTTCTCTTAGGTTTGAATTGATCTTCCTGCTCCCTGTTGATTCTATCTCCATCCCGCCCTTTGTATTGCTACTAGTGTGATCTTTCTAATGTACCATTCTGATCATTTTACTTCTCTCCTTTAAAGCTGTCAATGTCTACCCTTTACCTACTAAAACATAAACTCATAAAACTCCCATTCAAGACCCTCTATAATGTGGCTCCAATCTACCTTTTCAGACTTATCTCATTCTACACTACTTCTTATAATCTAGTAGCATAGTTTTGATCAAACTGGACAACTTTCCATTCCCCATTCTCATCCTGCCATCTCCTGTCTCTATACTTTGCCTGTCATTGACTCCTTAGACTCTCTGTCTATTGAATTACCTCCCTTCTATTTATTACTTTCCAGTGAAGATTTTGCACCATTTACCCCAATTGAAAAAAGGTTCTGAACCGAATCAAAATTCTGCCGTTGCTGCCATCTTCTATTTTATCTATATGACATTTTGGGGGAGGTGAAAAGTGGGAAAGATTCAGATAAGTACTTACACAATAACAAATAGTACAGAGTATAATATATGCTATTTTATTTGCTATACATTTCCTTTCATTTGAAAGAATAAGAATTTACTGCATTAGTTATGCTAAATGCCATTAAAATTACAGTTACTCACAGTAATGAGATTCACAAAAATTCAAATCTGTGAATTGGTTGGTTGCAAGATTTGGATATTTTTGATCTGCTGCTACATAAAAACTGCTGTAATCATGTGAATATCAGAGCTGCAATTTTAAATGTCCACCTACTTCAGTTTTATACTAAGCCCCAAGAAAAATGGATCATATTCAGCAGCTCAAAAACTAATGATTGTCTTGTTCAATATTATAGAGGGAAGGAAAGGGGAGAGAAAATAAACTAAACAATCATCACAAAGCAGATTATGAAGTCATACCAGGAATGACGAAGGCAAAATTTGACCCATTAGCTTTTGTAGATATTGTCTCTGAAGCCCTTAAAAGATTTACAGGAACTTTTTACCCTTCTAGGCAAATATCCTGATGTTATTCTTATTTATAAATGCATGATATCTTCTGCTTTTGAGTTTATTTTGAAATATGTCAAGACTGGCTTTAAAGGAGATTATACTGTTGTATCAAATTAAAAAGAACTTCCTTTCTCACACCACTTTCTGGTTCTTCCAAAACCCCCTATCTGTGCACATTTTAATTGTTTTCTTTGTGTGAGGATGTCTAAACATGGTACTTTGTTACTTTTCCAAAATAGTAGGGACTCATTCATAAGTTTAACAAGAAATCAACTCTTCGATTTCACCAAATAATGTTGACTTATTTTACATCTCTGAAATGTGATTTGGATCAAGTTTTTGCTTTTCTAGTATAAAGAAACCTGAGTAAAGCCTGTTTTGAACAACAGTATCCACTCTGACAAATAAAATTTTAATCTTGCTGGTATATATTTTTCTGTTTAAATGTGAATACATTGGCGTTTCTGTCTATTTCTTCAAGTAGAAAGTGAGAATCCTATATGCTTTATGGTATGATATATTGAATAACAAGAGTAATTTTGAAGCATTATACAAATACAAAGTTACAATTCCTGCCTCTCTGAACAATCATTCTCAGACTCCTTTGCAGGATCATCATTCATGTCCTGCCCTCAAGGTGATGGCATATACACTTTTCTTCCCCACCCCTCCTGTCCCTGTGATCTCATCATTTCCTGTGGATTGAAAAATCATCTCTATGCTCACAAATCCCAAATTAAAACAACAACAGCAAACTAAGAAGTCCTAATCTCTTTCCTAAATACCCATTCTGTATTACCAACTATTTTCTGGATCTCTCCAACTGAATGTATCATCAGCGTATCCAAATCCAGTTGGTTGCCAAAGCCCTATCTCTATTAACATCTCCCTTTCCTCTCCACACACCAACTAACATAACTCTGAACTTTATTATGTCTTGCCTAGACTATTAGTAGAGCTTGCTTTAATTCTTTATCCTTGCCATCCTATCCTCCATATAACTGACATATTAATCTTCCTAAAGCATAGATTTTACAATGTCAATTCTTGGTTCAACAATATTCAGTGGCTTCCTATTACTTCTAGAATAAGATAAAGGCTGCTTAGTAACTTATTTCAAGGCTTCCACAATATGGCCTCCTTTTTAAAATATTTTATATTGTTCCCCTACTTCACTCAATATTTTAGCCAAAGAGGGCTACTGGTGAAAATGGACATTTCATTCTTACCTCTGTTCCTAGACACAAGCTAACCTCCATACCTCTGGTACACTCCAACCTTATCTCCATCCTTTAGAACCTTTCAAAGATTTTTGTACTTTAAGACTCAGTCCCTGAAACCTTGCTCTTTCCCCACAGTGGTTAATGCTCTCTTCCTCCTCAAATTATCTTGTATTTCAGCATACAAGTTTTATCCTCCTATAACATCAGGCTCTCAAGGGAATACTTTCATTTTGTCTTTCTCTCTCCATTGCCTTGGGCATTGTAGACATATAATAAACATTTGTTGGATTGAATTTGATTGGAAGATACTTTTCAAATTGCCTATAATCAGAAAGATTTGTGTACTTCATGAATATATTAATAACTGGCAGTTATTATTATTTAAGATAGTTATATTTGCTTACCTCTGATCCCAGGTTCTTATCACAAAACCAACAGAAAGTAAGATCTGATCAGTTCTTGTTGAGGGGCATTTAATTCAATTCAATACACCTTTGTTAAGTGCCTAAAATATTCAGAGCTCTATGGTAGGCACTGGCAAAGATACAAAATTTAGATAAGATATAATCTTTTCTCTCATGGAGTTTACAGTCTGATAAAGGGAGGAGATATACACAAATTAATTCACGAGAAGACATGACAAGGACATTGAGAGTGTAAAATAAGTGCTATGTAAGGTCTAAGGAGAGAAAGAGATAATTACTCAGAGGAGGGCTAGAGAAGGTGACAATTTAGTAGAGTTTAAAAAAAAGAATAAGAATTCCATAAGCAAAAAGAGAGATGGAATATATTCCAGAAGGAAGGAAAAGTGTGAGTAAAGAACAACAGAGATCATTTTCGGGGTAGTAAATGGTCCTATTTAGCCTGAACACAAAGAAGATAATATAGAGAAGTAGTTTATAAGGCTGGGTAGGTAGGATAGTGCCACACTGTGACATATGCTGAATGTTAGTCAAAGCAATTTAACTTTATTCAGCACAAAGTAGAGGGCCAGTGACAATTTTTGTCAAGAAAGGAAAAGGACAGGAAAAAAATCTATGCATGAGAAAGACTAGTTTAGCATCTGTGTGAAGGATGGATTATAAGAATGGGAAGAGTGGAAACAGAAAGACTGATTAGCATACTGATGGTAATAATGGCTGATATTTATACCATGCTTTAAGGTTTACAAAATACTTTACACACATTATCTCATTTAAAACCCAAGAAAAGTTGACATTACCTCACAGGGAAACTGAGACTCACAGAGTTTAAATGATTTGCCTATTGTCACTGCAAATTTATGTTACACAACCTCAACTGGGCTGTCCATGTTTCTAAGCAATCCTACCATACTTCCCTTTTTCATTCACTATCCTACCCTCCATAGCAGCTCTTCCAAAAATTTTTATCCTTCCTCAAACATCTTATGCTCCAACCCTCAATCTCTCAGCTGAGAACCTTGAGTCATATTTTGCAAAAAAAAAAAAAAAAAAAAGGTCATTTGTCATGGCCTCCCTCTTTTTGTCTCTTCCTTGTTTCATATCACTCATAATGCTACTATTCTGCCACTATCTCCTCCTTCACCTTTTATCGAACATGAAGAGGTGACCTTATTGCCTACCAGAGATGACTTTTCTACCTGAAAATTGAATTCATTCTATTCTGTCTCCTCCAATAGATTTCTCCCTCTTCCATCCTTAGTCTATCACTTATCTTCACTCTCTCCCAGCCTAATGACTCCTTCCCTAATGTCTATAGACATTCCCACATCTCCCCCATCCTCAAAAAACATTCATTTTATCCTCACTATCATCCTTATGAAAAGGGCTCCTCTGCCCTTTGTGTCTCAAGTTCTTGAAAAGACTGTCTACAATAGATACTGTCACTTTCTCTCCCCTTGCTCTTTTCTTAAATCCTTACAGTCTGGCTTCCAGTCTCATTATTCCACTGACACTAATTTCTCCACAGTTAATAATAATTTCCTAATTGCCAAATCCAATGGACTTTTCTCAAATCCCATTCTCCTTGACCTTTCTACAGCCTTTGACACTGTTGATCACCCTCTTCTCCTTGACAGACTCTTGTCTCTAAGTTTTTGTGACACCACTGTCTTCTGCCTCTTTTCCTTAAGTTGCTCTTTGTCAGTCTCCTTCTCTGGATGCTCAGGCTTTTGTCCTGGGTTCTCTTCTCTTCTCCCTCTATACTACTTCATTTGTGATCTCCCTCTATACTACTTCATTTGTGATCTCATCAGCTCCCATGGATTTCATTATCATGTCTATGCTGTTGATTCTCGAATCTACTCAACATGGCCTAACTTCTTTGCTGACCTCCAACATCACATCTCCAGATGTCTTTCAGATATTTCAAACTGAATGTCCAGGAAACATGTTAAACTCAACATGTCTAAAATTGAACTCATTGTATTTTCCTCAAACCATCTGTACTTCCCAGCCTTCCTATTATAAATGAGGTACCAACATCCTTCCAGTCCCCTGGATTTACAACCTAGGTTTCATTCTTTACCCCTTACTATTCTCATCTACCATATCTTTTACCAAGGCATGTCAATTTCATTTTTGCAACATCTCTTGAATGGACCTTCTTCTTTCCTCTGATGCTGTTAACACCCTCATACAAGGCCTCATATCTTAATGCCTGGACTATTGAACTAGCCTATTAGTTGGTCTCCTTACTAAAAGTCTCTCCCCACTTCTGTCAATTTTCCATTCAGCTGCCAAAGTTATGTCCCCAAAGCATGAGACTGACCATGTCACCCTTACTTTATAAACTCCAGTGGCTCTCTCTCATTATCAGTATCAAAAATAAAACCCTCTGTTTGGTGTTCCCTCCTCTACCCCTACCAGTCTTTGTTCCAGTAACATTGACTTCCTTGTTATTTCCTGAACAATCTCTCAGTTTTAGGCAATTTTTCTGACTGTTCTCCATGCCTGGAATGTTATTCTTCATTGTATCCATCTCCTACCTTCCTTCAATTCCCAGCTAAAATTCCAGCTCCTACAGAAAGTCTTTCCCAACCTGTCTTATCTTTGTCTTTTCCTTTTTTGTATCTTCATCACTGAACATAGTGCCTAGCACATAGTAGGTACTTAATAAATGTTTATTGACTGACTGTCACATAAATATAAAGCTCTAGGATTCCAAATCTAAGCCTCTTGATTCAATGTTTCCACTACATCACTTCTCACTACATTGTTTTACCCCTCTGTAATTTAAGTAATGGTGACTGCACTAATGTAGTAGGGAGGATAGAAAAGAGAGATGTGAGAACAGGTAGAATTGTCAGGTTTTAGTTAGTGATTGAATAAGATAAGTGAGGGAAATTTTTTTTATTAATTTATTTTGATTTATCAACAATCACTTCCATATGCTTTTGAGTTTTAAATTTTTCTCCCCCCCCTTCTTAACCTCCCTCCCCAAGAGAGCATGCAATCTGATATGGGCTATACATATACATTTCTATTAAACATATTTTCACATTAGTCATGTTGTAAGGAAGAATTAGAACCAATAGGAGGAACCACCAGAAAGAGGAAACAAAACAAAACAGAAGAAAAAAAATAGCAAATGGTATGCTTTGATCTGCATTCAAATGCCATAGTTCTTTCTTTGGATGTGGATAGCATTTTCCATCATGAGACTTTTGGAGATGTCTTAGATCCTTGCATTGCTGAGAAGGGCTAAGTCTATCAATGTTAGTCATCGCACAACATGGCTATGGCTGTGTACAGCATTCTATTGGTTCTGCTCACTTCACTCAGCATCAATCCATACAAGTCTTTCCAGGTTTTCTGAAGTCTGCCTGCTCATCATTTCTTACAGCACAATAGAATTCCATCACATTCATATACCAAAACATGTTCAGCCATTCCCTAATTGATGGATATCAGAAGTGAGGGAAATTTACAAAAAAATCACAGAGTATGCCAAGGTTCTAAAACAAAAGAATCACTGGTGGTGGCATGGATTAAAATAATGAATCAAAAATTAGAAGGAGGAACAGTACCTTATGAATAGACAATTTCAGCTTTGGACATGATGAGTTGAAGCATCCAGGTGTAGTTATCTGATAAGCAAGTAGGGAGGTGAGTCTGAATCTCAGAAGAGAGTTCGGAGCTGGAAATGTTGATTTCGGGATCCTAGGAGCAGGAAGAAGTGTTATGGATGAATGAGTGAGTTGTGAATGAATGAGATTATTGAGGGAGCAAAAAGAGAAGAATCAGGAAAAGGATAAATAGCAAGAAAACAAAATGCTAAAGGAAGAATTACAGATATAGGAAAAAAAGAGTGGTGAGAATGTGGTATGTGAAACTAAAGGAGGAGGTGATATCCAAAATGAGGAGGTGGTCAACAGAATGAAACATTGCAGAGACTTCAAGGAGGGAAAAAAAAATTATGCATTAGGGACCTTCTGAAATAGTAGTTTCAGTAAAGTGGTGAGGATGGAGGTCAAATTTCAGAGGGTTGAAAGACTGTTTGGTGATGAAGTACAGATGGTTTGAAGGCATCTGGATGGGTTAGACCTGAGCATATCTGTAAGGGACCAAAGTCCAAGAAGATAACAGAGGGAATAGGATCCATCTAACTGAGGAGTAAGAATACTAATTTTCTGGGGCAGCTAGGTGGTGCAGTGGATAGCGCACCAGTCCTGAAGTCAGGAGGACCTGAGTTCAAATCCAGCCTTAGACCAAACACTTGACACTTACTAGCTGTGTGACCCTGGGTAAGCCACTTAACCCCAATTGCCAAAAACAAAACAAAACAAAAAAAGAATACTAATTTTCCTGTGACTAGAGGAAATGGCTATGCTAGTGGAGATATATACCCAGTGCCAAAAGGATCAGTAGTTCATGGTCTATAAATCAATTAACTTTATATCAAAGGCTAAGAATTCATTTAATGATAGCCAAACACATCAGTGTGTTTCTGTGTATGTATGTATATATGCACATGTGGATATGTACATGTGCAAAGAATAACTAAATGGGGTATTGAGTAAAATTAGCTGCACTTCTTTAATCAGGAAATTAGGATGTATATTAAGAAGAATGCTTTCTTCAGAAAATTAGTGGCCAGTTCACTGTGATGAAGACTCTAGGACTAGCATCATATAACGCAAGATATGGAATTCATAAGAGCATAGATTTAGAACTATACAGATGGTAGACGGTATCTAAGCCAACCTTCTCATTTTATAGATCAGGAAACTGAGGTCTAGAGAGGTTGCCTAAGGTAACACAGTAAATGGCAGAAATGGAGTTTGAATCCAGTTTATCTGACTCATGTGAAATCATCATTAGAATTAGAGAATACATGCAAATGAAATATGGTTTAAATATATTTACCTAGCACAGAAGGAAAAAATCACAGGTATGTTAAATATTATATAGCAATAAAATGTAGAATGGAAGTTGTGTTTTTAAGTGACTACTAGTGAGACCTAATAAGGAGAGACTGAAATTTCTCTCTCTCTTTTTAAAAATAGCTGATAGACTTGGATAGGGAGATTTATCACTTTTTAATTAAGTTAGTGTCAACTCATGAGGTTTATTTCAGTACAAATCTGTTGACCAAAGTCTTTCTGGCGAAAGCTGCTCCTTATTGAATGAAGCCATACGTATTCTTGGGAAATTTCACTGTGAGCTGAAGCTGTTCCTTGGACTCAGCTGCCACATTTTAACAAGAATGACTATAAGTTATTGTGATTTCTATGTGCCCAGCAATGTTATGGAAATGGGTTTAAGATCAATCTCTGTTGTTTTAAAACCTGGAGTAGTAGATCCCACAGCACAGAGAAAAATGAATCCTGAGAAGAGTCTTGCCTATATAGGACTAAACTAAGTACTAAGGTTAAGTATATGATATCAGAGTCTTGACTGAAATATAAACCTGTAGAATTTGTCATCTTTTGACCCAGACCAAAAGAATCAGTGGCTTAAATAAAATTTTAGGATGCAAAAAGTGTGAAGAATCTTTTTTTCTCCCTAAGACTCAATCCTGGGGTTCCTTCTTTTGTTTCTATCTATCTATGCCTTCTCTTTTTCAGTATTTTATTAGCTCCTGCATAGAGTATTTATGCAGACAACTTCCAGATCTACATATCCCGTTGTCATCTCTATCTTGACCTCTGATTCCACATCACCAACTGCATGTTGAACACCTCCAACTGGATGCCTCATAAGCATCTTCAATTCAATATATCTAAAATAGAGCTTATTATCTTTTCCAGGAAAAAAAAAAACACCTCACGTTAATCAGCATATTTCTGCCAAGGGCACTGTTATGGTTTTAGTTGTCATATTCACAACCCTGGATCTGCCTTGATACTTCAGTCACCCTCACTACCCATATTGAATTTGTTGCCAAATCTTGTCAATTCTACCTCTGCACCATCTCTCCCATCTACTCAAGTCCTCATCACAACTTGCCTAAATTATAACAATAACTTCCTAGTCAGTCTCCCTGAACTTAATCTCTTTTTCTCCTCTCATCAGTTCTCCACACAGCTATCAAATTGACATTCCTAAGATACAGTTCTGCCCAAGAAGTTATAGAAATAGGTTCCCTATTTCTCCCAGGATAAAATACAAATCCTTTGTTTGGCATTTATAGCCCTTCACATTGGTCCCCAGCATACTCCTTATACACTCAACATTTCAGACAAATTGACCTATTAACTATTCCCTGATCACCATATTCAATCTCTCTCCTTTGTGTCTTTACCTAACCCTCTCCCCACCACGCAAGGAGTGGACTCTACCTTTCAAATTCATGGCTTCCTTCAAGGCTTACCTCAGTGCAACTTTCTACTTGAAGTCCTTCCTGATTGTACCAATTATTAAATTACTTTCTTCAATCCCCAAAATTAGATTGCATATGCTTTATATTTAATTTTCTGTATATTACTGCTACCACTCCCCAGTAGAATATGTTTCTTGAATACAGGAATTATCTTTTTTTCTGCCTTTGGTCAAGCATGAACATAGTGCATTGGCTTAATAAGTGATTAGTTGTTGGATTGAATTGAAATGTAGAATAAGTAGAAATGCACAGTATAAGATAAGGCTGGACAGTAGCTAGGAGTGAAATTGTACAAGATTTCAAATAGGAAGTTATGCTTTATTTAATTAGTAATGGGAAGCACCTGAAGGTTTGGGGGCAGAAGAGTAATGTGATTAGAAGCATATAAATATGCATGACTGGTACCATATTTATATTCTTAGAGTACCTAAGGTAACTTCCTTTTCTTACAATGCTTTTTTTTTTTAAATTCTAAGACATTGAATCTCAAAGTCTTGTAATCACTTAGTTTATCTCCAAAAGTCAAAGGAACACACATGTTCTTCATTCAATTTTCTGCAGACCCTGTTATTTAACTGTAATTTCCATGAGGGCAAAAGATAAGTCATGTCTAAACTTTGTACCTATCCCAGAACTTTGCCTGCAGACAAATGCTTAATATTTATTGGAAAATGGTCAAATGAATAGATAAATGAATAAATGATAAATGACAATATTTATGTTGGTATCTTGATGACATTATGGCAATAAAATAACAAAACTAAAAATCAATAAAATGTTTCCCTTTTTTATCTCATATATGCATATGATCCCCTCTATACCATGGTGAGATATTAGTGTACACATAATATGTATATGTATGCCATATTTTATGATATACATTCCTCAAAGAAGGATTAGCCTAATGACAATTAGCCATTAGATCTGTAGAAAGCTAGTCCTTACCAAACACCTAAAACTGTTCAAAAGAGTCATGTTTTTGTGTTTTGTTTTGTTTTGTTATTGGTTAAAGAAACAAACAAACAAATGAAGATTCATCTATAGTATCACCAGGCTCAAGGGTGATGATCCCATAACATTACTAAGTTCTGAAGTCATCATGTCACATAGGGTAGCCTGCTACAATCTCATTTAATAATGATGTACAGACTATGATTTTAAAGAGATATTATACGATTATAAATGACACTATTAAAGTACTACTGTTTTATTATTTAGAAGCAGGTAGAGAGGCCTTCTAACATGATGGTAAATAAATACTTCTGTGTTCAGGTAATATGAAATAGGCTTTCTTTTTTCTTATGACTTAAAGCTATTCATTAAAATTGATCGGCTAGTTATAATTCAGGATTGACTACTGTGATTTGAGAACTCACCTGAAAGAAGAACCAATTTGTGACAAGAAATCCATGAACAAATTCCTTTAACTTGCTGCAGGACATGAATTTTGTAACCATTATGTGATTTGGACAGTGAGGTAACATTTAAATATCAGTTCCCTGTGACTAGAGATATGTCAATAATGCTAAGCATAGAGAGACGTTGGAAAGAACCGGCTGACTCAGCTGATACTAATATTTGCTGACTTTTTACTGCTGAAAATAGTCACCTGTCTACTTCCACTCACCAGCCTCAATTTGGCAGAGATTCTGATAGATTGATAACACATGCAGTATTGCATGTAATTCAAAGATAAACTGTATTCATTTACATTTCAGCTCTTAAAGTCTATACTACATAACAATATTGTACTTAACAAGGAAACACTGCAGTAATAGTGTGCATGAGATACTTACGTTAAGCCTATTTCTCAATTTGCATGTAAAAGTATATTTAAAGGGGGAGAAGGTAAGAACTACATTCCTACCCATATTATTGACTACAGGGTAAACTACTAAAATGGAAATGAATTAAAGACCTAATCAACACATCAATTATATTTTTGCTTACTTCTAGAAAAAATGCTCAACTTCCATCTTTATTTTGCAAGCTATTTCTTGGTTCTCATTCACTACAGCTACAATTATGTTCTGGTCACACAATGCTAAGGGTGAAAATAAGAGAAATTTGTATCTTTATGTGTTGTTTTATCTGATCTGAATGCTAACAGTATATTTATTTATACTGGTTTATTATAAATTAACTTCTCGATCCATAGGTTTGAGACTTTTGTCTTCATGTGTTGGGTACACTAATTCCACTACTAGAGGTAGCTAGGTGGCCCAGTGTATACAGCACTGAGCCTGGAGTCAAGGAAGACCTGAGCTCAAACCCAACCTCAGACTTACTAGTTGTATGACCCTGCACAAATCGCTTAACCTCTTTTTGCCTTAATCTGCTGGAGAAGGAAATGGCAAATCATTCTAGCATCTTTACCAAAAAATTAAAAACCCAGAATTGGACAGTATTGGTGTGCCATGGGTCACAGAATCAGGAAGAGTTGGACATGACTGAATGACTGGACAACAAGAATTCCATATATGTTTGTCTGTTTCTTGTCATTATACCATTTTTATTGGTGTAACATTGTTTCAATAAATGCTTAGGCTTACACTGTTGTTGGAGTTGTGAACTAAACCAACCATTCTGGAGACCAATTTGGAACTATGCCCAAAGGGCTGTATAACTGGAATTTGACCCAGGAATACCACTGCTAGGTCTATATCCCAAAGACATTTTAAAAAAAAAGGAAAGGGAAAATGATTATTTGTACAAAAATATTTATAACAGCTCTTTTTTGGTGACTAAGAATTGGAAATTGAGAGGATGCCTATCAGTTGGAAAAATGGCTAAACAAGCTATGGTATATGATTGTGATGGAATATTATTATGGTATAAGGAATGACAAGAAAGATAATTTAAGAAAAGTCTAGAAAGACTTACATGAACTAACAGAAAGTGAAGTGAGCAGAACCAGAACATTGTACACAGTGTCAGCAATATTGTAAAATGATGAATTGTGAATGACTTAGCTCTTCTCAGCAATGCAATGATCCAAGAGAATCCCAAAAGACTTATGATGAAGCATGCCATCCACCTCCAGAGAAAGAACTGATGTTGTCTGATTACAGACTGAATCGTGCTATTTTCCACTGTCTTTCATTCTTATGTTTTATTCAAGTCTTCTTAAGCACAATGACTAATATGGAAATGTTTTACCTGCTTACACCAGTATGAAATATATGAGATTGCTTACCACTTCAGGAAAGGGGGAAGAGAGAAAGAATTTGGAATGGGAAACTTTATAAAAATGTTAAAAATTGTTTTAACATATAATTGGGGAAATATTTAAAAAAATTAAAAAAAATGTTTAGGCCACTATAAACTTGTTCTTCTTAGCATTTATATACAAATAATAGAAGCACTTTTTCCTTCTGTCGAGTTTTTAAAAATGAATTTTCATTTCAATGAAAAATTTGGAATATAAGCCAGATTTACTTCTAAGATGCAATGAATTTGACTACTGAACACTCTGGAAGAGTGAATACTGTGGCCTTTTTTAAAAAACAAAGATACTCTGAAAAACAATAAGATTATTGTTTTGATTTCAAGACTATCAGACTATTCTTAAATCATTGATTTTGAGCTGGCAGGAATATTAGTGGCCATTTAATCTAATCCAATTATTTTATAAATGAGGAACCTGAGACCCACAGAGGTGAAGTGACTTGTCTAACATCAAACAGGTGGTAAGCAGCACAATCAAGTCCTCTGACTCAATGGAGGACTTTCTGCTATGCTGTGTGCCTTTCTCCCTCAATTTTTTTAATGGCTTTGTCTATATATGTGTATATAGTATTACATATACACATACATATACATATTATATATGTAATACTATATATGTGTATATAGTATTACAAAGTGAAGATTTGAGACAACTCTTAAGATAACTCAGTTAAATACTTTCACGTAATTTCAGACTTCAAAAAACAACAAAATCTAAAAACATCTACTTTTTTCTTAAATCTTATGTATGCAGACAAATAAAAATATGAATAGGATTAAGATATTTGGAAAAAGTGATGAAAGATTTGTATCTTGGTTTTTGATCCTATTCAACATAGCACACCCATCAACAATCTGTAAAAAGTATTATTTGGAACATATCTCTTCAGAGAATGTGAATCAGAGTAGTTAACAAGGTTACAATGGCCTCCCAGAAGGACATAAACAATTATGCCCCATAAAGGCCAATGATACTTAAAATTTTTATAAGTAACTAGGAAGAAGAAATGTCCACTAAGTTTTCAGATGGTGGCACACTGTGAAGGAAGGTAAACACTTTCAAGGATAGAATTCGAATTCAAAATGACCTTGGAAAGTGGCAGAAACAGGCAAAAATAACAGGAAGTAGTACAACATTGTACTCAGAAGGAGAAAAACAGCAAAAAGCACAATGATTGGATAGCAAATTATTTTTGTTGAAACATGGTACACTCTATTTGGAGGCACACTGAGGAAGACAAAATGAATATAAATTAATATGGTACAGTGAAAAGACTATTGGTCAAGTCAGTGGAACTGACTTAAAATTCTGTCCCTCCCATTTGCTACAGTAACTGTATGACCTTGGACAAGTCATGTAACCACTCTGAGCCTTTGTTTTCTCATCTACAAAATGAGAGGGCTGAACTAGGTGGTTTCTAAGGACCTTTACCTCTACAACAGAGAGATGGTATTAGTCAAACAGCAATACTGGGGTCTACCAGCCACAGAGTATCTATGGGATTCTATGGTCCTAATTTTTTTTTTTTAACATAGCCAATCAGTCAATTTAGGGGAAAAAATGAAAGGTTCTGCCACATGGGGATATGAAGTCTTGCAAAAAAGGATCCATAAAAGAATATAACAACAACAAAAAAATCACATGAAAAGATTGGAAAATAGGGAACTACAATTACAATGAGAGATAATCTATAATGAGAGTGAGTCATCAATAGAAGACACTATATAAATGTTTGTTGAATTGAATTGGATGAGAGATTTTTTAAAAAATCAAAATTGTTTAGGCTATTGGAAGGGGACATTTATAACAATTTATCCTCATTTATAAAAATAATGTTTATTTTATTCTCAACATTTATTATTTAACTTTTGACTTAATAATTTATTTTTAATTAAACTATTATTATTTAGTATAAAGCTAATTGGGCATGAGAGGGAAGGATAAAATACAGCTGAGCCACAGAAATGAGAAGGAAGCAGGTGAGACCATGGTATCAATAAAATATAAAGGTATTTCCACCAACAGCAAGATATAGTCAGTGTGTATTGCTGGAATTCTGTTGACTCAGAGAGCTCCTTCATGGGAAAGAGGGAAAGAAGGAAGCAGGTGGGACTCTGGTTACACTGAAGCAGGGATAGAGATTGCATTGGTCTTTCTTTTGCATGTGTCTCCCTTTTCTGTGTGTGCCAATTCAGTCTAATGATATTTTGATCCTTGTTTTTTTTTTTTTTAATGTCTGTATATACAAAGTGCAAAGTGGATGTTGGAGACAATTTTTCAGATAAATCTGGCTTAAAATTAAATACTTTCAAGTGACTACCATTTTAAAACAACATATAAAACCCTAGAATAATCCAGATAATATTCTTATTTTTCCATTTCATTTTACACATGCAGATAGAGATGAAAAGAGCAGTAGACCTAATATACCAGGAGAAAACTATGAAGACAGCCAGGGGATTTAGTGGTGTATGTTTGGCTTCAGGGTGTTTTGTATGCCTTCAATTAAGTTGATCCATCATCATGTGGAACACAGGTAAAGTTATCACTATATGAAGTTAGTTGTTGTTGCTTAAGTGACTTTAGATCCAGCCACAATGCTATACATAACTCTAATTGCCAAGCCTCAATCTTGGATCACTCTCATCATGTCCTCTTTGCTCCTTCATACATATTGCTCAATGAAGGTGGAGAAAAATCACACAACAGTTCTGACACTTCTATTGCAAATGTATGTTACATAACCTCATTTGGGCCCTCACTGCTGCTAGGCAATCCTACTACACTGCCTTATCAATTCACTATCCCAATGTCCACAGTGGTTTTTCTGAACATCCTTATCCCTCTTAAAACTTCCTATGGCTCCACCTCCCCCCACTCTTTCTGCTGAAAACCTTGCCTCATATTTTACAGAAAAAAGATTGAAGCCATTCACCATGAACTCTCTCTTATCCATCCTATGTCATCTTCTGTTATTCAGGTGACTTATGCCACCTTCTCCTCCTCCACCGAAGTCTCTCACATGATGAAGTGGCTAACCCCCTCTACTTTTCAAGTGATCCTATTCCAAGCTCTCTATTATGACAGATTGCCCCCTCTCTTATCCCTGTTCTTTCAATTATTTTTTCTCTCTCTATTGGCTCATTTTCTACTGCCTATAAACATGCCTATGTCTCCATTATCCTCAAAAAGCTATCACTTGTTCCTTCCCTCATGGCTAATTAGCATCCTATAACTCTTCTGCCCTTGCTAAACTCCTTGAAAAGACCATCTACAGTAAGAGCCTTTATTTTCTTTCTTTTTACTCTCTTCTTAGCCTCTTAAAATCTTTAAAAATCTTAAAAAACATTATCATTCCACCAAAACTACTCTCTCCAAAGTTACTAATGATCTTTTAGTTGCCAAATACCTCTTTTTAAATGCCTTTTCTCGATCTTCATTCTCCTTGACCTCTCTGTAGCCTTTGACAGTGTTGATTACTCCTCCTTGATACTCTCTTCTCCCTAAGTTTTCAGGAAAATTTCTCCTTTTTTTCCTCCTATTTATCTGACCACTCTGTCTCTTTCTGCTTT
Source organism: Vombatus ursinus (assembly GCF_900497805.2). Classification (NCBI taxonomy): domain Eukaryota; kingdom Metazoa; phylum Chordata; class Mammalia; order Diprotodontia; family Vombatidae; genus Vombatus; species Vombatus ursinus. The sequence goes on from NW_020949351.1 coordinate 20,582,805, forward strand.
GCATTTTCCTCCAAACCATGCCCTCTAACCCTCTAACTCTCTAACCACAAATGTCTCTCAGGATTCTGTCTTGTCTCTTCTTCCTCTACACTACTTCACTTGGCGATCTCATCAGTTCTTATGGATTTAATTACAACCTCTTTGCTGATGATTATTAAACCATTACAGAGATTTTCCCAAAACTTAGGTCTGATCATGTCACTTCCCCCCTACTCAAAAAACTCTAATGGCTTCCTGTTGTCTCCAGGAGGAAATACAAAATGCTCTATTTGACAATCAAAGTCCTTCATAATCTAGCCCTCTCCTACTTTTCCAGTCTTATTATACCTTACTCCCCAACAGGTTCTCTTCAAACCAGTAACACTAACCTGCCTGTTCCAGAAACATGACACTCCATTTATCAGCTCTGGGCATTCTCTAGGGCTGTCCCCTATGCCTGGAAAATTCTCCCTCCTCCACTCTGACTACTGACCTCCCTGGTTTTCTTTAAGTCCCAACTAAAATCCCACTTCTATGGGAAGCTTTCCCCAACCCCTCTTATTTCCAGTACTTTCCCTCTGTTAATTATTTCCTACTTGTCATATATATATATAATATTTCATGATATTAAAAATGTTCTTTTCATATCCATCAACCCTTGTCAAATTTACTAGTATACTAGTATTATTTCATGTTACTAAGCAGTAACCTGAACAAGTTTTCAATTACATAAAATATATGTGTGTATGTGTGTGTTTGCTATAAATGATGCTTTCTAATGAACACCCAAATAAGCTCCCTTAGAAAGTACATTCCATGAAAAAAAAAAACAAATAACCACAACTTACCAATTGTTAATAGAAAGGAGGTATGGGTCTTTTAATTATGTCCACATAATATTAACAAAATCAGTGTATAAAATTTTTGAGAAGTGTCTCAACATGCATTGAGAATATCTTTTTATAAGATTTTAGTAGGAAATAGGCAGATTTTCTTAGAATATATTTTTCCATCACAAAGTAGTATGAAATATGAAGAGAATGCAGGAGTTTACTAGGCTAATTGTTTGTTGGTTAATTTTAATTATTTTTTATTTATTTCATTATTTTGCAATTACATGTAAAATTTTTTAACAATCATTTTTAAAAATTTTATCTTCCAAATTATGTTTCTCCCTCTTGCCCCTCCCTCATCCTTGAGAAGACAAGCAATTTTATATTGATTATACTTGTGAAGTCATGTGAAACATATTTCCATATTAGCCATGTTACAAAAAATAACACAAGCAACAAAAAAGTAACAATTAAGAAAGTAAAAAAAGTATCTTTCAATATGCATTCATTGTTCATTAGTTCTTTCTTTGGAAATGGATAGAATTTTTCATCATGGGTCCTTTGGAATTGTCTTGGGTTATTGTCTTGATCAAAGTAGCTAAGTCTTTCACAGTTGGTCAACTTTGCAAAACTGCAATTACTGTGTATAATGTTCTCCTGGTTTTGCTCATTTCACTTTGAATGAGTTTATGTAAGTCTTCATAGGTTTTTCTGAAACCATCCTGCTCATCATTTCTTATAGAACAATAGTGTTCCATCACAATCATATGCCACAATCTGTTCAGCCATTCTGCAATTGATAGACATCTCCTCAATTTCCAATTCTTTGCCATCACAAAAACAAGTGCTATAAATATTTTTCTAGACAGTGCTTTTCCCTTTTCTTTGATCTCCTTGGAATACAGGTCTCCTGTATTTATGGGTCAAAGGGTATGCAGTTTTATCACTTTTTGGATGTAGTACCAAATTGTTCTCTAGAATGGTTAGACTAGTTCACAACTCTACCATCAGTGCATTAGTGTCCCATTTTTTTCCACAACACCTCCAGCATTTATCATTTTCCTTTTCTATCATGTTAGCTAATCTGATAGGTGTAAGGTGATATCTTAGAGTTGTTTTAATTTTCATTTCTCTAATCAATAGTGATTTAAATAATTTTATATGATTATTGAAAGCTTTGACTTCTTCTGAAAGTTTCCTATTCATATCCTTTGGCCATTTTTCAATTGGGCTCATTTTTATAAATTTGGCTCATTTTTATATATATATTTGATAAATGAGACCTGTATCAAACAAACTTGTCATAAGTTTTTTCCAGTTTCCTGTTTTTCTCCTAATTTTGGCAGCATTGCTTTTGTTCCTGCAAATGCTTTTTAATTTCATGTAATCAAAATTATCTACTTTACTTCCTGCAATCCTCTCTATCTCTTGTTTGGTCACAGACTCTATATATCTGATAGGTACATTTTCTCATGCTCCTCTAACTTACTTAAGTTATCACCCTTTATGTCTAAGTCATTTATCCATTTTGACATTATCATGGCACAGGCTGTAAGATATTGGTTTATGCCTAGTTTCTACCAAACTGCTTCCTGGTTTTCTCAATAATTTTTGTCAAATGTTAAATTCTTTACCCCCAAAGCTTGAATCTTTGGGTTTATCAAACACTAGATTACTATGGTTATTTGCTACTGCGCATCGTGTGCCTCATCTATCTGCTGATTCACCACTATATTTCCTAGCCAGTACCAGATTGTTTTGATGACTACCACTTTGTAATACAGTTTGAAATCTGGAACTTCTAGGCCACCTTCTTTCACATTTTTTTTCATTGATTCTCTTGATATTCTTGACCTATTTTTTTCCAGATAAATTTTATTACTATTTTTCTAATTCTTTAAAAATAGTTCTTTGGTAGTTTATTAATAGTCATTAATTATATACATATATATTAGAATAACATATATAAATATAAAATATTTATTATTAGTTAATTATGTTATTAATCATTATAGTTAGTTGCTTTAATAATTATTAAGTTCTTCAAAGACTCATGTATCATTTTCCCATATAGAGAAGTAAACAGTTTAACCGTGAGTCCCTTCTGATTTTTCTTTAATGTTTACCTTTTAATACTTCTCTTGATTCTTGTATTTAAAAGTAAAATATTTCTTTCAGCTCTGGTCTTCTCATCAGGAATGCTTGAAAGTCTTCTATTTCATTAATGATATATTTTTCCCTTGAAGGATTATACTTAGTTTTTTCTGGGCAGGTTGTTATTGGTTGTAATCTCAGCTCTTTTACTTTCTGGTGTAACATATTCTAAACCCTCTGAGGCTCCATCAATGTGGAAGGTTCTAAACCTTTTGTGATCCTGATTCTGGTTCCATAATATTTGAATTGTTTCTTTCCAGCTGCTCACAATATTTTCTGCTTGACCTAGGAACTCTGGAATTTGATTATATTATTTCTTGGAGTTTTCTTTTTGGGATGTCTTTTTGGTGGTGATTGGTGGATTCTTTCAATTTCTATTCTACCCTTTGGTTCTAGGACAACAGGGCAGTTTTCCTTGATAACTTCTTGAAATATGATGTCTCAGCTATTTTTTGATCCTGGCTTTCAGGTAGTCCAATAATTCTTAAATTATCTCTCCTTGATCTATTTTCTAGATCAGGTGTTTTTTCAATGAGATGTTTCATATTTTCTTCCTCTCTGCCCCTATTTTTTACTTTGTTTTATTGTTTCCTACTGTCCTGTGGCATCATTAGCTTCCACTTTCCCAATTCTAATTCTTTTTTTAAATTTAATTAATTTAATGAATTGATACCAAATAGACACCAAAGGATTGTGAACAACCAGCATGAACACTCTTTAACAAATAGAATGTGATAAATCATATTGGGAGGGAGAAGGAGGTAAGAAGCAAACAAATGTTTTACATTTTTTTGAATTAATTTTTAAATTCTGAACTTAAAGACACACAAAAAAATAAATGAACATTTCCTTATGCAAAGTGGAACAGAAAAAGAGGAGTATATATGAAGTCATATATATGAAGCCATTTGTCATATATATAATTATATGTGAAGTCATATGATTTTTAAAAGTTGTCATTCAAGTCAGTAAACATTTATTAAATGCCTACTGTATGCCTAGCATTGTGCTATGTGCCAAGAATACAAAGCAATACCAAAATGGTTCCTGGCTTCATGGAGTTTATGATCTAACAGGAAAAACAACATGCAAATAACTGTATATAAACAAGGTATGTACAAGATAAATTGGAATAATCTGAGAGGAAAGGCATCTAATAAGTGAAATGATATATATATATATATATATATCAAATAATAATATGGAATAAATCATTGAGTATATAATAAATTCAACATGTTATTTTCTTTTTTATTTTTTAATTAATTTATTTATTTTTAATTTTCAACTTTCACTTCCACAAGATTTTGAGTTCCAAATTTTCTCCCCATCTTGCCCCTCTCCCACCTCAAGATGAAGTGCATATTGAATACCCCTTCCCCTAATTTGCCCTCCATTCTACCACCTCTCCCCTTCTCCGATCCCCTTCCCCTTCTATTTTCCTGTAGGGCAGGATAGATTTCTATACCCCATTTCTTGTATATCTTATTTCCCAGTTGCATGTAAATATAATTTTTAACATTTGTTTTTAAATCTTTGGGTTCCAAATCATGTTTCCATGCAGAATATAAGCAGTTTAGCCTTAATAAGTTTCTTATGATTTCTCTTTCCTGTTTACCTCTACATGTTTCTCTTGAGTCTTGTATCTGAAAGTCAAATTTTCTGTTCAGCTTTGGTCTTTTCATCAAGAATGCTTGAAAGTACCCTATTTCACTGAATCTCCATTTTTTCCCCTGAAGGATTATACTCAGTTTTGCTGGGTAGGTGATTCTTGGTTTTAATCCTATCTCCTTTGGCCTCTGGAATATCATATTCCAATTCTTCTGGCCCCTTAATGCAGAAGCTGCTAAATCTTGTGTTATCCTGATTGTGTTTCCACAATACTTGAATTGCTTCTTTCTGGCTGCTTGCAATATTTTCTCCTTGACCTGGGAACTCTGGAATTTGGCTATAATATTCCAAGGAGTTTTACTTTGGGGATCACTTTCAGGAGGCAATCAGTGGATTCTTTCCATTTCTATTTTACCCTCTGGTTCTAGAATAGCAGGGTAGTTTCCTTGATAATTTTTTGAAAGATGATATCTAGGTTTGGCTTTTTTTTTTCATCATGGCTTTCAGGTAGTCCAATTTTTAAATTATCTCTCCTGGATATATTTTTCCAGGTCAATTGTTTTTCCAATGAGACATTTCACATTGTCTTCTATTTTTTAATTCTTTTGGTTTTGTTTTACAATTTCTTGATTTCTCATAAAGTCATTAGCTTCCATTTGCTCCATTCTAATTTTTAAGGAAGTAATTTCTTCAGTGACCAATTCTGCTTTTGAAGGCATTCTTCTCCTCATTGGCTTTTTGGACCTCTTTAGCCATTTGGGTTAGTCTATTTTTTAAGGTGTTATTTTCTTCCTTATTTTTTGGGTTTCCTTTAGCAACCTGTTGACTTGTTTTTCATGATTTTCTTGCATCATTCTCATTTATTTTCTCAGTTTTTCTTCTACTTCTCTTACTTGCTTCTCAAAATCCTTTTTGAGACTTTTTCATGACCTGAGACTAATTTATATTTTTCTTGGAGGCTTTGGATGTAGAAGCTTTGACTTTATTGTCTTCTTCTGGTTGTATGTTTTGATCTTCTTTGTCACTAAAGTAGGATTCTATGGTCTGACTTTTTTTGTGCTGTTTGCTCATGTTCCCAGCCAATTACTTGAGTTATAAACTTGTTGTTAAGGTAGGGGTCTGCTTCCAGTATAGAGAATGTACTGTCCCAAGCTTTGGGGGTTTTCAGAGACACTTCTAGGGACCTGTAAATTTTCAGTTTTTCCAAGGTCCTATGATCAGAGGTGAGGTATTTACTCCTTTCCTGGCCTGTGCTCTGTTCTATGAGTGACCACAAGCACTCTTTTCTGCCTTGGAACTGTTAGGAGGATTCCCTCTCCACCACCACCATAAGCTCCACCATGCCAACACTCCTCCTTTCCACAGGACTGCCACCCAGGTTTGCAACCCAGATCCAAACAAGGACAAAGCAAGAGAATTCTGTTTCAGCACCAGGAAAGAGATCCCTGTAATCCCCCTCTGATTGGCCACTTTCATCCCCTCTCCGTCTGTGGGCCAAGCACTCCAGAAGCAGCTGCCACCTGGAGCTGTGCCAGGAATGGGGCCTGGTGGAGCTCCTCCCTTTCCACAATCCAACAGATCTTTCCTACTGACCTTCTAAGTTGTCTTAAGCTGTCAGTTATGAAGTCTGGAAATCACCCCAGCTGCCTATGATTCAGTCTCCTGAGGTCTGTTCCAGGTTTGCTGAGGCCTGGTCTTTGCCTGGGAACCCCATGCTGAACTGTGCTCCACTCCCAGACCAGTGCAACAGATCTTTCCTACTGACCTTCTAGGTTGTCTTGGGCTGGAAATTTGTTTCATTCTGTCTTTTTGTGGGTTCTGCTGCTCTAGAATTTGTCTAGAGCCATTTTTTACAGATATTTGGAGGGGTTTGAGGGAGAGGTCAAGCAAGTCTCTGTTTTTACTCCTCCATCTTGGCTCTGCTCCACCCTGCCACCCAATTATAATTCTTAAGGAATTATTTTTCTTCAGTGAGTTTTTGTACCTCTTTTTCCATTTTGGACAATTTTGCTTTTTTAAGGAGTTCTCTTCTGTGGATTATTGTGCTTCTTTTACCTTTTGGCCAATCCTGTTTTTATGGTATTTTCTTTAGTATTTTTATACTTTTACCAAGCTATGAACTGTCTTTTCATAACTTTCTACCTTTGCTTTCATTTCTGTACCTAATTTTTCTTCTACTTCTCTTATTTGATTTTGAAAATTCATTTTTTAGCTCTTCCAGGAATTTTTGCTGGACTTGTATCCAATTAATATTTTTTTTTTTGAGCCTTTGCTTGTAGCTGTTTTGACTTCATTTTCTTCTTCTGAGTTTGTTTCTTGATCTTGCTTGTCTAGTAGCTTTTGATGGCCAAGTCCACTGTTGTTGTTTGCTCATTTTTCCAGTCTATTTTTTGATTTGGAACTTTATGTTAATGTTGAGCTCTATTCCCAGTGTAGGCAGCAGGGAGCATTGTCTCAAACTCTAGGCTTTTTCACACTGTTGTTTCCAGGGCTAGTTCTGGGTGTTTGAAAGTTTTTGGTGCTTCCAAGGTTGTGTGATCTGGTGAGAGGTTTGGTCACTGCTCCTTTTCTGCACTCTGTTCTTTACCCAGGTAGGGTCCCTGGTCCCTTGGGATTGTAATTAATAATGCTCCTCACTGGCCGCTACTTCTTTGGGGTCAGAAGTGATACTGCCCTTCAGGGATTCCATTCCTTCCTGATCAAAAGTGCTTCCCTCTGCCCTTGAACTATGACTCAGAAGTGCATATAGGCAATGGGGATAGGCCAAACAATGTCTTATCTAGCACAAAGACATCCTGTAATCTGTTTCTGATGAGTTGTCTGGTCCCCTTATTGTCTCTAGTTTGTGAGCTCCTGCTGCTGCTGCTGCTTCTGTCACCACCACCTAATCTGACCACTGGTGTTAAATCTATGTTGGTTCTGTGCCAGCCTCCTCCCCCTGTGTCAAAACCTCCTATGTTGCTGGAAGGATGTCTAATTTTTATCTTTTTTTGGCTCTGCCACTTTAGAAGTCAATTTAGGTATTATTTTAAAGTTGTTTCAAGGGGAATGTTGGGAGAGCTCAGCTGAATGTTTTCTCTACTTCACAATCTTGGCTCAGCCCCCAGAAGTGCCTCTAATTGTTTGTTGATTATAAAACTCACACATACACACAATGTATGATTTGGTAGCAAAATAACACTTTAAAGGCTTTTTTTTTCCAACAAGGTGTCTCCCATCTATACATCAAAATTATTCAGAATTCATTGAAAGATTAAAACAATGATAACTTTGTTTAATAACCCTATGGGCATAAATATCAGATGAGGCATAAAATAGGGAGATGAATGCTTGCCAGATGTTTTCAGCATTGTAATCGTGAATATATAGTAAGTGTCTAGTTTGGAGAGAAATTCTATGTGGATAGTGAAGTCCTCCAAATGTTTCTGCTTATAGGTAGCATTGTGTTGGTTACATTAAACCCTGAACTTTTCAGAGCTTCCTGGAGATGATCCATAAATGTTCAAAAGAATGATCGAAAGACTATTCACTAGGAATAACCAATGGGTTACAAAATGTCTCTTGCCCAGATTATGAAATGCAATTAGATGCACAATCTATAGAACTTTTCATAAACACACATATATGTATGTATATATGTATGTATGTGTGTATGTGTGGGTAAAAATAGGCTATACAGATGTACAATAAGTTGGACATATAATTAAATTAGTGGAGGAGTATAGGGTGTATTGCTTTAAGGAAATTACCAAAATAATTTAATTACACCAAACTCTTTCCAGAAACGAAGAATTTTTAATACATATATCCTACTTGTTGTAGTTAGTGTTTTTATATGGCTGACAGACATGAAATTTAACTGTCTCCCAAGAATTGAAAATGAGTATCACAGAGGTAATAGAGACACGAAGGAGAGATGCTAACAGGTCACAACATATAACGAATAGGGAAATTCAGTGAAATCCAGGAATAAAGGATCAGGAAAACAGATGATACAAAACGATGATTTGGTTATGTGGTGAAAGTGAGGTATGATAGGTGGACAACCTGAGTACTCTACTACTTGTTTCACAAAAACAGGTCTTCATAACATTACAGGATTATCAGATAATGGACTTACTGGACTACACATACAAAAGTCAAATGTGATGGCGGTCATGGCTGGGTTGTAATATGAATCATCTGAGGTCAATGCCTGAATTGATGAGATCACAAATTCAACTGAGTTTGAACATTTGAGCCACATACACATTTATTGAAGATTTTTTCTTTGCTTCCACATGTTAATCCTATTAACAGTATTGTAATCATTCTGTATATTGTGCCTTTGGTCTACTTTCTTTACTCTTCATCACTTTATAGCAGTCTTCCCACATAATTCTACACCCTCAAGTTCTTCATCTTTTCTGTTCTTTCTGTCAGTAATTTTCTTGGGATATCTAGTTGAAGCAGTAGAATCTCTGGGTCATGAACATTTCTATAACTTCTCTTCCTTAGTTTCTAACTGTTCAGGATAGTTGAATCAATTTCTAGTTTCAACATCAATGAATCACTATAGCTCTCTTCTTGCAAACTTTCTAACAATTAGATTTCCTATCTTTTACTGTCTTTGCTAACTTGGTGGATATGAAGTGAACTCGTCTGGCTTTAATTCACAATTATCTGATTATTTGTGATTTTGAATATATTTTCCATTTATTATTGATAGTTCCTAATTCCTCTTTTGAAAATTGTTCACTTGCATTGACAATTTATTTATTGAGAAATGGCTCGTATATTTCTGTTATTTCCCTATACAATTTGTATACCAGATTTCAATCAGAATTATTTAATGCAAATACCTTTTCTAACCCTTTTTAAAAATTCTAGTTCGGTTTTATATTTATAAAATTTTTAAAACTTGATATGATTTTTATGATATTTTCCATGTCTGGTTATGTTTTTTTCTATGCATAACTTTGAGATATATAACTTTCCATTATCTTCTAATATTTTGTTTTGAATCTTGATGTTTACATCATTTATCCATTCAAAATGTATTCTGATATGAAGCATATCTTATGGTGTAAGCCTATTTTTATTGCTGCTCAGTTTTTCTGTCAGTTCTTGTACCATAAATAGTCCTTTTTTCTAGTAGTCTGTGTTCTTGGATTTATCACATGCTGTATACATGTGTTTCTAGTAGTGTGGTATAATGGTTAGAGCAATGAATCTAGAACCAGACAGACCTGGGTTCAAATTCCCTTCTCAGGCCCTTACTAGTTCTTTGACCATGGGCAAGTAATTTCTCTCAATTTCAACTGTAAAATGTAATAGAACCTATCACCTCACAGACTTGGTGTGAGGATCAAATGATATATTTAAATTACCCTTATGAACCATAAAAAACTCTGATTAATATTTCAAAGTCATGTAAATCATAAAACTTTCTATAAACATTGTCTATCACTTTTATTAGAAATAGTTTTTATTCACCTAATATCTTCCATGGTTCTATTTTTTTGTTGGTAGTGTCTCTCCTTCCCAATATTAAATAATTTGGGTAATTATCACTTTCTAGTATATCTTGAGGTCTGGAACCCTTTTTTCGACTTTTTATATATCCTTTCATATTATTTTAAAGTGAATTTGTTATTATTTTGTTGAAATCTATAAAATAACTTTTTTGTAATTTAAATGTTCTAACACTAAATCTATAAAATAGTTTTGGTCTTAAATGGTATTATCTTATTCCAAGCTATAAATGCTGAATAGCTTTCTTTTTGTTTTTATAAAAAATGTTTTGTGTTTGTATTTATACAAGATCTATATGTATTTTATTAGGTTTAATTTCAGATACTTAAGACATGTTCTTGTTATCTTAAATGAAATTTCTTTTCCTGTCTCTATCTTACAGTTACTCCATCCCCCAACTCCATCTTTGCATTGGCTTTCCATCATACCTGGAATGCTCTCCCTCCTCATCTTCACCTCTTAGCTTTCCTGTCTTCCTTCAAGACTCAGCTCATATCTCACCTCCTACAAGAGGCCGTTCCTTGTCTCTGCCCTCCAGATTTAGTACTTTTCCTCCAGGGGTGTGCTGAAGCCAGATCAGACTGAATCCTGAGTTGATTGTTAAATCTTCAGTGTGAGAATTTATACCTCAGAAATTGGCAAATTATTCAGATAAGGGCTTGATATATTGTTTTGCTAATTCTCTAGACTTGAGAAAGTGATGGAGAAATACCAATAATACAGACTAAACTTAAAATGTCATGTGATACATTGTTCCCCTTGAGACCTGATTTTTAAACACTTTCCAGCACATTCTTACTTTCCTCTGAGGTCACTTCCATCTATCATACACATTGCTTGTATGTACAGGTATTCCTTCTTCATAAAATAGAATTGGATAAGGAGTAGATAATCTAACAGGTTAGATTCCATAATATTCTTTTAACGTGTTTTTACCCATCTTTGTACTCATCTTATTTTGCTCCTAGGTTCAAAATAAAAAAGGAAATAAACTTAAACAAGACCAAATACAATTATACTATGAATATTGCCTTCGTTTTGTCCTCATTTCTGTAATAGGGAGAAATTGATACTTAATGAGAACATTTCCCCTATTTTTCCACAAATTCTGTTTGAGTCACCCCTTTAAACTTACACATCCCAAACATATTCCTCCACTAAATGCTATATGCTCAACTTCTCTCTTTACATCAACACCTTTCTTTCAATGGACTATTTGATGCTTGTTGGGGCTAAACCTTACACTTGTGTGTGTTTGTGTGTATGTGTATGTGAGGGAGGGAAGGGGAGAGAGAGAGAGAGAGAGAGAGAGAGAGAGAGAGAGAGAGAGAGAGAAACAGAGACCAAGACAGAGAGAGAACATTTTGGGGAAAAAGCCTGTAACATCTAACCTATTATGGGTTTCTGAGAATAAGCTATACTAAACTACATTCATTTCTTTTTTCAAAAACTAGCACTACTAACTTGTTCAGAGAGCCATTGTGGCATAGTGGATAGAGCTTTGGACTTGAAGTCAGGAATATATGTTTATAAATTCCATTTCTGATGCTCTAAGCAAGTCACATCTTAGCTAAATATCAAAAAATGCTCTAATATCTGAGCTGGTGAATGGAATTCTCACACAGACAAATTAGAGGTCATTGACCTGACACTAGGTTGGTAGATCTGGAAAAATAACATGGATAAAAGTGTCTCAATTTTAGAAAGACATTTTTACAAATGCACTCCTGATATTTCTATGGATAAGATAGGAAAATACAGATACATGAGATGATAGTTACATTAGGTATATTTGAAGTTGTTTGAATACTGTGCCTTCTGTATCAGCCAGAAAATCTTTAGTGGAATGTTACAGGCTTTGTTCTTGGCAATATCTCATTTAACATTTTTATAAATGACTTTACTGAAATCATAAGGGGCATGCTTATCAGATTTGCTGGTACTGGCTGATGGCTTTAGCTACTAGAATGGATGATGGAATCAATATTCTAAATTATCTCAACAGACAGTAACATTGGGCCAAAACCAACAAGAGAAAATTTCCTCTTCAATACTTCTTAAATTGACCTGTGATCTCATCAATGTGGGTATTTTTCCCCTGGTGCATATTGCAACCCATCCACACTTTCTCATTTGCTGTGGTTCTGATTGTCCATTTCCATTATTTCAAAATTGCTTAAAATTGAAGGGACAAAGAAATGTTTCCAAAAATGGAATAAGTTGATTGCCCTATGAGATACTAAATTCCCCATCATAGGAGGTATTTGAGCTTAGATTGATTAGGCATCTGTAGAGATTGTCTTACTTTTGAACTAGATGGGAGATTAGAGTAAATGACCTTTTAGGTCATTTTTATGATATTACAAACATTAACATTACGTTTACTTTCTATTTTGTCAGCAGAAGATATATTATCAACTTCTCTTCCATCTACATCCTTCAAAAGAGGAAGTTCTTGATTTGAGGATGTATCAGATACCACGTAACATAATACCCGAACATTAGTTACTACTAATATTGAATTGTATAGTAAGGAGGAAGATAGGAAAATCTTTACATGGAAAATCAAATAGGAAACTCTGGTGACAGTACAGTCCTCAACAGGCCACATCTATACCAAAGAATGATTTGGAAATTGGGCAGAGAATCTTTACTTAAATGGCCATTTAGAAAATTCAATTCACTTAGTTGCATCCAGTGAATCTGGTAACAGGAAAAGGTGCTCAGAGAAAGTATTAGAGTAGAAAATTGAGTAAATCTTGTCTCACCTTGAACTCTAAATATTATCTTTATGTTTTCAAAAGAAACCTTTCTATTATCTAAATTATATATAATATAGAAATTATAATTTTCACATGAGGTGAACTTTTTAGATCTCGTATTTCCTTCCTTTTCTTTGTAGCAATGTGCTCTTTTGGAAAGTCATCATTACTATTCACCACACCAAGACAAAAAGAGGTAGGGAAAAGCCTACTTTTAAATATAATCATTTATAGAGGTAAAGAAATATTACAGTGAGAGAAATTTGGTGTGAGAAATTTAAAGCCTCCAATTAATCAATCTAAGTTAGAGAAAGTCATAGATTTTTTTAAGAGCAAAATAGCTTCAGGGAGAAATGGGTGTAGTGAAGAAATCAATAAAAAAGGTTTTAAAAAATTAATTCACTTCTTAAAGGAAGCATAATATATCTAACAATTTTCCTTAATTCTCATTTTGTACTATTTTCTGCTAAAACAAGCCAACTTAAGCTAGTGGTATTCTTAAAGATACTGAAGAAATGCACAGGCTGTAATATGTGAAGATACATTCTGAAAAGGTATTTTCCTGTGAATAGCTAGTATTTGATAGGTTGACATGGTGATCAAATTGTCATTTGTCTCAAATATCTAAATCTAAGAGTACTCATGATGATCTGATAATCCGGTACTATATTTCATACAGAGATTCCAAAAGCTATCTTCAAGGCCTATGCTCTAGCCATGAGATATGCTGATAAAAGGCAAGTTTATTAGAAGGAACTGGGAAAGCAAATCACCACCCCATCAAGATGTGTGTGTGTGTGTGTGTGTGTATGTGTGTGTGTCAGAGAGAGAGAGAGAGAGAGAGAGAGAGAGAGAGAGAGATCACAGAAGACCATTGGATGCATGTGAGATACATCATCAAATCTAATATGAATTAGAAAGTTTTATAGTTTATTTTTTTTTCTTTTCCAGATAGGATAGTACATGAACCTCATGACTACTTATAGATTCCTAGGACTCATGCACAGAGTAAGATGAACTCTTTTCTCCCCAACTTCTCATGCAAAATGTTAAACCTTTCCTACAAGCAGATCTAACCATTGGAAAAACTTAGGATCCTAAGATCTATATTCTAGATTTGATTCTGCAAGCAATTAGATGCATAACTTTGATCAGGTAATTTTCCCTCTCTTAACCACAATTCACTCACCTGTAGCATGAATTTGTTGAATTTCTGTGATTTCAGAGTGTTTTTCTATCTCTGTTCAACAATTCAATTTAAAAAAATGAATTGTTTATTGGATGCTTCCACTGAAGGGACTGATAGACATTGAAGAAGGCAAAAACTTTAGATAAGATACAATCCTTATGCTCATAAAGCTTATACTTTATGCTCATAAAGTTCAATAAAGTAGTAGTCTCCAAACATTTGGCTATGCCATCATTAAAAATTTTTTGAACATGTACCTCCAATGAAGCTGTATTTACTCATTTATAAGTTACATGCAATTATTATTGTACTAATAATTATAAACACATTATAAACTACACATATTATGTTGTACAAAAACATTAAAATGGTGATATAAAGATGATTATTTTAAACCATTATGAATAGTACAAAATCATTTTTACTTGCACTAAAATATTATTAATAATGATAGGTTAGTAGAAATAATGTGATTGAATGTTTCATTATTTTAAAAATATTAATTTAACTCTTAAGTCATACAATAATTTAAAGGTCAGGCTGTAAGTTGAGAATATTTTGATCCTTGGTTTTAATGACTATCATAACCAAAAAAGATACATCTAGGTCCCGAAGAGTGTGAAAAATGAAACCTCTGAAGAGGTTGCATGTATTCAAATTTATACTATTTGAAGTTGTAATTATGTAAAATATGGTAACTTATTCCCACCCAGTCTTTAAAAAATAAAAATTCATAGGGTAAATTTAAAATATAGTTAGATTTTTTACAAATGGCTTCAAGATGGAAGAGCCACAGTTAGACAATACTTTGCATTCATTTTCCATCAACATCTCTGCTTGGTTTCTACTATCTCCCCCAGGAAAATTTCTTCATCTGAATCTCATCATCAAGGTGAATGATTCAACTCTAATATTCAATACCTCAGTTGCCTCTCCACTTCAATTGGAGGGCAGAGCATTAGACTTCTTCAAAGGCCTCCCTTTATAGAAAGCTCAGAAGTTTTCAGCTGCCTTAATTTTCCTTCAGCTGTCCTGCTTGGTTCCAACTCTATGACCAGCCTGCCCTGCAACCATCATGCCCCCTCTCCTAACATCATGTCTGGCACCCTTCCAAAATCACCTGCTTTTCAGCTTCCCTTTGTGTCTTCCTCATTAGATTGTAAGCTCCTTGAGGTCAGGGATTATCTTTCTTTTTCCTATTTGTATCCCCAGCACTTAATACAGTGCCTGGCATGCAGCAGGTACTTAATAAATCCAAGAGCAATGGGCAGAAGTTGAAATGAAAACAAATTTAGCCTTGATGTGAGGGGAAAAAATTCCTAACAATGAAAACTGTATGAAAGAGGAAGTTCAGGTCACTTTGGCTGGGATCAGGTTCCCTCTCAATTGAAGTCTTCAAGAAAACTTTCAAAATGATACGTATTGTCCTGTGGAAAAGACACTGGGACATTGATGTGATTGGAGAAATTACATTTCTTCCTTTAATTAGTTAATATGCACACTGTAACATTA
Organism: Vombatus ursinus; assembly: GCF_900497805.2. NCBI lineage: Eukaryota > Metazoa > Chordata > Mammalia > Diprotodontia > Vombatidae > Vombatus > Vombatus ursinus. The sequence goes on from NW_020949351.1 coordinate 20,598,359, forward strand.
TAAAGAAGAAAAACATAATTGCATGATAGGATTTGTTCCTACAAAACGCATGCTGGTAATTTTTTAGTGCACTGGTCATTTCTAAAAGGTTATGATATTCTTTATATCTACTAAAATTATTTATACTTTAATTTTTCATATTTAATAATAGTCTAACATTATACACAAATAATTTCCCCCACTAATGTGTTACTCTGATGCCCCATCATGCACACACATGGTTCTGAGTTTTTTTTTTCGAAGGCTATATTAGCAGTAGAGAAACCCTGGAAGGCCCTACTGAGGTGTTTGAGAACCAGTCTAGATAAATTCAAAGAGGCTTATTACTAAAAGTTTGGCCACTAGATGATTACTTTTTTGGACAGAGCTACTCACAAAACCATCTCCTAAGGCATCAAAAGGTTTTGGTATGCTTCCATGAAGGGAGCACCAACGTCAATGAAATCACAACTCTACTGGAATAGAAAAATATCATATTTGCCAAAAAATAGGAGCTTCTAATTTTGTAATTAATAAGTACAAAACTCTCCATATTTTGTAACTCATGTTATTCAAGGAGGTTCATCAGAATAATGACAAATTTGCCAATAAAAATGACCTAAATATGCTGCTTTTATTGACTGTTGAAAAAATTGGACATATCAGATAGGTTTTTTCTGAAAGTGCAGAAACACTGCATAGCAATGACAGTAACATTTTCTATGAATTGATATGTATAAAAAGCTTACATGCAAACTGTTCAACTATGAAGTAAAATAATGCTTTTACTCTATATTTGGTATCACTCAGGTACCATTTATAGTCTTCTGTCATTTGATATTTAGAGAGTTATAAAATATTTCATCAAGTTATAATTTACAATTTGAACAAAGAAGGGGACAGAAAGTGCCTTAAAAGAAGTCTTTTATTTTTGACCTTTCTTCTCTCACCTTGGTTCAATTCAATTCAACTCAACAAGAATCTGTTATGTACATACTACATGCAAGACACTATTCTAGGTGTTAAAGATAAAAAAAAACACACACTTAGCAGGAAAACAAAGCCTACTCTCAAGGATCTTATATTCTATGGAGAGATACCATTTACACAAATAAGTAAACATATGATATTTTGAAATGGGGAGAGCACTAGCAACTAGGAGAGATTTACTGTAGGAGGTGACCTCTCTTCTTCCTACTTGACTCTTTTTATGTGGAACTGGTGATTTCATAATTTATATTTTTAAAAAATTAACTTCTTTTAAATTTCGGGATCACATATATCCCCTAATCAAGGAACTGTGTGGCATCTGGGAGATGGGGAAGAAATGCAAGGAGGATGCCCTTCCTCCTTATTCTACCTTTTCAACTCCTCCTACCCGGCCAGTCAAACTCCTTGGTGGGAAGAGTGGAGTGACATGACTGCACATACTATTTGGGTAAGCTGGAAATCACCAATTACAAGGTATCTGGTAATATGAGGGACTACCAGTTCTTACCATCTGCCATGCCACTGAATCTGAAGTTCTCCTAGGCTTTACCAGGCGATGTCCTGATATCCTCTAGACCCTCCAGGCATTGTCATCTGACCTGTTGATTTAGCATAAAGATCCCTAGGTCTGGCCACCTACTTTGTGACTAAACACTTAAAACTTTGAGGCCATTCTAGTCTAGTTTGATGAAATATTTTATAGTCTTATTTGTGGTGTTACCTCCCCACCCCCACTCCACCCCCCCCTTTATAATGTAGATTCTTTAAGAACAAAGATGTTTCACTTTTGGTAAGTGCTTAATAAATGATTTTTCTTTTATTCATTTCATTAATTTATCAAGCAGCTTACAGCTTCCCAACAAAAGCATGCAGCCCATTGTCCTTTCATTTAGAAGAATAAGAGATTGGGTTAAAATGTCTTTATTAAGGCAAACAAAGGTTTGGATTGAATAATGAATTTAGCAATGCCAGTTGTTGAGTTAGTCCATCAAAGTATACATACATCCAGTGTAGGTGATGCAAAGGGACAATGAATTGGACCCAAAATTAAATAGGAGGAAAAAGAATAGCATTTGGGAATTTGTGTAACACTTTCAAAGATCCAATGCTACTCAATACCACAAAGGCCAATCTTTACCGTATTTTCCACATGATGCTATATGACTAGGGTACAGAATAAACCAATAACAAAATAATCAAAATGACATTTGATCCAAAGGGCAATAGAAAGATACACAATGGATATACATTGTCTTTTATCAATGATAATGAGTTTTAGACATGGTATAAAAGACATCCAGGACATAGAGAACCGGGAAAAGAGTTGGGCCAATTATCTAGTGAGACAATGGATGGACAATAGAAGTATTGTGCTAGTAATTCCTAGAATAACAGAATCAGAGGAAGGCCTACTGAGTGCATCATCTAGAAAAGATTTTTTAAAAGTTGTGACCAAGAATTGTAAAGTATGCAATTGCATAAAAGGGTTGTGATCTGCACTGTTTTTGGGGAGATGAGTTGGGAGGAAGGGAGAGGTTATGGTATATTCTTACAGAGGAAGTCAAGTTTCCACTGAAGTGTTAAAGAATTGCACATACATGAGCTCTGTAAGCATAAGACAAATGGATTTTGAATTTGAGGCTACTCATTTATATCACTTATATTTAAGAATAAGAAAGTGTAGCTTTTCATTTTTTTAAAGAAATGTGCTACTAAAAAGATGGTCTTTTTAGGGAGAAAGGGACATCTAGATCTCCAATTAATTCATCTGGTGAACTCATAGTTAGGAAATTCAATTCAACAAAGCAGACAGATGAGTCACTTGGATTTTACAACTTTAGAGAACCACTTAGAGCATTGAGAGATTCAATGACTTGCCAATGGTTCCACAGCTAGCTTGGGTCAGAAGTAAGGCTTGTATCCAGGTCTTCCTGACAACAGGGCTAGCCCTGTATCCTGTAGAACACATTGTTTGATCATTTTCTGTATGTGATCTTCAAAGGTACCCAACTAAATAAGGAAAAGACATTTGTGTTAATTGTGCTAGTTTGAAGTTAGTGATCTCATAAATGGAATTCTACAAAAATTCCAAGGGAAAGTAAATGAAGTAGTCACAGAAAGCTAGAACACCATCCTTGAGTGTATCTTTAAAGAATGCATCACAATATTTGTTTCTTGGATCTAGGTTGGGAATTCAACATATAAGCCCTTTTTTCCCCTTGCACTATACTACCAAAAGCAATCTATCTAGTCCTGGGAATGGACCCAGAAGGCATAAATTCAAATACAGAAGAATGTATACTTAGGATAATGGTAACAGCTGCCAACAAATATGTTTCTGGAACACAGTTACAGCAGTATGCCGTAATTATGTAGTGCAAAAATAATAATAATAAATGAGATAAGAAGAATCACATGCAGATTAAGATAGTCTTTATCTTTCCATCATCCTTTTATTAACATTTTAATAACATTTTTCCTCAAAAGATACATGTATGAATAAATAACCTCTAACATTAATTGTTTTGGTTCATGCACATTTGAAAATACTGGGAAGTTTTAAGTCCTAGAGGTCATATTCTAGGTCTCTTGAACTCCTGGGCCTACTGTTTACTTTAGTAGGCCTGGTATATCACTCTGCACTTCTCAGAGGATATCCACAACTATCAAGGAAAAAATAAATATACAAGATCATTTGAATTAATAGGAAGAGGAATTTTGTGGAGGTGAGTACACTTCTGAATTATATATTTTTTTTTCAGAATTTTACAAGGCCTGTGATCATTACTGAGTTTTAAAAGTTCCTATTTGTAGAAATAATACATTTTGTGAAAGATACATCTTTCTGTTGTTTTCATTTAGCATGTTACTGACATATAGAATATTCATTTGTTAAATATTCTTAGCTCAGGTAACTCACGGAAAAAGAGTTTTCCTTTCCTGGTTTTTTAATGGTATTCCCAGGGGCCAGTTTCCTCCTGGTCTCTAAATGCAGACAGAAACATGTGCTCTGCAGACTACACAAAGAAAACAACTTTCCTTTAAGATATGTTTGTAAATTACATGAAATGATTGAGGTTTGAAAGACTCCTTTGGCAAACATGAGAAGATATTGAGTTTTGTCACATAAATCAGAGGTAATCTGAGCCAAAGAAGTTTTTCTCATTTTTTACGTATTTGACAGAAATGTACACAATAGCTGAACAACGCCAAGAATAATGTTTTTTTAAAAAATAGATATCTGCTAAATATTAAAAGGAAGGGAAAATAAATGTCAAATACAAACAAATTCTACTAAAAGAAGGCATGCCAAAGTCATGCAATGGAATGTAGTGCTGTCACTCCATTTCTTTTATACATTCTGATTGATACCTATTGACAATCCAATTAGCCTTGCAGATAGGTTAAAAAAATCTATCAGCCTACAAACATTTTTTTTCCGTCTTGCATAATTTTCATTAACCTACTCCACTCTTACTCCTTTCATCCCTAGAATGGGAATAAATCACATATAAAGACTGTAAAGCACTTTACTTGCTAGGTAATTCAAGTATTATTATCAACATCATTTTTCAAAGGAGGAAACTAAGACTGGAAAATTTTGTGTGACTTGTCCATGGTCACAAAGATATTAAATATCGTCAGAACTTAAAATCAAGTCTTGGGAATCTAAGGCAAATACCAAATTTGCAGCACCTTCTTAGTAGCTCAAGATCTAGTAAAAGAACATTTTTTTCTTCTTTCCCAGGAGTAACAGAGATAAGAACCTGAGTTTAGGCCTAATGAAATGATGCTATGGTCTATGCAGGCCTAGAGAAACGATTCATCTAAGGATTTGAGTTATCTTAATTGCTGAATATACCACTGAACTCCTAAACTGATGGACCATTATGGTCTGAAGATGACCCAAGGTTCCTGAAGGTCATACTAAAAGTGCATAAACCCTTGGTCAGTGGGCCCAACCAAGGCTTTATGCATGGACAGAAATGTGCTTAATATTCTGTCATCTGAGCACTCTCCTAGCTAATTTCAGAGAGGCTCAGTTAGTAAAAGGTAAGGTTCCACATCACCAGTGTTTCTGAAATCATAAAAATGAATGGTAGTATCCAACAAAAATGGAGGGATTATGATTTTCATTAGAGGATGGAGTGCCCAACTCATGAAATTAAAGGTCTTTTAAAGACTAAAACAAGTAATGACTGAATAGAGTTACTGCAGAGATTTTATGATACATGTGAAAGAATATGTTGTCAAGATGGTAAAAAATTTAAAGTAGTCTATTTTTATTAATGAATTTAGTTGAGCAATTTGATTGTAAGCTTTCCAAAGCACTTATAATTCGCCTATTGATTAAATTCTCTTTGACACTTGTAAGTCCATAGGGTAATGTATATGAATCTACAGTCCTTTGGGGCTATATTTTATGCTGTTCTTATCAACATCAGTTAGAGTACCTTACATCATTCAAACATAATGATTGATCAGAAAATAATTGATAGAATTTTCCTTGCCAAAGAATTTAGTAAAATCATACTACTGAATGCACTGGATGATACTCACTATTCTCTTGTATATACCAATTAAAAGAAATCAGCATGAATAGAGGAAACACATAGGTAATTCATTTTGGTCAATAGTCTTGAACTCTTTTCCAGTTAGTTGTTATAAACTCTCTTAACATATAGACAGATTTGCCTAACTCTTTTTTTCCTTAAACTTTTAATAAAAGTGCCACCAAAGGCAGTGTCCTCCCTGATACCTACAATAATTGGCATTGTTCTGGGAGTGAGGCACAGTAGAAAAGAGGAATCCATGGGGCAAGTCCTACAAGGCAGTAGTAGAAAGAATCTGGAGCCTAGAATGAATGCCTTGGAAGCTTTGATTACATGAATAATACAGAGAAAAGTGACCAGATAATTATTGGGGTTGTGAATCAGAGAAAAAGGGTTGAAAATAAACAGAAAGAGAAGATAGATAATGAAGAGAGTGAGAGAAATCCTTTTTGGAAAGGGATGCAAAAATGAAAATTTAAAACCAAGGAACAAGAGAAGAGACAAAGAAGCAGAAATATCAAATGAAAAGAGGGGAATCAGGAGTGAGGTGAAAGACAGCCAGTGGGAACAGTACCATCTTAAAAAGATTGAAAGAAAGTAACTAAAGGAACATAATAATCCATAGCAGAAGAGGGAACTTGAAACTGAAACACTTCTGTGCAGACATTACTGTAACTAGGGTAAGAAAGGAGGCAGTTGAATGAAAAAAAAAATTCTTTGTATTTAATTTTCCTAATAAGTGTTTGGTATCAAGGTATATAATCTTTCTAATCTCTCTCTCTCTGTCTTTCTCTCTCCTTTCCTCCCTCCCTTTTTTCCCTCTCTCCTCTCTTTCTCTCCCTCCTTCTCTCTCTCTCCCTCTCTCTCCATACATATGCACACATACACATACATACATATATACATATATATAATTTTATATTTATCTGTCTGTTTATCTATCTGTCATCTATCTAATAGCTATTCTTTAATAGATAAATGGTTAAAGGATGTGGACAAATAGTTCTCAAAAATGGTAAACTCTTTATAACACCTGAAACAATACTCCAAATTGCTAATAATAGACAATGTGAATCAAAACAACCATATGGTTTCACCTCATAACCAATAAATTGAAAAAAATGAGAAAAATGGCAACAGTTAATTCTGGAGGCTTTGTAGAAAGATTGTTCAAGGAGCTACAAAATGGCACAACCATTTTGGAAAGCAATTTGGAATTAAGCTAAGAAAATGATAAAAATATCCACATCCTCCAAACTCTATTACTGAGCTTATATCCCAAGGAAAAACCATTGATAAGAAAATTTCCCATATACTTCAAAATATTAATAGTAGCACTTTTTTTTGTAATAGCTAAGAATTGAAAACATAGTAGAAGCTCATCAATTGATTCTTGCCTCTGACATTTAATAGCTATATAACCTTAGGCAAATCACTTAATTCTCTAAGGCTTTCCCCCCCTCATTTATAAAACAGAAATAATAGTACCTACAGTACATACCAACAGAATTTCCATAAGGAACAAGGAAATAATGTTTGTAATATAGTTCACAATCTTAAAAGAATGGTATCAGTTACTATTATGTCAATCTGTATGTAGATTTCCAGGGAAGAACTGTCAAGCTCTGTTCTATTTAGCAATGAGGATTGTAAGCATGAGCAGATTAAATTCACTATCTTATCTGAAGAGGTAGATGGCATGATTATAAAACTTGCATGTTATGATGTAAAGCTGGGCAGGAGAGCAAATATGATGAATGACAGAATCAAAATTCAAAATCACCTCAACAGCCTACAGTATGAATCAAAACCCAAAATAGTAAATTCAACAGAGGAAAACATAAATTCTTATATTTAGGTTTTAAATTTCAATTACATAGCTAAAGAAAAAAAGGATATGACTTGGAAGCTGATGATATGACGAAGAACCGGGAGTTATGCTTGCTTTGGGCACAATGTGAGCCTAGTGTGATGCTGTCACCAAAGGTTGTCCAGCAACTAACACAGACTTACAATGAATTAGAGGAATTACATTGTACATTGGTGATGGAAGTACCCCCAAATCACTGAAGTGTGGGGAAAAGAAGGAAGAGTTGAACCTTAGGATATTTTAATAGAAGTATAGTATTCAGATCAAAGGAGATCCTGTAGCAGAGGTCAAACCACAACTCTTGCCATTTTTCTCATTTTTTCTGATTTCTTGGTTATGAGGTGAAACCACACTGTGTTCAGCTCTGGGTGTTACATTTAAAGACTGACATTACTAAAATGCATCCAGAGTGCTGTGACCAGGATGGTGAAGAGCCTAGAAATAATACATGAGTGTTTATGAGGAGATAGATTTTGGTGGAGTATGAACAATAATTTTGTAACAATTAAGATTGTCTAACAATGAAACAAATTCCCTCATGGTCAAAGGTCTTTTTCCTTAGACTTGTTTAAGCAAGGTAGAAAACTGGGGAGAAATTTTATAGACAGTTTTCTCAGATAAAGGTCTCACATTTCAAATATATAAAGAACTTTGTAAAATCTATAAGAATACAAGTCACTCCCCAATTGATAAATGGTCAAAAAACACGAACGGGCAGTTTTCTGATGAGGAAAATAAAACAATTTATAGTCAGATAAAAATGCTCTAAGTAATTGTTGATTAGAGAAATGCAAGCTAAAACAACCTTGAGGTATTATTTTACATGTATCAGATTAGCTAAAATGATTGAAAAGGAAAGCAACAAATGTTGGAGGGGATGTGCAAAAATTAGGACACTTATTCACTGTTAGAACTGTGAACTGATCCAACCATTTTGAAGAGCAATCTGGAATTATGCCCGAAGAGTTATTAAAATGCCTATTGCCTTTGATTCAGCAATACCACTATTAGATCTTTCCCCAAAGATGATTATGGAAAAAGGAAAAGAACCTATATGTTCTCAAATATTTATAGCATCTCTCTTTGGGGTGACAAAGAACTGGAAATTGTGGGGATGTCTGTCAATTAGGGAATAGTTGAACAAGTTGTGGTATGTGACTGTGATGGAATACTCCTCTGCTATAAGAAATGATGAGTTTGATGATCTTAGAAAAACGTGGATAAACTTGCACAAAATAATGAAGAGCAAAATGAGCAGAACCAAGAGAATACTGTATACAGTAACATCAATATTGTTTTAAGAACAACTTTGAGCAAATAAATCATTTTGACTATTTTATAATACCCAAATTAAAGATAAAGGACATATGAAGAAAGATGCTATCTTCATTCAGAGAAAGAATTGATGCATAGAAGTATATATAGAATAATTTTACATATATGTATATACATATATACATACATATATATGCATATATACACACACATATACCTATTTGTGTCTAATGGTAACCATTTTTAGGGAAGGAGGGAAGTGAAGGAAAAAATTTACATGATAACAATTATATATTTAAAAGGAATAAAAGTTATATATAATAGATTTGCAGTTTCATGTGCAATCATCTACTATGTTATGGAAATGCTTGTTTTATTCTATGTTAAAAATTAAATAAATAAAAATTTAACAAAGGAAGAGGCTGCGTGGCTATCTGTCATAAATGCCATAAAAGAGATTCTTGAATTAAAAGAGAGGTTGAAACAAGCTGGCCTCTAAGTGGTCCCCTTCACAAAATTGTATAGTTCTTTAATTTCCTAGTGCCACCGGGCTTCAAAAATTACATCATACCATCAATGATGACATTACCTCCACCAAACTCATTTGCAAACCTCCCACACTCCAACAGATAGATAGTTGCAAGACCAAAATATATTAAGTGACTTTTATAATGTGCCTCTCCAAATCAGGCTCCATGAATCCTCTGACAACAAGCACAAATTACATTTCTGGGTTCATTTTGAAAGTCTATTTAAAGTTTGTCAGGACCTTCCTGAGCTTGTGCTATGTAATTCTAGCCTTTGAGAATTCACCATCACCATCAAGAGACACTGGACTAAAACTTTATGGAAGTTTTTGATTCTATTTGAAGATGCTCTTTCTCAAAAGATAAACCATTTTCCCTCAGAATCAGTATGTGAAAATCTAAAGTCATTTTTTGACTTAGAGGAAGCTGTTTGCTCCCATTTCTTCTAATGTATTTTAAATATGTAATAAGCTAGGTTTTCTCTCTAAAATTGTATTTGCCTGAACAAAGATACTATCAAAATCTCAAATTAATTAAGATGTTCAGGTCTATAGAAAGAATTATAATGGAGGAACTGAATCAACCAATCAACCAATAAGTATGGCACCTACTATGTGCCATACACTATCCTAGATACTAGAATGCTAGGACCAAAAAAAAACAAAACCCTGAAATGACAGTTATCATTTTCCCCTAACCATATTTTATTTAATTCAATTTACCAGATAAGGAGCCTTAAAAGATGTAACAACAGAGATACCTTTATTAACCTTCTGATTACTAATAACAACTCATGAAAAAAAGAGTCAGTCAACAAATATTTATTTAAAAACTTATGTGCTAGGCACTGTGTTAAACACTGACAATAGGCTGTGCTTCTACTCAAGAAGTTCACAGGAAATAATGTGATACATGCTTGCCAAAGGGGCATACCACTATTAGAGAAGAGACTCAGAATAAAATGAAGGTTATGGAGGAATTCTGTAGTTGCTCATGTTTAGGAATGGCATTGCACTGACTGCATTAACCCTGAACATTCCTAAAAGGTCCTAGAAGCACTTCCTAAAAGATACTGAATCACTTGAAAGAGCTTAGCCTGATTATACACACTGGAAAAACAAAGTGAATTGTTAGTGACTGTTGTCCAGATTGTGATATGACATTGCCCAAATAATCTCAATTTGGAATCAGAAGATGGTTCAATGCCAGTTATTCCACTTACAACTCATGTGACCTTGGGTGAGTCACTTAGCCTATCTCAGTTTTCTCATCAGCTAAATTGAAGACATTGGATTAAATGACCTTTAAATCAGTGGTCATTTGATCCTGAGATCTTATGGTGGTGGTGTAGACACGGTAAATGGACAGTAAGCTAGATTCATAGAGGAACAGAATGAGAAGAATGGGCTGCACTTCTTTTGAAGAATTACATAGTTCTTTTAATGATATAAAGAGTCTGGCTGAAACCAAGAGACTTTTGGGTTTCAAAATTATTTCATTTCTTGTTTCAAGAAAACATCAGGATTTATATATTGATGACATATTCCTATGAGTCACAGAAGAATTGAAGTTGGGAATCACATAAAAGACAACAGAAAAGCAAATATTGGGTAAAAGCAGACTGTGATGCATTACAATTGAGGATTCATGCAAGAAAAGAAGTGTGAAGTCAGTCATTAGAAAAATCTATGACTAGATAAAATGATGAGAAGGTCATATAGTGCACAGAAGGGACCATTGCATTCTCCCAAATGTTCTATTTATGTCCGTGCAATGAGAAGAGAATATGAAGAAGGCATGCTGAATTGACCCTTAGTAGTGAATTTATTGAAGGATGTGAAGAAGAGTTGCACTGGATAGGCCTGCATAGAGAGATTGTCATTTCATCGCTGGAAGGAATAGCCACATTGATGACATTGCAGGTCCAAGCAGAGAATTGAAGTACTGGTTTAGTAGTAGTTATTCGCACAGCATTCCTGAATGTTGGGCCATCATATGATTTATTCTAGATGTCACAACTTAAAATGGATTAAATTCTATATTTAGACAGCATCAGGTGTTTTGCTCTTAGAGTTGGATATATTTTTTTTCATGAGCTATTCAAAGTAAAAAATGGAGTAATTAAAAAGATACTAAAATATTGCAGGCACTTAGTCCTTTGTACATGTGGGTGCCTTTTAAATTTTATTTTATTACATTTTACTTCAAGCATAACATAAACCAAAAATTAATTGCATCAATTAGATAAATTATTTGATAATACATAATTCCAGTAATTTTAGTAGTTATATTTTTAATGAATCCATATAGTCCACATGTTCTTTGCCAAACTATAAATACAAAAAAAGCAGTAAAAGCTACTCAAATTTTATAAGCAACTGCTAAAGCTTTCCCAATAGCTACCATGTAGTCCATTGTGACATAGGGGAAAATGCATTAAGGTTGGACTCCAAAGGACTGGGGTTTTGAATGAATGGTATGGAGAATGAAAGGAATGAGGGAAGGAAGGAAGAAGGAAGGAAGGAAAAAAAGTAGGGAAGGAGGAAAGGAAGGGAACAGGGAAATGTGGAAGAAAGGAAGGAAGGAAGGAAAGTAAGAAAGAAGGAAGGAAGGAAAGTAAGAAAGAAAGAAGAAAGGAAAAAGCAAAGGAAGGAAGCAAGGTTTTTACCTCTACCACATACTAATTGTGTGTCCTTGGAGAAGTCAATCAATTTATAGTCATGAGACCATCATTTCCTTCATTATAAAATGAGGAGGCTGAACTATGTGATTTCTGTCATCTTTTATACCTCTAACATTTTATGATTCTATCACATCTGCCCTTTTTCATAAGAGGCCAAAAATATTCAGATATGTAAATTGGATAAATGAGAAAGTGTAACACCTAAAGGAACTGGGTTTTTTTGAAAATAAGGAATGGATATTACATGTTTGGCAAGATGATGAAGTTATTGTCCATAAACCTCTCCAAATTATAAAATTAAATAAAGGGTGATGATGTGGAACCCTGAGTTCCTGAAACTATAAGGAAAGGGCTAAAAAAATAAAAAAATCCAAGTGAAAGGGGTTGAGGATAAGCCCAAGCAGATAAACTGATGAGAAGCTAAAAAAATTTAGAAATTAAATAAATAAACTTTAAAAGAGTCCTTGCCACATTGAACAACTTTTAAACTATGATGAAAAATAAGCTAAAACTCCAGTGAAAATAAACTAAAACTCCCTGTGTTTTCCCCAGAGATCATGGAACAATAGCAAGAAACTTCAGAAAGATTAAATGAAAAGATAGTTTTTTATGTTGATATTGAAATGGAAATAAAGTTAGAAATAAGAGTTCTCAACATCAAATTTAAAAAGACAAAAAATATACTAGAAATTTTAGGTTATATAATAAAGAATATTTCTGAAAATCCAGGAGCTCTGCAAGAGAGAACAGCAAATTAAAATCACAGAAGTGGAAGAAAATATAGCAGAAGAGAAAGAAAAGGCAATTCCTTTAAAGGACTACATAAATTCTACACAAGCTAAAATAACAACTTGAAAAATATATGCATTGTTCCTTAATGATGTTCTTAAGGATAATTTAAGGATCATAGATTTGAAAGGGCATGATAGCTAAAAAACAAAAAAAAAATTCAATGCTGTAGAAAATAATGTAAGCAAACTCCACAGAGTTATTAAGTCTAGACAAATGTACTTATTTAATTAATTTATTTAATCACCAACAAAGAACAACTTTTACAATTGAACCTCCATGTCATGAAATGGTTAAATCTTACAATTTCTCTATGAAACACCAAATTTGACTAACAGCCAGGTGAACACATTTGTCTATGAAGGATCTTCATTCAATATATATAGCATAACTCAGCAACCATGAAAAATCACAGAAAAGAATGGAATTGGATATTCCAAAAAGCAAAGGAACTCAAGTTGAACTCCCAAGTAACATTTCCTACTAACCTAACCTAATCTTGAATGAAAAAAAATTGAAAAAAGAACTTTCAACAAAAAGAGGCATTTGAGGTATTCTTTAAAAAAAAAAAAAGAGGGACAATAGAATATTCGACTTGCCAATACATCATACAAGAGAAATACAATAAAAGTTTAAAAAAGTAAAATTTTCAAGAAAACACTAATCAATAAACCATTTTCAGATTTATAACTGTTAAATAATTGAATGAATAAAAGAAAGAACAAAGAGCATCAAAGGACAAAAAGGAATTAAGGCTAACGTGGGAGAAATATCACAGCAGAACATCACTCAAGCAAAGAGAGGAAAAGCAAGAACTACAGACAGAGCTTGAGATGCATGCCTACACAGCCTGGATGTGAACAGAGTAAAGGCAGCAATTTCCTTAACCTTCAATAATAGTGAGACACTGTGGGAAATAGGATAAAAGCAGTCCGGGTGGGTGTGGTGGTAGTAGAATTGATAGGCACATTTCACCCAAAGAGAAGAAATGAATGGGTACTATTAAGAATGTTCTCCTGGTGGGAAGGATCAGTTTATAATAGTTTTCATCTGTGGGGAATGGACACAATATAAGACCACCTTTTTGGAACAAAGGTGATATTTCATGGGAGTGCATCTCGGAACTGGATCGTGATGTGTGAATCTCTAGAAGCAACTAGCAATTCCATTAACTTTCTCAACTGATGTTGCTTCCCCACATGGAATAGCTGGAAAGTCCTGCTTCTGGAGGAGTCATGACTATGTGAAAGAGAGAATGTGGAATATGCATAGACATTTTGTAACTGATCTGTTAACCAGATAGTTGGGAGAAACCTGTTTTAATAAGCTATGTAGATGGAAATGGAAGTGTCTTCAAAAAGGGCTGAATCAGCTTTTGATGGCTATCAAAGTCACAGGGCTATGAGAAATAACCCTGAGCTCTTAGAATTGTTCACCTTTCGAGGTGAAGAAAATATCTGACCTTGAGAGTTTTTAAAGGTCAGGAGAGAAAGCCGCAAGGTATCCAAGAATCAGAGACCAGGGTAGGTTTAGCAGCCAGCCAGCATCAATGATCTGAGGAAAAAAAAAGTGACCTTTTAGACTCAGGCCAGTAGAAGTCAAGAAAAAGATTCACAGGGCCATCATGCCATATATTTGAGCATGACCTTGGTGGAACCAGTGCTATGTAGGAACTGAGCCAAATTTTTATCCTATTCTCCTCAGAGACTGGGTGGTGCAGGGGAGACTATACCCCCTGAGGGGTTGGGGGGAGATGTTTATATGTTTCTTATTGCTGTATTTTGGTAGCATATGTCCTTTATAAAAGATAATTGGTATAAGTGGTAAAACAGAAATAGAGTTCTATTAACTGGCAACTAACAACAGGGGAGTGGAGGTGAGGAGGTACATAGTCAGTCAGTCAGTATGGGCTTGAGTCAATGGTATTAAGGAATAGACACCACCCCAAAAAATTTGAGGTATCCTAGAATCCTCAGGGATGATGTAGCCTATCTGGTCAGGCAGAGTGGGAGCCTGGGGTTATTCACTACAAAAGAAATAAGTAAGGAGGAAAATGGAAAAATACAATTCAGAATAGCCTGGAATGGGTTAGAACCTAGAAGGAGAACAAAATAAATGAAAACTTCTCATAAAATGACATCAAAAGAGAAAGATATTTAAGCTAAAATGTTAAGGTGGAGGGAGAGGCCTGAATCTGAAACACTTATCTGAGCAAGGAGGAAAAAAAGATCAAAGTAGAAGAATAAAGAAAATATATGCATATAGGTATATACCTATACACATAGAAAGACAAATGAAAGTAAAATAATTAGGAAGATAATTGGGAATGAGGGGTCATTTTGGGTAGAGGCTACTCTGAAAGCAGTATAAACAAAACCAATTTTAGGGGAAAAGTGACATTTCTGTACAATAGAAGATCAAGAAAAAATCAATAAAAGAGAAATAAATGCAAACATAATTATCATAACCTTATCAGATTAATAATCCAAGAAAGTGAAATAGAATTGCAGAATGGATTAGGAAAAAAAGAAAGCATAAAACCTTAGTTCCTTGATGTCAGGGACTGCTTTTACCATGTTTAATCCCCAGCAATTATCACAGTTTCTGCTGCAAATTAAGTGCTTAATAAATGTCCATTGACAGATTGATTTACCTCAGCCATTGACTGCATGTATGAAACACTTGTGAAAAATTAAATCAGAATACAAATAAGAGGATAGAACAAAATTGACTGTGTAGCAGGTGATTCCAAAGAGTACAAATTGCAATATTTATATCAGAATAAAAATAAAAATTCATAACATCAAGAGAAGCAGAGACTCTATTACACTTAAAGGTACCCAAGGCAAGGAAACAATATTAGCCTATATATGTGTATATACACATATATACACATATACATGTATTATAATATTATATATATAGATATGATATTTGTATACTAATAGAGATTTATAGAGAGATACAGATATCTATCTATACCAAGTGTCTCAACATCTAAACTAATAAAGGAAAAGTGAAACAAATTTCAAAAAAGACAAATATTAACACAATAACTCTAGAATCTTCTTTTTTTAGGACCTGGCTAAATCTAACAGAAGGATTAACAAAAATTAAAATCAAGAGCACTCTCTCAAAGTAAAGAAACCCTATGGGAAAAGTTAAATCAGTAAGGCTTTTGCTGTCTTCTGAATGAGAACATTAAAGAATATACATGTATTTCAATCTCACATGATATCCTTTCAAAAAGAGACCATATGCTCCATATTACATAGAAATTTAAAATGATGTCAAAATGTAGAAATGCTAATCATATGAGTTACAGAAAAAATAAAATAAAATAGTAACTAACACAAAGAACACAAAATGGAAATTTAATAATGTCTGGAAAATGGATAGGTAAAAGAAAATATAAAAACAATTAAAGCCCTGTATGAAATCAAATGATAACAATGAGATTGAAATTTGAGGAATCCTACTAAAGTAGTACTAAGAGAAAAAAATATGCCTAGGATAAAAGCAGAGGAAGTTCCTAAGTTCTTAGAGACACTGATCCAGCCCTGGAAGGGATCACAGAGGCCATATTGTCCATCTTCCTTGTATATACAGGTTAGGAAACTAAGGCTAAGGGTGTGTTAAATGACACATTGAAAAAATATTAGAGGTGGATTTGAACCTTGGCCTATGTGGTTTCAGAGCCAGTGCAACAGAAAAAGAAAGGATTATTAACAGAATCTTAATACACAACTTAAAAACCTAGAGAATCAATAATATGAACATACAAAACAAGCACAAAAGAAGTCAAATAAATAAGCATTTATTAAGCGCTTACTATTTGTCATGCATTATGCTAAATTCAGGAAATACAAATAAAAAACAAAAGGATGACCCCTGCCTTCAAGGAGCTTACCTGCTAGTGGGAGAAGACCTCATATAAAAAGAAGTTGAAAGGCAGGGGTGGGGGACTTAGGGAGAAGGAACTCATGTTAGGGCTTGGAGGAGAAAGTCTGGAAAATCAGCAGAAGAGTCTGGAAAGAAATTTAGACAGGGCTGGCCTGGGTATTTTCCTTAAAATGGAAGTTCTGGGAGGAATTGACCAATTAGAGGAAGGGATCACAAGGGAGGAATGAACTTCCAGGGTGAGAAGGCTACTGCAGTGATGTGGAGGAAGTTTGAAGAGCCCTAAAGGACAAAATGAACTTCCAGAATGAGAAGGCTTTTGTGTAAAAACTTGAGAATTATAGTAGAAACAGTTAAAATGGAAAATACAAAGTATATAGAAACAATAAAGAAATTTAAAAGATGTTTCTTTCAAAGGACTAACAAATCAATAAATCTTTAGCTAACCTGATCAAAAATAGAGGAAAATCAAATGACCAAAATTTTAAAAATAAGATGAGATGCAAAAAAAGAGAAATAAAGAGAATTATGCACAATTATATACTAGTATACTACTATACTCAATTTTATGGCATTAGAACTAGTAATTTAAAAGAAATAGAGGCTTACCTATAAAAATATAAGATGTTTAAATTAACAGAGTATGAAGTAGAGATCTTAAACAATCCAATCTCAGAAAATAAAACTGAACAGGCCATAAAGGAGATTTCAAATAAAAAAAGCTTTCAGTTCAGACAGATTTACACATAGATTCTATAGAAGATTTAAAGAGTAATTAATATCTGTGCTACACAAAATATTATCAAAAAATTGAGAAATAAAACACTTGAACAAACTTTTCTTTTTTTATGTGACAAATATGGGCTAGTCATCCAGGTTTACAACCTGTCATTCTCCCTTAATGTACATATATAAGGTGTCCCCAAAGTCTGCTTTTGTATGGTATTTTTTGTGCAGTTCAGTGCAGTTTTAAGCTATTTAAGCTTAAAACTGCACTAGGACTTTTGGGACATCCTATGTAACTAGTTGCTAGCTTTCATAGATTCTTTCTCCATAATCTAATTTGCTTCTGTCTTCTTCTCTCCACTCACATAATGACCACCCATTTAGTTTGTTTAAAAAAAGATTTGGTTTTCGTGGACAAAATCTAGACCAATATGATCACTATAAATAAAAAAATGAAAAAAAAAATTTGTGGGACCCAAGAAAGCTAATTCAGTGTTAGGATACATTAAGAGATACATAGTCACCAGGAAGAGGGAAGAGATAGTTCTGACCTCTATCCTTATCTGAACACATCTTGAGGATTATGATCACTTTGGCCTAACTCATTTCAATAAGTCACAATAAGATAATAATAAGTGTTGATACTGATAAGCAATAAACCCCAGAGAAAGGCAGTCAGAATAGCCAAGGCCATCAGTTACAGGCTATATGAGAATCAGAGAAATGAGCATCCTGTTTAGTCTGGAAAAGAGATGACTTAGAATGTTTGAAGGACTGTCACCAGCAAATAGAATTGGGATGGCATTTTTTATCTCTGATGTTGTTGTTCACCCCTCATTTTCAAAGAGGACCAATGATATCATGTCTTAACTTGTCTTAACTTAAGTGTGAATTGGACATAAGTGAAGCAGAGTCACGTGAAGTCATCAGCCTCACTCTCTTTTCCAGAATCAAATTCCAGCGGCAAGTCAAAAGTCAGGATGAGTGGCAATGGCCCAGGATGCAGGGGATGACCTTGACATCTTTGATGTTTGACCAAGCTCTAAGCTCTCCACAATGCCTGCTCCAGCTGCCTTCATGGTCATTGGAACAAATTTTTCTATTTACCCGGGGAAGTCTTCACATGCTTGGGCTGCACATCCCCCTAACTATCCAATGAGTTTGAGGCCTTTTGGTTACCTTTAGATTGGGTTAGTACATCTGCTAAGATGGTTTTACTGGGGTATGGCTGCTGCACATGCTACAGCTTCTTGGAGCTGGGTGACAAGTGGATGAGCAGCCCTGAGAAGACATTGGCTACAGAGGATGCTAGTCCTCCTAGCAGTGGACAGAACTGTTGGTAGAAGTTGAGAAGAGGCAAATTTAGGCCTGATATAAGGAAAATCTTCCTAACAATGATAGTCCTCCCAAAGTGAAACTAATATTCTTGGCAAAGAGTGGTTTCCTGTTCCTTGGGAGGACTTAAAGCATGAGCAAGACAGCTACTTTTCAGACATATTATAGAGAGTATGGTTGCCCAAGTGTGGATTGGACCTCTGACCTCTGAGGTCCTTTCCTACAATGAGAGTCTGTGGTTCTGTGACATTTCTAAAACTCAAATGATCATATTTTCCCCTTAACCTTCCTTTTGTCCACATTATTCTATTTCTTTTGAGAGCACCAATTTCTGAAATATTAATGTCATATTTCACTCTTCCCTCATTGCAGCCTTTCAAAATTCCTATCAAGGCTCAGTTCAGATGTAATCTCTTTTGTGAAGCCTTACCTGACTCCCCCACACTGAATTATGCTCTACCTTCTCAACATTTCTTGGAATACTTTGTTTAGACCTCTCTTTTGAAGCCATCACTATATACCTTATACTACATCCAAGGGTGTATAAGTCATATTAGTGTATATATTGCTTGAGGTCGGTACCATCATCTAAAAAAAGAAGAAATTAATTCCAATCACCTAGTACAATATCATATACCTGGTAGGTGGTAAATTAATATCCATTTCCTGAGTAAAGAAATAGAAGCTATTCCCCAATGAGGTCAGTGCCTGGCTCATGGTTTATCTTTCCTTTGCATCTTCTGTCCTCATATTCAAGGACTTCAACATCAATCAATCAATTGAAAAAGTTTTTTGTTTTTTGTTTTTTGTTTTTGTTTTTTTTTTATTAAATGCCTAGTACTGTAGTAGGTGCTGGGATACAAGTACAAAGAAGGAAACAATCCCAACTGGTTGTGAACTTATGATCTAACACATAGATAGATATGGTTTCTGGTTGGTCTCTTTGCCTCAAATGTCTACCCACTCTAATTCATCTTCCACTCAACTGCCAAACTGATATTCTTAAAATATAGGTTTGACCATGTTATCCCCAGCAGCTAGGTGATGCAGTGAGTGGACAAAGTGCCAGGCCTGGAATCAGGAGACTCCTTTTCCTGAACTCAAATCTGGCCTAAATACCTACACATTGTGGAACCCTGGATAAGTCACTTAACTCTGTTTGCCTCGGTTTCCTCATCTATACAATGAGCTGGAAAAGGAAATAGTAAACCATGGCAGTATCTTTGCAAGAAAACCCATAAAAAAGGGTCATGAAGAGTTGGACATAAATAAAAAAAAAATGACTCAACATGTTCCCTCCCTACGCAGAAAACTCTAGGCACTACCTAGTGATGACAGGAAAAGTTTAAGTCTATTTAACTTTTACATCCCTTCACAACCTGGCCCCTTTCTATATTTTCAGTCTTCTTTACTTTCTACTTTTGTTTGTTTGTTTTTGGTGAGGCAATTGGGTTTAAGTGACTTGCCCAGAGTCACACAGCTAGAGATTGTTAAGTGTCTGAGGCCAGATTTGAACTCCACTCCTCCTGACTCTAGGGCCGGTGCTCTATCCATTGTGACCCTTTCAGTCTTCTTTACATTTGACTCCCCTCCATGTACTTTATGACCTAGGAAGTTCAGTCTTCTTGCTATTCTTTGAACAACTTACACTCCATTTCCTGACTCTTGGTATTGTCACTGGCTATCCCCCATGCATGGAATACTCTCCCTCCTCACCTCTACCTCCCAACTTTCCTGGATTCCTTTAAGACCTAACTAACATCCTACTTTCTACAAGAGGCTTTTTCCATGCCTTTCCTACTTAGCATCCACCCCACCTCCCAACTGCTGGTACAGTCCCTCTAAGATTACCCCCCCCCCCTTATGCTGGATATGTCTTGTTTGTACAAAGTTGTTTGAATCTTGTCTCCACCATGAGTATATGAGCTCCTTGAGGGCAAGGACTGTATTTCTTTCTTTCTCTGTAACTCTAGCACTTAACACAGCACTTGACAGATAGTAAACACTTGTTGACTGACTGACAAGAACCTTGTAAGAACTCAGATACTCTCCTCAAGCTCTAATCTTATGATCTTCTGGTCTAAAGGTTCAGAAACATGAATCTTAGGTGCAAATTTTATCTTTTTTTTCCAGGCAATTGGGGTTAAGTGGGGTTAAGCCCAGGATCACACAGCTAGTAAGTCTTAAGTGTTTGTTCTGAGGCCGGATTTGAACTCAGGTCCTCCTGACTTCAGGGCCACCTAGCAGCCCCTGCAAATTTTATCTTAAGATGTAGCTACTGCTCCTATTGTACTATCTTTTGGTTCCATCCTGTCACTTTACTCGATATTTGCAACTATAAGCAATAGCTAACTATAAAGAAACCAATTCTCAGTAATAACAATAATCGTTATTAAAAATAATAATAATAGCAATAATAAAGTGCTTTGAGATTTGCAAAGTGCTTTACATATGTTATGTCATTTTATTAGTTTTGATTCAAGCCCTCAAGATAGACATAAGACACTTAATGGTAATGAAGAATGAAATATAGAACCATTTTGCTTGTTATGGAAAGATTTTCAGGCTAAAGCAGCAAATTACCTGTTATTATCAATAAGCAAAACAGTAATTTTGCCTTAATTTGAATTCTTTCTTCTTATCAGAACATTTAAGAAATATATAATCATTAGAGGCTAATCTGTTTTGGTCTACTATTTCACTGGATATTGGCACAGAGAGATTAAGAGATTTTGCCTATGGTTAAGCAGCTAATATGTGCCAGAGATAGGCCATGAACATAGGTCTTCCTTACTCCAGGGCTAGCCTTCTATACTATATTGCCTTTCTTAGGCCAGTGTAGTAGTTTTGCTTTGTTGTTTTTTTTTTTAAATCAATTGTTTGTTTTAGACAGAGGTATGTAGTGGAAAGACATGGTGTACTGGAAAGAAGGCTAAGTTTGAAGCCAGAGGATCTCAATTTGAATCCCAGATCTACTATCTATGTGACTTTGGATATCTCTTCACTTCTGGGAGCCTTGACATTCTTATTTGTAAAATGAAAGGTAAACTTCATGGTACCTCCCAGCTTTAAATCCTATTATACTACAGCCATAGACCCAAACAAACACAGGTGAACCAAAGCAGCAGAAAACAGGATTACCATACTTTAATCTCCTGAAATATTGAGTCTGAATGGATGTCCATCAATCTAGAAAATGGAAAGATTAAAATTTTTAAAAAGGAATAGAATTGAGACCCCTAACACCCTTCATATATTCATTCAGTTGTCATATGGTCAGTCAAGATAGCTTCGTAAAACAGGTTCTACAGTATACACTGGTTTTCCAACAGAGTTTTTTGAGACATTGGCTTTTTGTAACTCATCTTTTCATCCCTTTGAGTCATCAGTACCAATATTGACAAAGATGTTTTTCCAAAATCCCTCTACTTTACTCCCTTTTCAAACTTTAACTTTAGTAACTGAATATAAATTCATTTTTCTCCTATTCCCTAATCTAAGCAGGTTGCATTTGCAGGCAGTTGTTGTCAGTTGTCAAAACTCAACGTTGGAATCAATAAATCAGGTTTCTTAGCCAGACTTGTCCATCAGTTGTTTGATTAAAACAACAACAACCACAATAATTGCTATATAAATCCCCTATTTGGTCCTTTAAAATGCCATGTACTACAAATGGTTCAAAAATATTGTTGTTGGATATTCTTTGACGTTCTTCATGCCTGCAACTTAGCAATAGCCAATTTTCCTTCCTGAGTTTATAAAGAATCATTTTTCTCAAAGCAGCATATTCCTTTGACAATACTCAGAAGTCACATTGGCAGCAGTGGTCCTTTGTGAATAAGACCACTATAAAACCTTAGTCAATAAGTGTTTAATATAGATATTGACATCGGTTTATGGGGCACTGATTCATAAAGGACGGGAGCTAAGAGTATTGAGCACTTTTCATGATTTGCATTCCAAATCACTTGTAAATGATAGCATTTGTCTGAAAGGAAAGTTTAAAAGTTAAATTTAAAAGCAATGACTTCTCAGGAAGGTAGTTGATTAAGTATTAAAACGAACACAACCATAAAATGGATTTATGTCATCTTGAAGACCTTGGTCTAATTAGAAGAAGAAGGAAAAAGAAAAGATGTGTCAAACACTAAAGGAAGCTTTTACAAATTTAGAAATCATTTGTTGATTGACATTATTTTTGACCACTGCAGAAGTATTTTTAGAACAATCTTGGGAATTTTATTGTTAAACTTAGGGCATTTTCCCTCTGCCTTTCTTATGTATTCCTCTCCCTGGGATCATGGGCTCCGATAGGTGAGCTTCCACTTCATTTTGCCTGGAATCAGGGCCCTCTGCACTTCCCAGCAATCTCCAAACCATGTTACCCATACTTTGTCTCTTCTAGACCCCTTTCACTGAAACTTGGTCTCACAGGTTAGCTTTCATCTTGTCTTTTCTGAAACCAAGCCACCATGTTACTTGCAGACATTACCAAATCATGTTGCCTGTAGTCTGCCCTTCTTATCTTCTTCCTCCAATTTTCCAGCTGTAGTTCCCCTATTAGAATGGAAGATCCCAGAAGACAAGGGCTATCTCATTTTTAGATTTATATCACCAGTGTTCATCACAATTCTTGGCATATAGTAAGTATTAACATGCTTTTGCATTAATTCATTCACGTATGTGAGGAATGCAAGTTGGAACCCTATCTCACACTTTTGCTAGCAATGGAACTCTGAACAAATCATTTAAGCATTGGTAGCCTCATTTTCCTCATCTTTAAAATGGTGAAGATAAAGGGGAAGTTGGGTGGCACAGTAGATAGAGCTCTGGCCTTGGAGTCAGGAGGATCTGAGTTCAAATCCAGACTCAGACACTAGACACTAATAGCTGTGTGACCCTGGGCAAGTCACTTAATTGCCTCACCAAAAAGAAATAAAATGGTGAAGATAAGAGTACACATTTCATAGAGTTATTATAAGGACTAAGTAAGATAAGGAATGTAAAACCCTTTGCAAGCCTTAAAGTACAATATATCATCTATTAATAATAAGTTGCATTTTGTTTATTTTTGGATTATTACAGTAAAGCACTTGGAATTAGAAAAGACCATAGAGGTCATCCAATCCAACCCCCCTGCTCAGAAGCCTGCATCATGCCTATAGTATTTCTGACAAGTGACAATGCAATGTGTGAAAGAACAACCCCAAAGATATAGAAATCACCACCTTACCTGATATCTTTATTTTCATTTTTAGACAGTTCTAAGTTTTTAGAAATTCTTTCTTAAGTTGAACCCAAATCTACCTTCCTGTAATTTCTTCCATCTAAAACTAATCAAAATAAGATTAGTCTCTCACAATAAAAACTAACCTTTACACAACCCTTCAAGAATTGCATAACACTTTGTGTATATAATCTTAGTTGATCTCTACAGGAACCCTGATGAGGTTGGCACTGATGACATTCTGATCACACCATATTATAGATGGGTAAATTGAGGCTCAAAGATATTAAATCATTTGCCCATGATCTTACAAAAAGTAAGGTGTAAGTAAGGGCATCTAGGTGGTACAGGGCAACCAGGTGGCGCAGTAGATAGAGTGCTGGGCCCAGAGTCAGAAAGACTCAGCTTCCTGAGTTCAAATCTGGCTTCAGATACTAGCTGTGTGACCCTGAGCAAGTCATTTAACCCTTTTTGGTTTTGCCTCAGTTTCTTCACCTGTAAAATGAACTGGAGAAAGAAATAACAAACCACTTTACAAAAAACAAAACAAAACCCAGATAGGGTCACAAAGAGTCAGACAGGACTCAAAAAAAGACTGAACAACATCAGAGAAAGGATATTAACTAAGGTCTCTTTTGACTTAATTTGTCCTGCTATTCACTAGAGTAGGACTATACATATGACAGTCTTTTAAATGCTGTATCTTATTCATTTCTCCCCAACAAGAATATTAGCACCTTGAAAATAGGCATGATGTCTTATTTACCTTCATATCTCTCAAGCCAGTTTAGCATAGATTATTGTTAATATTTGTTGGATTAATGAATGAGTAAATAGTTATTGGTGAAAGTTATATAATCAGAAAAAATCTATGGGAGGCATAAATTGGATGCAATGTGCTAAGTAAGTTTGCTTAAGAATATCTTTAAAGTGTAAATAAATGTAAGATTGTTAGGGAGATTAACTATTGAATTTTCTATTGCTCCTAACCAAATCTTGTGATTCAGCATGGAGCTCAATTTCTTTCTTTCTACTTCCTCCCAGCTAACAAAATAAAATCATGTGTCTTGGCAACTGTTATCTTTTTGAAATGAAAAGGTCAATGTTAACAGAAGTGCCAGGTTCACAGGGACTAGTGAGGTCAGAAACTCAGTGGCTATTCACAGGGCTCAGTGGTATTGATGTTAATGTTCACCCTTTGACAAATAAGACGACAGTGAGAATTTTAAGATGGTAAAACTGTTGCCTGATTTCAAAGACCGAGAGAAGGAAACACAAAGAATTGTGAGGTAATATAATCCTCCTGCCTCTGGGTGCTATTTAAGAAAAAAAAATCAAATCTGGATAAAGTATCATTACTGAATGATAGACACACCTTTTGTTTAGAAATAAAAAGTGACTGATGGGCAGGGGTAAAGAAAGGATAAAAGAGGGATGATGTGTCATTGATCTATACAAAGTGAATCATGATTAAGTAGAGGTAGAATGAGTGTAAAATTCTAGAAAGTATTGTTCTTGTGCAGGTGTTGATGTATTTGGGAACTGAAGTTATCGCTGTTATTTTTAAACATGGATGTGTGAGTGTGTGTGTGTGCTTTAGCAAACTTCAGTTCACCTGCTGACAAGATGTTCTGACAGCTGTTCCCTCAGATGGACTCTTTCTATGTATTTGCATGAGGAATGAACTTTTGATCAGCACTCATTTTATTGTTTTAATGTTAATTTGCTACCTGACCTTTCATTTCACAAATGAAGAAGTCCTAGAATTGACAAATATTTGGGAATAAAATATCTTGCCACCAAAGCTTAATTCATTTAAAAGGTATTTTTTTTCTTGGAAAGGGTTGTTTATTTCTTTTTTAAAATCAATTGATATGCCTCTTTCCTTTTAAATCCCCCCTTCTCCCCCAGATAGCTCTGTCCTCTAGTACCTAATTGTTTCAAAACTAATTAAAAGAGTTTGTTGAGATTTCATTAAAGTGCTTAATACTGTGATTCTCCCTAGGATTCTGGGGTCTATGAACTATGGGACAACAGAAACCACTGCAAATACAGAAGAATCAAAATGGCAGGTGAGGCAGAGGACAATGGAAAGACTCATGGTGGTCATGGATAACAGATAAGTATATATCACATATTTTATATATACATATATATACATATATATAAATATATAATATATGTATGTATGTGAATGTATGTGTGTATCATACATGCACATATATGTATATGTGTGTGTATAGGTCTAGATACAGATACAGATATCCTTCATAGCATGTATGACCAGAAAAGGAGGTGGTCATGTCTTGAGAGAAAGGGATAATTTTTGAAGAACCTGAGTATTTCAAAGGTACCTATGGAACATTAAAAGAGAGAAATGAAGGTTAGCAACATGCTAGGTAGTTTTTCTCTGGAAGATATCAAGGACACGAATCACATAAGGCAGGAATATATATTTAGGATACAACACTATGGAGATCATAGATCCATTAAAGACTGAAGAATTAAAGGGATATCACAAATAAAAGTCTTTAAAAGGTAAAGAGATGTTTTCAAATTTTAAGAGAAGTCTTTTATTTATATTTACAGCAGAAATGCTAGGAATTATAACTCTTACACTATGTTTTAAATATTTTAGATTATATGTTTTCTTCTATTTATCTTTAAACATTTCTTTTTATTTCAACTTATGCTTTTATGGAAATTATCAAAAATATATATTTAAAATAATATAGTAATAAATACATATGTATCAAGTATAAGTTTTTACTTTCTCCTATCTTTATTTTATCTGTTTAACAAGTATTCTTTCTTTATTTCTTCTACTTTCCATTCCCTACAATTGGACAGTTAAAAGAGAAAAAAAAAAAGGAAAGAAAAGTCTTATAACAAATATACAAAGTCAAAGAAATTTCATTTTAAATTTCATTTAAATTTCATTACTTCTAATGCAGGTGGTAGGTAATATGCTTTTTCGGTCCTCTGGGGTCATGGTTTGTCATTTCATTGAACATTGCTCTAAAGTTTTACACAGTTATATTTTTCTGTATGATGCTGCATCCATTGTATAAATTGTCCTCCCAGGTCTGCTCACATCACTTGTCAAACTTACCAGAGAACTTTCAAATTAACTTTATAAAATTGACCCATTTCACTAGAAGCCTACTGCTAGTCCATAATAAACGTTTATATAGATTAGATTAAGGAGTTGCAAGAGTATAAGTCAGCATATTACAATCAAACAAAAGTTTAGTTTATCCAAAATTTGAGTTGAGTTGTTTTTCAGTCATGTCTGACTCTTTGTGACTTTGTTTGGGGGTTTTCTTGGCAAAGATCCTGGAGTGGTTTGCCATTTCTTTCTCCTCCTCATTTTACAGATGAGGAAACTGAGGTAAACAGAGCTAAGTAACTTGTGCAGGGTCACACAGGAATTAAGTGTCTGAGACCAGATTTGAACTCAAGAAGATGAGTCTTACTAACTCCAGGCTCTGCACTCTATCCACTTTTCTACCTAGCTACCCTATTTGTATTTTATCAAAAATATATTTTACCAAATATCTAAATGAGGAATAAAATAAGTACTTTGTTTTAAAAAAATTATAGCATATATTTAAATGTATTTTAAAATTTCCCTGTTGTTGGCATTACAGAGTAATATCAACACAATACAACATAGTTTTAGGTGTCTTTGTTGCCAGACAAGTGACCAGTATTTTCCAGGTAAGATTCTTTATCTTACCTGGAAAAGTCTAAGTTCAAGTTACTAGATAGGCAAATGCCTGTTGTCACCTTGGTGAAATGACAACGCAGAAAGGTAGCTGTTTAGTCATTTCCCATTATTGTGACATCTTTTGGGATTTTCTTGGCAAAAATGCTGGAGTGGTTCACCATTTCCTTCTCTAGCTTCTTTTACAGATGAGGAAATTGAGGCAAATAGGGTTAAATAATTTGCCCAGGGTTACACAACTAATAAGTGTCTGAGGCTAGATTTGAACTCAAGAAGATGAGTCTTCCTGACTCTATGCCTGGCATGCTATGCACTATGCCATCTAGCTGCCCACTTCCTGTACACAGTAGGCACTGAATAAATGTTTGTTGCTGTTATAAGTTATAGCCTCTAATTCTCCATTCAGTTTTTAATATCTATGGTCTATTTTTTCCAGCTCTTGAATCTTAGGCCTTTCGGTGCACATGTCTTTCTGCTTGATGATGGTGTATGAGTTACTGGCTAAGTTTCTCATGGAAAGCAGCTCTCTGATTGAGCTAATAACCATTTTTTATGAACAACTATTTGCATATTCTTTGAGCTAAAATGTCCCCAAAGTGATCGATGTATATTTTCATTCCATGGGCTCAATAAATTCACACCCCTGTTTTTAAAGTAGGAGCTGTATAAGTGCAAGTTGTTGGATGCAGGCTGCCAAGATGCAGCATTGCCAAAACCCAAAGATCCTAAATTGAAAAGCATTTTGGAATATGTATTAAAGAAACACATGTCCAGGGAAAGAGGCTCCCTATTGGTTTGGTTCTAGCTTTGGTTACATCTTAGTTGTGTGTGAACATGAGCAAATCAGTCAGTCAATCAACATGCAGCAATGAAACACTCAGTGTGTGCTAGGCACTGTGCTAAGCACTGCAGATACAAAGAAAGGCAAAAACACAATTCTTGCTTTCCAGGAGCACAACCAGGGAAGCTACCAGCAGGCAGCAGCCTAATTGCCTATAGCAGCTGAATGCTACTTGATCTCACTTAGAAAAAATAAAGCCTATGTTTTATAAATGTGTTGGGCACCAATAACTTTTACAATTTACATTTAAAGAAGGTGTGTGGTGTAGTGGATAAAGTTTTGTTCATGGAATCAGGAAGACCTGAGTTCAACTCTGGCACAAAACAATAACTAGCTGGGTAACCTTGGTAAGTCACTTAATCTCTTCTGCCTCCATTTTCTCACTTATAAAATGGAGACAATAACAACGACTGACTCCCAGGATTGTTGTAAGGATCAAATGAGATCTCAGTGCCTTGCTCAGAATAGGTATTATATAAATGCTTATTCCCTCCTCCACACTCCCTCCCGGGAGATTAATGGGAAGAAAACAATGAGGCACATACAAGACACATATAGTATAAGAATAAGGGGAAAGAGATTTGAGGAGGGGAAAGGAAAGGCCTCCTACAATAGGTGATTGTGAAGGCCTGCTACAATTGGAGTTGGTTGTGAAGGCCTCTAAATGCTACATGTGTGATTGCATATTTGACCTAGGAGGTAATAAGGAGCCACTGGAGTTTATTGAGTAGGAGGGTGTGACAGGGTCAGATCCTAGTAACTGAGTAGAGGATGGATTGTAGTGGGGATAGGCTTGAAACAGAGAAACCAAGTTGAGGCCTTGAGCAATGGTCCAGGGGAAATGTGTGGAGGACCTGTACAAATCATTCAACATTTCTGAGCTTTTTTCTGAGGGTTTTCTACAGATTACACATTATACAACCGAGTCATGATATTCTGCCTATTTCCATCACAAGTTTGGTAATACCAGCATGACCCAGTAGAAAGAAGGCTGATCTTATATCAAAGATCTACTAACTGGGTGACCCTAAGAAAATCACTTAACCTCTCATTGGTCTCTAATGTAGGAAGTACTAGCCTGCCCGGTTGAAGGAGTCCCCTTAGCTTCGAGCTCTCAATATTTAAGATATGATAAGTCCACTCCTTGTACCTGCTGCTTACCTCATCTGGTGCTTGTGAAGAAAGTTCTTTGTGAATATCATATACAACATCATCATCATTGCCACCCAACAACTAGTGTTTATATAGGAGTGTTTAAAGGGTTATAAAGCTCTTTACAAATATCATCTCATTTTAATCCTCATAATCCCCTGGAAAGCAGGTGCTATTATTATGCCCATTTTAAAGATGAGGAAACCAAGGTAAACAGAATAAGTGACTTTCCCAGGATCACACAGTTATTAAGTGTCTAAGGCTATATTGGGTCGGTTAGAAGGTGCCAATAGACATAGTGTTGGGCCTGAAGTCAGGAAAACTCATCTTCCAGAGTTTAAATCTGGCCTCAGACATGTACTAGTTGTGGGACCCTGGGCAGGTCACTTAATCCTGTTTGCCTTAGTTTCCTCATCTGTGAAATGAGCTGAAGAAGGAAATGACAAACTGTTTGTCAAGAAAATCCTAAATGGAGTCACAAAGGGTTGGACATGACTTAAAACGACTGAATAACAACACCACCACCACCTAGGCTGTAACTGAATTCTTCCTGTCTCTAAGGATTGGTACTTTATCCACTCCACCACTCACCGTCTTCCCTGAATGTGCAGTTCTTCTCTGATTCCATCAAGGAATGCATTCCATCATTTTTCTCATTTTGAAATGCTCTGGAACAGGGAGAGCAACATTT
Organism: Vombatus ursinus; assembly: GCF_900497805.2. Taxonomy (NCBI): domain Eukaryota; kingdom Metazoa; phylum Chordata; class Mammalia; order Diprotodontia; family Vombatidae; genus Vombatus; species Vombatus ursinus. The sequence continues at coordinate 20,628,624 of NW_020949351.1, forward strand.
GAGGATTTTATTTCCAAGTTTCTGTGAAAAATAAAATCAGCCCAAATCAACTATCATCTCTTCTCTTCCCCCAATTCTCCTTCATTTCTGTGGTGCTTTTCACTGTACTAGATAGACTTTCATTTTCTGTAACTTCTTTGGAAGAAACTTTTCTCTCTTATGTCCAAGATGACTCAACTCAGTTAAAGAACTTTCTCTCTATCTCTCTCTGTCTCTTCCATCTCTCTGTCTCTGTCTCTCTGTCTCTTCCTCTTTCCACTTCTCCCCGACCCTGGATTCTGCTGAACATAGAGTTAATTCTGAGGGCTCATGGTGATGGGACCATACAAGACAACATCAGGTATATTAAAGAAAATAATAATTAATTATAATAATAATTGTTATTATTATAATGTCTTCTTCAATTTAGAACCAACTTTGCCAGAAAAAAAATTATTTCATTTAACATTAATCTATATCTAAGCCATTTTGCTTCAGGTTGGTGAAGCTCTCATTCCTTATCTATAAAGTGGAGAACATAATGCTGGTAGCATCCATCTCAAAGGGTTGTTGTGAGATCCAAGTGAGATGTACCATAGGCTTTTGTCTCTAGCATCGTTCTCCTTGGCATTGAGGACAACGAGCATTAGCAAATGCAAGTTCATTGACCTAGACAAAGTGATGTCATGATTATAAACTCTCTTTTAACTAGTCCTGTGATTTTTGGTATTGAGAATACACACAGGAAAAAAAAATCCTTTTACCTTGTAGATGAATGCCTACTCTTCAACTTACAATTTTAAACTAGTGATTTGCAAAGTGTAGTCTGAGGATGTCTTGGAGAGGGAGATCCCTGATATTTTTTCAAGGGATCCTCAATTTCAAAACTATAATAATAATAATAATAATAATAATAATAATATGCTTAAATCCTAATGTGATCAATTTCACTAGTCATAATCCATATAAACAAAAGCTCTTTGAGGAGTCCTCAATAATTTTTAAGCATATAAATGGATCTTGAGACCAAAACTATGAGAACTACCATTTTAGACTGAGGTACTGAGAGGTTCAATTCCTTACCAGGTTCACAGTCAGCATGTGTAAATTATGACTTAAAAATGAGAGAAGCAGTTAATATGATGGATGGTGACAGGGTCAAAATTAAAAATCACCTCACTAGCTCACAACAATGGGTCAAACTAAGATGACTACATTGATCAATGTATATTCTCATATTTAGGTTTTTTTTTAATTAAAAATTAGAAATTGCAGGGGGCCACTGGCTGGGAAGCATAATGTGGGATGTGTTTGGGATTTTTGATGAGTATTGGTTCCAAGTGAGCCAAGTATGATAACAGCAAAAAAAGGAGTTTGCAGAAACAACCAAACACCTTCAACTAAGGTAGAGTATGCAACAGCATATTTCAGTATTGGGTGTACTTAACAAGGTTGTTATGAGGAAAATGCTTTGGAACTATGTGTAGTAATATTCTGTTTAGTGACTTAATTGAAGTTCAAGAAACTCTTTGCATATAGGTCCTTTTGAAGCCACAGTTCTGTCCTGGAAATGACTTGACTATGATTTTTGAAGGGACATACTCTTTTATTTTTTTTAATTTTAATTTTAATTTTATTTTTTCAGTCAAAGACAAGGTTTATTAGAACATTCCTCATATTGGGCAGACTCCTAAGGAGTCTGAACATTAGTGAGCTATTGGCTAGATTTTAAGAATCTAAGCATCTTAATGGAGACAAGATAGACCTTACATACAGAAAGACTATGGGAGGGATCTAGGAGTGGCCAAGTAGTCTATGAGGTAATAGAACTCCAGGGATGGCCAAGGGAGAAAGGAGCCTAGATAGGATTAAGGGTGGGAAGTAGCCTGGGGTTATAGGGAGCTCTTGGCTAGATTAAGGGTAACAGACTGGGCCTAGCCACAATGAAAGACTAGTTGATGGGATTATACGCTCAGGGGAAAGCCAAAGATTTGGCCATTTGGGAAAGTCCAGGGTTTTTTCTTTTTGGGGTCTAGATCCCATCCTCATCATTCTCCCCTCAAACAAATGGGACCCAAATTCTTTTGGAGTAAGGGGCAAAGGTCTTGGCTTCTGAAACTGCTTCTTGCTGGCAAGGGGCATAGAGTTGTCCCTACCTCAACAGGGTCCCAAAGAGGGGGTTGACTGGAACTGAGCACAGGCTGCACCCAGGGAAAGATGGGAAGACTTTGGCTGGTACCTGCTATTTGCTACCAACTGTAGGTGAACGGCCTGTAGTCTAGAAGATACAAATCTGACAGAAAAGACTACAGGGTCAAGATATAAAGAGGGGACAAGATTTAGTGCCCAAATATTAACATCCTTAGCTCTGATTGAATTCAGATAATTCAGTTTTCCAACCATGCAGTATCAAATCCACCTCATAGCCAGACTCAGGAATAGCCAGGTGGGTAACATTCCTTTTCAAAGGAACACAATGGGGAAACTGAACCAGAAGGATCCCATTTTAGACTGAGGCTAAAATTGTCCTCAGCTTTTCCCAATGCTGACTTCCCACCAGTATCACTCTAAGTAACATGTGGCATTTCTCTCAGTTGGTGGATTATTGATTATTGGATTATGATCCATCAGACAACTCAAAATAAAATCCTATGAGCTTTTATGTCAAACAGCGAGTTTCACTAATCCCAGCTTAGGAAAAACTTTTCCAGGTTTTACATCGCAAACTTAAATTTGTCCCGGTGTAAAAAGCCAATCATTAGAGATTTCTATACACTTGCAAATTCTCAGCAAGCCATACATAACCCAAACAAGGTTTTTGGCTAGTTTACACATTAAAACAATAACCAACAATAGCTAAATTATTTTGGCGGTAACCAAATTATGAAAATTTGCTTGACATAACTGATACAAGAAGTTCACCAATTTGAAACTTAAAACAAACCCATTACTAATCTGATGACTTCAGTTTTGTTAAATGCATTTCCAAATTACTTCACACAGCGAATCAACATCTCATCATTAACAGTTAAAACTACAACTTTAAAAAGACTGGCTTACCCAAGTTTGGAGGCCAGCTTCTTCACCTTGAGCAGGATGTGCTGAACCTGGGTGAAGCTTCTAGACAAAGGTTGCCCTACGGCCCGAGGACATTGCCAGAGGGGCCCAAGCTGTAACTGTTGCCCCTCCCCCCTCCTTCCTTTCCCAGGTGGGGGAGGGTGAATCAAAGGTGAGGGGCAAAGGGTGAAACTCTCTTCTCCTATGAGAGGGGTTAACATACCCTCTTGACTCAAGGGAAGGGAGTGGAAGAAAGAAGTGACCAGGGTTGTAAGGAGGAGTTCCAAACTCCTTAATGATCAATCACAAAACCTCCTGAATATGCCAAGATATTTTTAGCTATTCTAACTTCCCCCTGTAACCTCCATGAAGGAGAATTTAGGAGTGTAGAGAGAAGGGAGTAAGTAAGCCTCAGGGAATCAAAACTTTTCCGCAATTCTCTAGCGCTGAGAGAACTGACAGAATTGGGCATACCCTTCTGGATAGGGCTTCCATTCTTGTCCTCTATGCTATGGAAGGTGTACCCAGGTCCATGGCCTCAAACCAACCCAATAGACTGAGAGCCTGAGAGAGTCAGGCTGAGTGAGAGACAGCCTTGTAACTGTCTGCCAGAAAGGCACCTCCAAGCCTAGGTGCTTGGAGAGTGACCCCAACTGCAGAACAAGAAAAGGGCTGGGGAGGGGCGAGGAGGGGGAGGCTGAGGCTTACATGCCTTCCAGTCTTGGCTGGAGAAGAACTTGGGGTTAGGCAGTTTCCCTGTATGGGCCACCAAAATGATGAGGTTTAGGGGCTTTAGGGGTGCTGGGACCTCAAAATCATAACACGCAGGTTCTTCCCAAAAGAATTTGACCCAAGCCTTCTTTCAGCCAAAGACAAAGTTTATTAGAACATCTGTCATATTGGGCAGACTATTAAGGAGTCTGAACATTAGTAAGCTATTGGCTAGATTTTAAGAATCTAAGCATGGAGCTAGATTTTAAGAATCCAAGCCAACATGCTCTTTTAGTAGGTCACCAGACACTACTTGGATAAGAGTTTGGATCTGTCCAGACCTAGTCATGAAAAAATTTTAAATACTATTTTGAAAATAATGTGTGGAATTTGTTCTATCATCTATCTATCTATCTGTCTATAATTTATTATGATTTTATTAACAAACCAATCTTAAACATAAAATAAAAATATCGTAAAATGCATAGGTATTTCAAGCTTATAAAATCATAATAGCACATTAACAACATCACATAATACCTACTGATATGTTATGTGGGTTTGTTTTTCTGGTGGAAAGTTTCTTAAATGTGGTGTCTGATGAAACTGATATTAATAATTATTTTTCAACTGCTTATTTTTTTGAGGGGAAAAGCATTGCAAAATAGCCATATTTTCTATTTTTTTTTAATCTGGGCAAGTCAATCTGTTTGCCTCAGTTTTCTCAATTTTAAATTGGATATAATAATGACACATCTTTCAGAGCTGTTGTAAGGCTCAAGAGAGATAATATTTGTAAATATTTTGCTTAGCATAGTACCTGGCACATTGTAAATATCATATAAATGCTTATTTTCTTCGCCTTCCCCCTACCTTAGCTTTCCAGTATTAGGGTGCTTCTAACTCCTGAAGGCTATTCTGCGTTTCATTCTGGATGGAAGGTCCTTGTTCACAGTTAACTCAAAATCAATTACTAATGCCAGGAATTATCTAATAATGGCTCAAAATATACCGTACAATGTTTGCATTCAAGTGCAGGAATGGGAGAATCTATTGGTAATAACCAATTTCTCATAGCATGAATTCAGTTTCAAAAAAGTAGTTCAGCATGGTGGATAAAGAACCTGCAAAGGCAGGAAGACCTGGGTTCGAGTGTTGTTGCTGGTCATATGATTAAGGAAAATTTGTCTAGTCTCTTATTGCCCCATCCAGCATTTCTCCAAGATTCTAAATTTCAGAACAGGTCTCCTCTGCATAGATGTGGGCATTTTGTTCCTGCAAATTCCTTATAGTAAGAAAATCACAGGTCTGCTAGAAGAAGGAGAAGAAGGAGAAGGAGGAGAAGGAGGAGGAGGAGAAAAATAAATCACCAGGATAATGGAGGAGCCTGTTTTATGGTCTCATGCTCCTCACATCATGCCAAGCCAAAAGTATCAAACAGAGGACCTGGCTGGATATGGCTCGCAACACTACCAAGTGCTGCCCAAACAAGATTAAAATGCAATTGGGAAATATTTAATGAAATAAACAAACTTGCAATAAAATATAAATAATAATAAATTTTAAAACTAAGTCCATATGTGCTCAAAGGGATCCTTACGTATGAATAAGTTACCCCCATTTCTTTTTAAGTTTGACACCACTGACATAGGCAGTCAAATACTCCATCTATGTATAAGGAGGGCTTTTCTTTTTTATATCCCCAGGAAAAGCAATCTCTGGTGATTTTTTAAAAAAAAATATTCCTTTTGCAAACTTTCAGATAGCACTGAAAACATCAGAGGAGATCAGGCATTAACATTTAAATAAATCACACAGTTATCCTAGAATAAGTGCCAATTTTGTGTGTGAATATCTAGGAAAATTATGATGATTATTAATATAATTTTATTAATAATAATAATGTAAATATTCTTTTAAAAATAGATGCTGCTAGTATGGCATTAGTAGGATAAATGAGTTGCTTTTGCAGTAGTGATGACTCTTAAGAAGATAAGCTGTTTCTACACATTCTCTCCTTTGAGAATTTCACCCCTTAAAGTGACTTCAGTTCTTTTCAGATGACTTCTCCATATTTATTTGCAGTGACAATGACTATTATACTTCATACTAGTACTTCTAACCAACTAATGGACATTTCCACCTGAAAGGTCCACTGGCACCTAAAATACAATGTTTATAGAAGGGAACTAGTCAGTCCTCCCAAAATTCTGCTTCTGTTTCTGAATTTCCGGTTTCTGTCAGTGGCATCATAAAAACTAGAAACTTTATGACCATAATCTTCAACTATCATTATTTCTTCCCTCTTCTTCTTCCCATACATCCAAGAGCTTTAAGACTAGTTGATTCTGTTTCCATAATGCTTTTCATTTTTGTGTCTTCCTTGATGTACTGTTCCTAACCAACATAAGTTGCTACCTTCATTACATTACCACCCCCTCAAGTCTAAGAATTTGCTGATAATTCTCCCTACTTTCTCACTCTAATCTTTCTTCTACACTGTTGCCATAATGTTATTCGTGGTATGGATATTCCTTGTAAATTCTTTGAGGCCAAAAATTATTTTTTTAATGTTTTCTTTGCATATATACCATTGAGTATAGTTCTTAATATTGGCTTATTGAATTAAAATGGTTTGAACTCATCATTCCACTGCCGAAAAAATCTTCAGTTGCTCTTTGTTGCCTACCAATAAAGACAATACACATAGGGAGTTTCACATTTAATACTTCCTATTTCCTCCAAGGGGGGCAGAGAGTTGGAGTAGTGGATAGAGTGCCTGGGCCTGGAGTCAGAAAGACTCATCTTCCTGAACTCAAACCTGGCCTCAGACACTTACTTGCTATGTGACCCTGGGCTAGTCACTTACCCTTCTTTGCTGTGGCTCCCACATCTGAAAATGAACAGGAGAAAGCAATGACAAACTACTCCAGTATCTTTGCCAAGAAAACCCCAGATGGGGTCACAATGAGCCAGACATGACTGAAACAAATGAGCAGCAAATTACCTCCAAAATTGAACATAAAATTCTCAATTTGGCTTTTGAATTCCTTCACAAACAGGGTCCCTTTCTACTCTCCCAATCTTCTTACTCTTACTTCCCTCTACACTTTCTATGATCCAGTGGCAATAGACTTTTTGCTACTGCTCACAAATGACAGTTGGCGTTCTAGCTTCTGATTCCTTGCTTTTCAATGGCTATCTCACAGACGCACCCAAAATTCTGTCCTATCTATGAAGCCTTCCTTTGTTGCCCCAGATTGAAGTGATTTCTGCTCATCTGTACTACCTGATAGAAATTTATACTCCGCTTATCCATTTGCCATATTCTAATTTGCATTATATTAATCTATGTGTATCTTAAGATCCTCTTAAAATTGACACAGTAGAGCAAATTTCAACCTTAAAGAATTTCTTCCAAGATATCTCCCATGTACATGTTAAAAGCATACATGATTATTTGATCAATTTACCACATGATAAGTTTAATCCATTATGCTGTGATTAAGATCAATTTCAACAGAGGCATAAAACAAGCCAATACCACATAGAATATCTCATGCAAAATCCAAATGAAAGAGTTAGTGCCTCTAAATTAGGTGTTCTTAACATGGAGGCCATGAACTTAAAAAAAAAAAGTAACTGTATTTTAATATTATTTATTTCCTTTGTAATCCTGTGGATTTTATTTTATGCATATAAGAACATTATTCTGAGAAGTTTTCCATAGGTTCAGCAGACAGAGGTGTCCAGGACACAAAGAAGGCCAAGAATCCCTGATCCAAATGGTGAAGATACTCCTGTTTGCAGATAACATTGCACTGACTGCAGAAAGCCCTGCGTGCTCCCCACAAAATTTCAGAGATCAGTCTAGCAATCCACAGAGTCCAAATAGATAAAGAATATAGATTAATCATATTATTAACAGCGGTTGGATAAGAAGTCCTTTGATTTAGTCTATCAGGACAAAACCCAGGGAAAATCATACATCTGAACAATTAGTAGGACCATAGGCAGAAATGGTGTAGGAAGAAGGGGTTTCTCTTGATCATATTTATGGAAATGAATGGCATTTTCAGTGATTCTAAGCTGATCCCTGCTGCCCAAACATGTCTTTCTTTCTTTTTTTGCAAACATACCAATATTATTCTTCCAATCATGCTATGTGACTATGAATCATGGAACACCATATTAGAAGAAGTAAATATGTAGGAGACCCAAGGACAAGGAGAAGACATATGGAGGATAGAAGTAGAGTATAACATATTACCCATGGTAACTTGCACTCAGAAAAGGTATGAGACAACCTTAGACATATGTATAATCAGAAAAGATGATCTAATCACAGAGAAAAGGGATCACAGAGACAAAGTCCAATGTTATTCAAGAAATGCTAAAAGAGACAGACCAAGGACTCCAGCATTTTAGATGGAGCTTTTTCAGAGGATTTCAAGAAAGACATTGCCAAGCATTGCCCAAGAAGGAAAAGGCACAGATAACTTGTGGTTCAGAGAGTGCTTCCATTGATGATGCCATGAATCCATCAAAGTGTTGAACAAGAACAACTCTTATTTCAACTCCCTATATTTTAAGTTCCTTAAGGTACCAGCACTGAATACATTATTTATTTTTGTGTTTGTCCTGGAGGCTAACGTGGTATTATATACATAGTGAGTGGTTTAAGAAATGCTGAATGAGTAAAGGAATAAATGAACAAAAATAGGTTAGTGAAAACTGATTTGAACTGTCTATCTATGTTATGTCATTCTTGGAAGTGAACCCTAAGTTTCCACATCAAATGTCACTTCAGTCTTATGACTTTTAGATACTTTCTGGTCCTTGTCATAATATAGCAAAGTGAGGGCAAAGTGGTGATCTTGCTTTAGCTTTTTCTAATTGCCTCAGTTATCCAATTGGCATTGTGAGTGGATGTGTGGCCTGTGATTGCTTTAATTATTGTAATCAACCAGCATATACTTTCTAAGAAGTTTATGTTTGTGGTACTTGCTTAGCTGTTCATATAGGAGAATCATTAATTATAAGTAAACTTCAAAAGGGATAGGCAGTAAGTTTGCCTCCATTTTGTCACGAGGCATACAACACTCTAAGGTTAATGTAGGCCGGTAAAATGAAAAGGCAGGAAGATGAAGAAGAACTGGAAACTTGAAAGGAGAAGATTAACATAATTAACAGACACATCAGGAAAAGCAGCCAATAATGACTAAGATAGATAGACCAAAAACTGTAAAAAAAGAGCATAGGGTAGCCTGTGGGTGAGATAGGAAGATAAACTTGTTTATTACAAAAAATGGTTAGATAGTTTCTTTTAATCAATGTAATTTAACAAAACCATATTAAGTGACTACTATATGGAAGGCACTATTGAATATAGAGATAAAACCAGTCTGATCTTAGACCTTAAGAAGTTTATACTGTTGGAGGGGTGGCAGGCAGACCCTAAAATATATCATTACACAACAATCTGCTGAAAAAAATCATCCAATAAAGCCATACATCCCCTGATAAGAGACATAAGGGAAAGTGCTGTTCTTGGAAGGGCTAGGGAAGGGGTCTTTTGAGAATAAAGTGTAGCTGCACTGGATATTATGGGTTTAGGCATGTTTCTTATACTATTAACCAGAATTCAGCATTTCTTGCTTAACTGAAAATATTTTTACTAAGTTCAGTATTAGTCATGAGGCTTATCAGAAATAGAGTCTTGAGGGGCAGCTAGGTGGCGCAGTGGATAGAGCTCCAGCGTTGGAGTCAGGAGGACCTGAGTTCAAATCCAGCCTCAGACACATAACACTTACTAGCTGTGTGACCCTGGGCAAGTCACTTAACCCCATTGCCCAACAAAAACCAAAAAAAAAGAAAAGAAATAGAGTCTTGAGATGATATGAAACAGGTTTTGCATAGCTATCTTATATCTTTTCCATTTTCCTGTACACAAGCACCCAATAATATCGCAAAAAAAGAAATTGATTATATTTTAACAGATAAGAAATTACTGATGACTGATGTGGAATCATTTTTAAATCAGCTGTATCCTTAAAATCAGACCACAGACAGGGCAAAGGTGAAAATCAATGCCAATTAGAAGAAAGAGTAAAAAAGTGGTTATGACTCATAATATAAACAGTTACAATCCAACCTATTTAAGTATGCCACTGATACTTTAAAAAAGTGGAAAATGTATGTAACAGACATGGACACAGACTTGTGCTTTTCTAAAGAAGTTTAACCCTGTGTTAATCAATTGCTATAAGAAGAACAGTGGACTGTGCTAATCAGGTGACTTCAACTTTGTTAAATGCATTTCCAAATTACTTTACACAGAGAATATCTCATCATTAACAGTTAAACTATAACTTTAAAAGAGCATGCTTACCCAAGTTCTGAGGCTAGCTTCTTTACCTTGAGCAGGGTGTGCTGAACTTGGGTAATGCTTTCAGGCGAAGGTTGCCCCAGGGCCCAAGGCCATTGCCAGTGGGGCCCATGCTCTAGATGGCAAATTCAGAGGTGGAAGGAGGGGGGAGGGTGAAACTCTTTTCTCCTATGAGAAGGATTAACAGATACCCTCTTGACTCAAGGGAAGGGAGTGACTAGGGCTGTAAGGGGGTGTTTCAAAACTCCTTAATGATCTGTCACAAAACTTCCAGAATCTGCTAAGATGTTTTTAGCTGTTCTAACTTTTCCCTGTAACCTCCATGAAGGAGGATTTAGGGGTATAGAGGGAAAGGAGTAAATAAGCCTCAGAGAACTAAAAAGCACCTGCAGTTTTCCCAATTCTCTAGCGCTGAAAGAATTGACAGAATTTGGCACACACTTCTGAATAGGGCGTCCATCCTTGTCCTCTATGGTGTGGAAGGTGTACCTAGGTCCATGACCTCGAACCAAACCAGTGGACTAAGAGCCTGAGAGTGTCAGACTGAATGTGAGATAACCTTGTAACTGTCTGCCTGAAAAGCACCTCCAAGCCTTCCTAGGTGCTTGGAGAGTGACCCTGACTGAAGGACAAGAAAGAAAGGGGGGACCCTTATATACCTTCCAGTCTTGGCTAGAGAAGAGCTTGGGATTAGGCAGTTCTCCCCACATGGGCCACCAAAATATTGAGGTTTAGGGTTTAGGGGTGATGGAACCCCAAAATCACAACAGGTGCTGCCTGAAAGAATTTGACCCAAATCTTCTTTCAGCCAAAGACAAGATTTATTAGAACATCCTCCACTTTGGCCAGACTCTTAAGGAGTCTGAACATTAGTGAGCTACTGGTCAAATTACAGGAATCTGATCAGTGGCTAGATTGTAAGAATCAGAGCCCCAGTTCTCAGAGCCCCAGTTCTGCTTTTTAAAGAGTTCTTCTCTTCAGTGGATTATTGTATCTTTTTTACCATTTGGCCTATTCTGTTTTTTAAGGTGTTATTTTGTTCACTAATTTTTTGTGCCTCCTTTATCAAGCTGTTGACTCTTTTTTTCATGTTTTTCTTGTATTACTATCATTTCTTTTACCAGTTTTTGCTCTATGTTTTTGTTCGACTTTTAATATCCTTTTTTGAGCTATTCTAGGAATTCTTTTTGAACCTGAGACAAGCTTCTGTTTTTCTTTGAAGCTTCAGATGTAGCAGTTTTGACTTTTATGGCTTCTTCTGAGTTTGTGTTTTGATTTTCCCTGTCACCAGTAACTTTGTATGTTCAGGTTCTTCTTGTTGTTGTCATTTGCTCATTTGTCCAGCTTATTTCTTGACTTTTAACTGTATATTAAAGTGGGGCTTCTGTTCCTGGGGTTGAGGGGACACTGTCCCAATCTCTATGTCTTTCTTGCTGCTGCTCTCAGAGATAATTTTGGGGGCCTATAAGTTTTTAGTTCTTCCAAGGTGGTATGACCTAATGAGAGGTGTTGTCACATCTCTCCAGGCCTGGGCTCTGGTCTGTGAGCAATCAAAAGCATGCTTTTCCATCATGGAACTATGACCAGGATCCCTGCTCCCCTGTGGCCATGTGTTCTGTTGTGCTAGTACTCCTCCTTACCCTGGGCCTGCCAATCATGACTTTGATTGGATCTGTGTATGAGCAACACAACAGAGTCTTGCACCCATTGCCAACAAAGGGGCCCCTGTGATTTCCTTCTGACCAGTTGTCCAAACCCTTACCATCTGTAGGCTGACATCTGCAGAAGCCCCTACTACTTATCTTGATTCATTTGCCCCCAAGGTCTGTTGCTGGTTTGCTGGGGAGTGGCCTGTGCTCTGCTCTGACACCAAGGGAACAGAACTTTCCTGCTGACCTTTGAAGTTGTCTTGGGCTGGGGCTTTGTGGGTCTGCTGCCTTAGAATTCATTTTGAGGCATTATGTAAAGTTGTTTGGAGGGGAATTTGGGAGAGTTCAGGTTGAGACCCTGCCTTTTTTCTGCCATCTTGGATCTGCTCCCCACAAGCACATTTTTAAAAATCAGCCAAGATTTCTATTAAAATTCTTTTCTCCGTCATTGATAGTAGACCCATCCCATTTTCAATCTAATATTATAATTCCCCTTGTGTTAAATGAGGAAACAGAAATGATAATAAAGAAGTAAAGATGGGAAGAGTAGCTAAACTAGACCAAATAGACACAGAAAACATTTATGCTTGAAGCGAGACCATTTTGAAAGCATTATGGCATAGAATATCATGTCTCAAAGATAAGAAGGTTGTTAAATAAGTGGAAAAAATCACAATTACCACTGAACCATTTATTTCAAAAAATTACTATCTATTAATTCATGTGTCCTTTATTTCCCATTTCTTCAAAATTTTATTTGAAAACAATCTATGCATGCATTTAGTTTATCTTTGATAAAAAAACAGTACTGTTTATGCATGGAGATATGCTTTTGTAAATAAAAAAACTACATAAAATCTCATCTTTTTAGTTATACAGTTGATTAAGAGGTACAGAGAATATGATATAACACTATGCTTATTTTTCATTGACTATATTTTTAAAAATCAGTTGATATGATAGAGCAAAATGTCCCTTTAAAGATTTACCTCTAACAAGATATCTTCTACATTATATGCTATAATAATGAGATTGCTTGAAAATTGTAACAAAAGATCTTTGTTCAATGATCCTATGATTATTAATATAAAAAAAGATAAAAAACAAGGAGATGTGTGCTTGACAAAGGTATTTGCCACTGTTGTGGAAGATATTTAGTGAAAGGTCCAAAGTAAAGAAATGTTCCTTATACTATTGAATCCTCCAGATGCTCTGGTTTCTGAATCGCAGTACACTGATTGTGTTGAGTTTTAGAACATTACAGAGCTTACTAAATAAGATCTATAATTACCTAAATGACCTCATCTTGAGTATCGACACTAGAAAAATAGACAAGTGAATGAAGAGTTATTATTGTTGAAACTATGATATGCAATTAAATGAATAACCCAGAGAATGGATCCATAAGCACATGTATCTTAGCCATACACTGCAGATGTGTAATACATTGTGCCCAAAACTGAATTATCATAGAGGAATGGGCTGGATTGTCTAAGGGAAACTTAGCAATACTTTTAATGACTTCTGACTTTATTCCTGAAACAAAGAAACAACAAAAAAAAAACCCAACACTTTTTCTTTTTCAAAATTAGGGTTGCAGCTAAACTAATGAATACTTCTTTTTGATACAAACATGCTCTCAAAAAATTTCGACTGAAGTAAATAAATATTTATAAAATATATTCTTCCTCCAAAAGAATTAATCATCTATTAAGAAAAAAGAAAAGTGTGTCCTTTAATGTTGATAATGTTTTTAATGTTGAACAGACTTCTGTTGATGTCATGTTGATTTTAGTTATATTTTCATAATTATTGTATACATTTCTCCCTATGCCTGACTTCTTCACTCTGTATAACTTAATATACCTTCCCTTGTTTCTCTCAATTCTTTATGTTCATCATTCCTTGGGGCACAACAGCATTTTCTTATATCCATGCCCAACCCTTGTTCAGTTATTCCCAGATTGCTATAAAGCCTTTCTTTTTAAATATTTTTTAACAAAGTTGAAGAGTTTGAGGTGTTGTTAGGTTGTGATCTACTCTATTGGAAGAGGCATTCATGTATAGCCATAGATTTGATATAAAAAGCTCAGATGAGGAAATTATATATGATGTCTCTGCTACTTTTTATTATTCATTAAATAATCCAATATGAGACCTTTCCTAAAGGGGCACCAGCATTCACTTGGGAATATCTACTGTAAGTGAGTAATAGTGTCTAGGTAGCATTATTGCACCACCATGGCACTACACATATACCCCTCCTCTTAACTAAGTAATAGAAACATCGTAATAGTGAAGCTTTTCTATTTGGTAGGCAACAAAACATTTCTTTTTCAATCCTCACCAATAAGTGATATTGCTATTCTATCATTTCATCTAATTTCATCTAACTCAGCAGCTATATACAGTTCTCAGCTGGGCCTGGCTAAACCCTATGCCAGTACAGGGGGAGGGGAAAGAGCTCATCTACTTGTAGCTGTCATGGATGTAAAAATCCTGGCAGCAAAGTGGGACTTGTGGTAATAATTGTGACACAATAGATTTTGACATGACAGGCTGTTGATATGTTCATTTGCATACTGATATGCTGCACATTTTTTCAAGTTATTCACTCTGGGCCTGAGCCTAGAGTCTTGGAACATTCCTACAGGACAATGGGATGCCCATTCATTTCAGTGGAATGTCCATGGACAGTCCACATGAGAATGAATTCTTATTCCTATGTCACTTTATTCAGAGAGAAAAGGAGAATGAAGAGAGAGAGAGTGAAATGGAATTAAACACAAGACAGTGATATGGTTACATAAGCCTTATATTAGACAGTCTTGAGCAGTCTCTCACCAGAAGGATGGAGAGTCCTATGAGGGACAAAATACATGTAACCATTTAAGAAATGCTTCATTGATTCATTTATTTGGGACACTTGAAAGTACTGAATGGGAAAACACTAGGAAAACCATCAATCATTCTTGGCCTGCAGCTACGAACTCTCCAAAGACATGGATTTGGGTTTTTGTTGTTGTTGTATTGAAGTTATTCTGGAAAGAAAAATTAATTGAGGAACTGAATGAACCAAGGTTCTTAGAAGATCTTGCAATCGGTGCAACTGTATTTCACACTAGCTTTATAAGGTGCACACATAAGAAACTTGGTTTTGAGGGGCGAGCCTTTACTTACATGGTAAAGAATATGACTTAGACCAATGGTTTTGCTGAGTAGTTCTACAGGTAGATAATGTTTTGAAGAATCCTTAAGTTGTTCAGAGGGAAGGTAACAGTGACCATGTACATGTTTCCTTCTCCATCTAGTGCTAGTGGATGCTCAGTAAATAATCATTGCTAATTAATATTTTCATAGTACATTTTCAATTATCTACTTTTTCAGTTATAAGTATGCTACCACTTTGGAATCAGTAATCTCTTTTCTTAATCAGGGGTAATATTTAACAAAAAACAATGATAGTAATGACACTAGTTAGCATTTATATATCTCTTTAAGGTCTGCAAAGTGCTTTACAATATTATCTTTTCTGATCCTCAAAACAACAAAGGGAAGTAGACGCTATTATTACCCTTATTTTATAGATGAAGAAATCAAAGTGGACAGAGGTTAAGTGATATGCCTGAGGTCACACAACTAGTAAATGTCTAAAGCGGGATTTGAACTTGGGTCTTCCTGACCCCAGGTCTGGTGCTGTATGTGCTATGCCAACTAGTTACCCCCAATATTTATATGATCGGTCTTTGGTCCATGGCTTAATGGACTTCAGAAATTCCTAGGTCTTCTGATTCTATACTGTGATCTATAAGGCTTCCTTGATTTTTTTCCAACTTACTTCCATTGCCTCTTCATTAAAGAATATTGTGTTTATAAAAGTTCTGTCTTTCTTACTGAGACATTTTCTTAGAACATCTGGTTGGTTACATTTTACATAAATTAACAGATTGTCATATCTTCCTGACAGTTACCTGTTTACTTTCACTTCATTAAATGCCATTTTTCAGAAATAGCACAAGATATCTGAAACACAACATGTAATTAAGCAAAACAATACAAATAAACATAAATAATCATAATGAGAATTACAAGAAAAAAAAACAACCAAGCTTAATGTGGGAAATTTGACTGTGCAGTACTATTGACTGTGGACCCCAATTATTACTGAAATATACTATGAACTTACTATGTCCATATTTATTAATAAATCTGAATTATACATAGCACTTTGCTTTAATCCATTAAAATAGTTTCACATTTGTCATATCATTTATTCTCATGATATCCTTCTTTAGTGACAGCACTACAATGCTATTATAGTGTTATATGGGGCAATTTAGGTTCAGAGAGGTTATATCAGTTCATACTTGGCCAGGCAATAATGGAAGAAAATGGTCTTAAAAGTGGACTGCTCCGGATCAAGTCCAAGTATGAAGCTTTATTTTTTATACGATCATTCTATGATGAATTAATAAGAGTGCTAGATCTAAAAGCTAAAAAACAGTTACAGTTCCCATTTCTAGTTTGAGACTGGACATAGTAATAGGAAATGGCAAATAAGCCCCTGAGGTCAGAAGGTGTCCAGCACACTACTGGGAAAGACTGGAAGACAACTACAAGTAGCTCCAGTACTAATAAAGTGTCTGGGCCAAAGCCAAAAGAAAGTTCAGCTATGAATGTCTAATGACAATAGGGAAATCCAAAGCTATAAAGTTAAGTATCACACAGGAACTTGGAATGTAAGACCTGTGAATCAAGGTATGTTGGATGTGGTCAAAAAGGAGATGGAAAGATTAAACATCAAAGTCTTGGGTGTCAGTGAACTTAAATGGATGGGAATGGGTGAATTTAATTCAGATGATCACCACATATCCTACTGTGGGCAAGAATCCCTTAGAAGAAATTCAGTAGCCCTTAAAGTCCATTAAAGGGTGAAAAAATAAGTACTAGGGTATAATCTCAAATATGACATAATGATATCTGTTCAAATCCAAGATAAACCATTCATCATCACCATAACACAAGCCTATGCTCTAACCACTGATGCCAGAGGTCAAGGTTGATCAGTCTCATGAAGGCCCACAACATCTTCTAGAAATAACATCAAAAAAAATCACATTCATCGTATGGGATTAGAATGCTTAAGTAGGAAATTAAAAGATGATTGGAATAACAGATAAGTTGTCATTCTATTTGAGCATCCCTTAGACATCAAGGAGATCAAAACTATTAATACTTAAAGAAACTAATTCAGACTTTTCACTGAAAGGTAAAGAATTAAAGCTGAATATTAAATGCTTTGGCCACATAATGAAAAGACAGGACTTACTGGAAAAGATGCTGATGTTGGGAAATATTGAAGGCAAAAAGAAAAGGGGACAACAGTGGATGAGATAGATGTCATGGAAGTAACAAATATGAACTTGGACAGACTTCAGGAGAAAGTGAAAGATAGAAGGACCCAGTGTGCTATAGACCTTGGGGTCACAAAGAGTCAGACATAACTGATGACTGAACAACCATAACAACAACACAATGAAAATGACTAAAAAAGCAACAAAAAGTAACAAAGTGAGGAAAGCTGTCTAGAATGGTTAGCACTAGAGCAAGAGTGTCATTAGACTTAAATACCATGAAGTAAAGTAGAATGGGCTGCTTTGGGGGAGAGTAGGTTCTACCTTAGAAATGGTCTTTAAGAGTGCAGGTCAAAAATTAAACACCAAATTGGAAATCCTGAAAATCAAAGGAGAGAATAATAAAATTGAAGTTAAGAAAACCATTGAACTAGTAAATAAAACTAGAAGCTGGTTTTATTTTTTTAAAAATAAGAACAATATAATAGATAAACCATTGGTTGAATTTATTAAAAAGAGGAAAGAAGAAAACACAATTACAAGTGTCAAAAATGATAGGAGTGAATTCACCACCAATGAATTTGAAATTAAAATAAGTATGTAGAGTTATTTTGCCCAATTATATGCCAACAAATGACAATCTAAGAAAAATGGATGAATATTTACAAAAATGTAAATTGCCCAGATTAACAGAAGAGGAAATAGAATACTCAAATAATCCAGTCTTAGAAAAAGAAACTGAACAAGCCATCAATGAACTCCCTAGGAAAAAATTTCCCGGGGCAAGATGTATTCACAAGCAAATTCTTCCTAACATTTATTCCCAACATCTATTTGGAAAAAAAAAATAAGCAAAGGAGTCCTACCAAATTCCTTTTGCGACACAAATATGGTGCTGATACCTGAACCAGGAAGAATGAAAATACAGAAAAAAACTATACCAAGAGTGAGAAACCCGTGACCTCAAGGCCACATGTGGCCCTCTAGTTCCTCAAATGCAACCCTTTGACTGTATCCACTTCACATAACAAATCCCCTTAATAAAAGGATTTGTTCTTTAAAACTTAGACTCAGTCAAAAGGCTGCACTCAAGGACCTAGAAGGATACATGTGGCCTCCAGGCTGCATGTTCCCTCCCCCTGCTATAGACCAATTTTCTTAATGAATATTGATGCAAAAATTTTAAATAAAACACTAACAAGGAGATTATAGCAATATATCACAGGGATCATGCACTATTACCAGGGAGATTTATCGCAGGAATACATGGCTAGTTCAATAATAGGAAAACTATCAGCATAATTAACCATATCAGTAATAAAACTAACAGAAATCACATGATTATCTCAATAGAGGAAGAAAAAGCCTTTGACAAAATCATCCTTATCGAAAACATTAGAGAGTATAAGAATAAATAGAGCTTTTTAAAAAAATGATAAGTAATATGTATCTAAAACCACCAGTAAGCATTATCTTTTATGTGAATAAGCTAAAAGCCTTCCCAATAAGATCAGAGTGAAGCAAGGATGCCCAATATTGTACTAGAAATGTTAGCTATAGCAATAGGAGAAGAAAAAGAAATTGAAGGAATTAGAATAGGCAATGAGGAAACACTCTTTGCAGATGAGATGATGGTATACATAAAGAATCAACTAAAAACTAGTTGAATTAATTAACAACTTTCACAAAGTTGTAGGGTATAAAATATACCCAGAAAAATCATCAGCATTTCTATATATTACCAATAATGCCCAGAAACAGGAGATAAATTCCATTTAAAATAACTGTAGACAATATAAAATAGTTAAGAGTCTATCTGCCAAGAGAAAACCAAGAACTATATGGTGAGTTAGGGGGATGTCTACCTGAAACATGTGAAGACTTCCCACAGTGCAATAGGCAAATGAGAACAATTTGTTCCAAAGGCCATGAAGGTAGCTGAAGCAGGTGGTGGAGCATTAAGAGTTTGATCAGACATCAAAGAGGCCACAGTCACCCCCTGCATTCTCTGCCATTTCTAGTCATCTTGACTTTTGTCTTGCCCTGGGACTTTCATGACTCTGAAAGAGAGAGTGAGGCTGACAACATTTTACAGCTTGTAGTGGCTGTGGAGAGGAAATCGTCCTCACAGTTCCAAAATAGAAAAGAGTGCTTGTGGTCACTCATAGACCACAACACAGACCAGAAAAGGAGTAAACACCTTGCTCTTGATTGAAGTACCTTGGAAGAACTGAAAATTTTCAGGTCCCCAGAAGGATCTCTGAAAACAGCTGCACCAACCCCCTGAAGCTTGGGACAGTTCATTCTCCACACTGAATTCAGACTCCTACCTTAACAAAGAGTTTATAACTTGAGTAATTGGCTGGGATCATGAGCAAGCAGCACAAAAAGAATCAGACCATAGAATCTTTCTTTGGTAATAAAGAAGATCAAAACATACAACCAGAAGAGGACAACACAGTCAAAGCTCCTACATCCAAAGCCTCCAAGAAAAATTTGAATTGGTCCCAGGCCGTGTAAGAGCTAAAAAAGGAATTTGAGAAGCAAGTAAGAGAAGTAGATGAAAAACTGAGAGTGATGCAAGAAAATCGTGAAAAACAAGTCAACAGCTTGCTAAAGGAGACCCCCAAAAAATTGAAGAAAATAACACCTTAAAAAATAGACTAACCCAAATAGCAAAAGAAGTCCAAAAAGCCAATGAGAAGAAGAATGCCTTCAAAAGCAGAATTGGTCAAATGAAAAAGCTCACTGAAGAAATTACTTCCTTAAAAATTTGAATGGAGTGGATGGAAACTAATGACTTTATGAGAAATCAAGATATTGTAAAACAAAACCAAAAGACTGAAAAAATAGAAGACAATGTGAAATATCTCACTGGAAAAACAAATGACCTGGAAAAATATATCCAGGAGAGATAATTTAAAAATTGGACTACCTGAAAGTTATGGAAAAAAAAAGAATCTAGACCTCATTTTAAAAAAAAATTATCAAGGAAAACTGCCCTGCTATTCTAGAACCAGGGGGTAAAATAGAAATGGAAAGAATCCACTGATCACCTCCTGAAAGCGATCTCCAAAGTAAAACCCCTTGGAATATTATAGCCAAATTCCAGAGTTCCCAGGTCAAGGAGAAAATATTGCAAGCAGCCAGAAGGAAACAATTCAAGTATTGTGGAAACACAATCAAGATAACACAAGATTTAGGAGCTTCTACATTAAGGGACCAGAAGAATTGGAATATGATATTCCAGAGGTAAAAGGAGGTAGGATTAAAACCAAGAATCACCTACCAAGCAAAACTGAGTATAATCCTTCAGGGGGAAAAAAAAATGGATATTCAGTGAAATAGAGGACTTTCAAGCATTCTTGATGAAAAGACCAGAGCTGAACAGAAAATCTGACTTTCAGATATAAGACTCAATAGAAACATGAAGAGGTAAACAGGAAAGAGAAATCATAAGAGACTTATTAAGGTTGAACTGTTTACATTCGGCATGGAAAGATGATATTTGTAATTCATGAATCCTGTGTAAGTATTAGAGTAGTTGGAGGGAAAAAATTATATGTATGTATGTATATAAATACATATAGATAGACAGATAAATAGAGGGCACAGGGTGAGTTGAAGATGAAGGGATGATATCTGGAGAATAAAATTAAGAGGTGAGAGAGGATTATGCTGAGGTAGAATGGGATAAATTATCTCACATAAAACAGACAAGAAAAGACTTTTACTGTGGATGGGAAATGGGGGGAAATTGAGAGGGGATGAGTGAATCTTATTCTCATCAGATTTGACTTGAGGAGAGAATAATATACACACTCAACTGGGTATGGAAATCTATCTTACCCTACAGAAAATGGGGGGGGGAAGGGGACAAGATAGCAGGAGGATGATAGAAGGGAGGGCAGGTTGGGGCAGGGGGTAATCTGAAGCAAACACTTCTAGAGAGGGACAGGGTCAAAAGAGAGAATAGAACAAATGGGGGGGTGGGATAGGATGAAGAGAAATATACTTAGTTTTTCACAACATGACTACTATGGAAGTGTTTTGCATGACTACACATGTATAACCTGTATCAAGTTGCTTGCCTTCTCAATAAGGGTGGGTGGGGAGGGAGGAAGGGAGAAAATTTGGAATCCAAAATTTTAAAAACAAAAGATAAAAAAAAATTGTTTTCACAAGCAACTTGGAAATAAGATATACAGGAAATGGGGTATAGAAATCTATCCTGCCCTACAGGAAAATTGAAGGGGAAGCAGATAAGAGAAGGTGGGAGAGATAGAAGGGAGGGCAGATTAGGGTTATTCAGAATGCATGCCATTTGGAGATGGGGAGAGATGAGATGGAGAGAAAATTTGGAACTCAAAATCTTATGGAAGTGAACATTGAAAACAAAAAATAAGTTAATTAAAAATATTTAGTTCTTTTTGTGATGGCAAAGTATTGGAATTTGAAGGGATACTCATCAATTAGAGAATGCTGAACAAGTTGTAGCATATGATTTGATGGAGTGCAATCATGCTATAACAAATTACAAGTGGGATGGTTTAAAAAAAACCCTCAGAAGTCTTATATGAACTAATGTAAAGTGAAGTGAGCAGAACCAGGAGATCATTATACACACTATCAACAATGCTATAATGTTGATCAACTCTGAAAGACTCAGCTACTATGATCAATCAATGACATGATTCAAGAAAATTCCATGGGACTCATGGTCAAAAATATTATCCTCCAAAGAGAAAGAACTGATGGAGTCTGAATGCAGATTGGAGCATCCTTTTTTTAGCTTTCACTATTTTTCTTGCTTTTTTTGTGATATGGCTAATGTAGAAATATGTTTTATATGATTTAACATATATTGATATTATATTACTTGCCTTCTCATTTTGGGGGAGAGGGGCTGAAAGGAAGGAGAGAATTTGAAACTCAGAACTTTTTTAAAAGAATGTTAATGTAAATAAATAAATTTGTGGTCTTTAAACAAAGGCCACTACTACTTGTGGGTTTTGCTCTAATGGGGGTTGCTTTTGGATTGATGCTGAGGTCCCTTACAACTGGAATTCTGTGACAATATAGAATTTGGAATCATACTTGCTATAGACTGGA
Organism: Vombatus ursinus; assembly: GCF_900497805.2. Lineage (NCBI taxonomy): Eukaryota > Metazoa > Chordata > Mammalia > Diprotodontia > Vombatidae > Vombatus > Vombatus ursinus. The sequence continues at coordinate 20,650,874 of NW_020949351.1, forward strand.
AAAAAACAGACCATACTACTATTGATGTATGCATACTGTTGGACCCAAGTCTCATTCCACAAACCCAGACCCAATCAATATGTATCTAGGCCATAATTTGAGTAAAGCACAATGCTGGGTCCTGTAGGAAATATGCTATATAAGATGGTGTTGCTGGAGGATCTCGTAGTTTAAATAGAAACTTAAGATAAATGCACCTAAAAGAGACCTCACACCACAAGGTAAGAGAGGATAAATGCCAAAGGAGGGGTGCAAGAAAGTGCTATATGAAATCAAGTGAGAGAAAGATTGTGCGAAAAATATTCCATCCCTATCCCCCATGCCCAGAGATGATAAAATAAATGCTTCAGTCCCACTGTAAGAAGAAGAAAAATTGACACAGGCCAGCACCAGCTGTGGTGAAGGAAGAAAAAAAAACGGTTCCCAGGCCAGATACCTTCAGTGTTTCATCATGACTGCCAACATTTTAAATGTCTTTTATTGTCTTTACTTTGCAAGACCTTGTTACTTTGCTTTAGATCCTTCAATTCTCATCCAATAATTGTTCCATTTTCTATTCACAAGGGTAAAACAATCCAATTAAATAAACATAAGATATTAAACCAAAACTTTCTTTAGCTCCTCCCCATTTTTGCATTTGGATAAAAATACTGAATTTTCTTTTTTGCTAGTCCCTTTGTTTTCTTAGTCTTAATATACATTTTGTACAGTCACTTTTATGCAGTTCCTAGAGATGTGAATGAAATGCATATTAATTTTCTGCAAGTCAGTAACTGTCTATGAATGAATACACTATTTTCGTAAAGAGAGTAATGGCCTACAACTCTTTCCATTTCTACTCAGACCAGAATCACAGATAGTGACCTTGAATTCTAGCAGAATGGATTCAGCTTAAACCTTAAGGGTCAGTAAATGCTGGAATGACTTTCCAAAAGATACTGAAGTCCCTTCCCTAGAGACCTAACAGAATGAGATGAAAATGTATGTTGTGGATCTCCATAAGCAAAAGGACGAACGTGGCCAAATCTTGCTCATTCTACCTTCGTCACATCTCTCACATCTACCCTCTTTTCTCTATCTACTTTAACACTGCCTTATGTGAGGCTCTTTATCATCTCTCTCCTGGTTTTTTTACAATAGCAGAGGTAGCTAGGTGGTACAGTGGATAAAGTATTGAGCCTAGAGTCAGGAAAATTTGAGTTCAAATTAAATCTCAAAAACTAGCTATGTGACTCTGGGCAAGTTTCTTAACTTCTGTCTGCCTCAGTTTCCCCAACTGTAAAATGAGAATGGTAATACTACCTACTTCCCAGAGTTGTTGAGGGGATAAAATGAGGTAATATTTGCAAAGTGCCTGACTCATAGCAAGCTGGGTGCTTCCTTCTAACTGCTATACTTACCTCTAGTCTCTTCTCTCTAATACATTCTAGGCAGAGCTGCTTCAACAATTTTCCTAAGGTTTTCTTTAATGTTTTTTTTTCCAAAGAGGACGTTCTAAAGGCTCCACTTGTAACCCTTCAGTCTGCCTCCACATCATGGCAGCCTCCTCACTCTGGCAGTTGATTGCACTCCTGTGGCCCCTTCCTTTGATTGGTCAGTTCATCCAGAACCACCATTATGAGGAACAAGTCCGAGCTCACTCATTCCTTGTCTGTCCTCTGGGCTCCACTTCGGACTCACTCTCCAGACTTTTTCACCACATCCTACACGTGGGTACCTTATCTCCCTGCCCTTGCATTTTTCATCTTGCATTTATGCATTGTCTTCTCTCAGAGCATGAGAACCTAAGAACAGGGATTGTCCTTTTGCTTATATTTGGAGTCCTAGCACTTAACACAGTACCTAGAATACAGTAAGTGCTTAATAAATGTTTATTGAATTGAATTAATTCTCTCTTATGTCTAGGATAATTACACTGCCTGGACAATAAACCTTCCATATCTTCTATTATCTGACTCTAACCCACCTTCTCAGATATTTCATAATATTGCCCTTTATACACTCTACATTCCAGCCAAAGTAACTTACTAATTATTCTTCAATCTTGGCATTCCATCTGTGGTCTGCCTTTGAGCATAATTTCTCCCATGCTTGGAATGCTGTCTTCTCCCTTTTCCCTTCCACTTCTCAGAATCCCTGGCTTTCTTTAAGGCTCAACTTGGGGAGCATTCTGTTCTTAGAAGAAACCTTTTCTATGCCTACATTTGTTAGTACTCTCTCCCTTCTCAAAATTATCTTGTATTTACTCATTAGTGTACATTCTCCCTCCCCCCAGAGAATGTAACCTCCTCAAGGGCAAGATTTATTTCATTTTCTTTGTCCATCTCCAGTGAGTGGCAGAGTCTGAGTACGTAGAAGATGACTAGCATATGTTTATTGAATTGAATTAAATTGAACTGAAAAACTTGTGAGAACCTTTCCCATGGAGTGTTTCTGGAATGCAACCACAAAGATATCATGAAGTCATTAGATATTAGTAAGAGCTAACACCAATTTCAAAGCTTCCTAATATCTGGTCCAGTCCTTCCCCTCTTAGATTGCATTGTCTTTCGGTGCCTTATAGCATATTTACTTTTACTTTGTATTGATAATTCTACCACTAGATTTGTCAGAAGTAATTTTTAAAACCTCCTTATCTTATCTGTGTAATTTCAGTTTTGTCTATTAATAAATGCCATAGAGTCATATTATATAGAGATATAAATGGCCTTTCATCATGATCCTTTGGTAATCATAAAGGAACAGTTGACGAGCATATTCAGTTAACAATTACTACAGTATTTCTCATTGTTATTCATTTCTGAATAACATTTGAATTATGTAATTCTATTTTTTCCACTGTTTAATATACATAATTCTCAATAGAATCTGAGCTTTTTCATACTGTACCCAAAGCTCTTATTTTTCCCCTTTCACAATACTGTCATTCTTCTGCTAAGTATGTCAATCACAAATTCTTTCAAGGTACAAACTGTATGGGCCAAAAGTTATGAAATAGGGTGTGGGTGGAGAATGAGAATATAATTCTGCCAAATTTTGGAGACAGGAGATTTTGCAGTCACTCGAACATTTCATTCCAGAGAAGGTGTGAGCGAATTGGTGGGCACAATTTCCAAAATGAATTTAAAACCCAAATGACAACTCAAAAGCAAGTGAGACACCCTTCCATTTAAAAATCAAGACGGTTTTGTCCCTTTTTTCTCTCCCTCCAATCCCCACATATTCTACATGATCTTGGAAGACTTGATGTTAAAAAAAAACTAGATAAGTAAATAGAGTTGATAATGTCTTGTAATTTATCTGAATATCCATAAACAGATGTGGGAAAGAAAGATAGCAGACCCATGAGTGAGTGAGTTTTTTGATATAAACTAAACCTTGGTTAGAAAAGGCAATAATTTAAATTATGTGTGCATGTATGTGTGTATCAGAGATGGAAAGAGAGTGAGAGAGCAACAAAGAGGAGAGAGAGAGAGGGAGACAGACAGACAGACAGAGAGAGAGAGAGAGAGAGAGAGACTTTGTTAACAAGGTTATATTTATAGTATTGTTGAACTAGTATGGGGGTGGGGGCACAGAGTTTGAATCTGTGGCACAGCAAAGATTTAGGGGACAGAATTCTTACTTTCCAATTTCCAATCTACCATTAAATTTTAAAAAAGAATGTAATTATCCCCTCTTCCCTTATTTCACTCCCTCCCCCCAAACCATAGGCATGTGTTTCTCTTACTCCACTGAAGCCTTATTCCAATGCCTCTTCTTGGCATTAAGGTGAATTTAGATTTCCAGAGGTCAAAAAAGCACAAACTCTGGCAGGCCCTAGTAATCTGGAAAATGCTTAAATTACTGGCTGAACAATGACTCGTATATATGATGTAACCCTCCCTCCTTTTCCCTTCCCCTCACATTTTATAAGGCTTTTGAAAGGCTTATCACTGAAAGTTTGCCTGTGAGTAATGAATGTTTTACAGTCACAAAATCACATAAAAACTGTCTAGAGAGGAGAAAAAGGTTGTGAATAGCATAGACTGGGAGTAGTGTGACCACACTAAAGTCATGGTTCTTGAGCCATGTGTTTCCTTTAGTAATGTTGGCAATTGTTATCTTAGAATACTAAGGAATAATATAGTATACAATGAAAAGGACAGTCATATCTTGTTATATACAAGAGCAAAAAGGGGAGACAAATTTCTCAGCTTCTGAAGATACATAAGGCAGCACATGAATCCTTTTTTTAAAAATGAATCCCTTAAATGAGTCCCTTCTCTCATTGTCTATTCAGCACTCACCCTTTAATCAACAGTAACTGGCAACAACAGAAGTGTTCCTCATCATTCAGCATCATGAAACAATATCCTCTACCATTATGTCTGCGTTATAGTGAAAGACATAGGGAGAAAGGGAAAAACAAAAAAACAATGGAGACAAAGAAGCGTGGACAACTTTCTGTTTGGGTAGGAACATGCTCTTCTCTAATTCTGGGATTATTGAACTCATTTTAAGACTAAACAGCTCAGCTTATAGTCATTTTAAATTTGCCAATCTCTCTTCAATCAAATCCAGCTCAGAACTTAAAAACTGTTGGGTTTCTTTGGCAGGCCCACAAGTCAAGGATCATACAGACCCTGTTCTTCATAGCTTCTCACAGGCAGGATGCCTGGCATTACCTAATCTCCAGTTATGTTTCTAGGCTGCCAGATTCCATTTTATATCTTTTTGTACCTTAAATAATGCCTGAGATGTTTGGCTTCCTTTAGAGGATGTTGGCTGCTTGAAGATTCCATTGGGCTATCTCCCACTTTTATGTGTAGTCCCTTTAGAGTTCAAGCCCCACACCCTCTCATTACTTACATTCAGAATCAGCAAGCCAGAACATACATCATTGGACATTAATGGCCACATTTCAAAGCACCTTGATTTGCACAGTCACATTGTTTTGTGCATCATAGGATTTTACAAATCAAGAACTGGGTAGATCATAAGAGTAGCTTGTATGAATAGGTAGGCTGGACAGCAACCCTTACTGCCCATGTCAGCACCTCTGAATGATTGAGTTGAGCCAATCCCAGTAAAGCAAGTAGAAAATTGAAAAAGAAATCAATTTACTGATTGCTTGGCTGTTTAATGTGAAATGTATTTGCCTGGCTTACCTTTCTTAATACAAACAAAAAGCTTAATAGATAGGTGGTTTTGGCTGTGTGTAGACACAGCTTTAATCAGAAGCTACAGAACATCTATGGCATATCCCTGTCATGCTGGTTTTTCCAATGGGAAGAAATAAGAAAAGGCTAATGTCTACAGTGGCCATATTTTCCAGACCAATAATTAGAGAACAGAGTTTACCAAAGGTAATAAATCTTTTTTTTGCAAATCCTCATTAAAAGCACATTTAGAATCAGGCAGCTGGATTTGGGTTTTGGAAAGTCAGAGTTTGAATCATTCTTCAGTCACTTATTAATGCAGCCACTTTGCCAATTCTAATTGTTAAGGAATTATTTTATTCAGTAAAGTTTTGTACCTCTTATTTATTTGTTTGTTTGTTTGACCATTTGGCCTATTTAAATTTTTAAGGAGATGTTTTCTTCCATATTTTAGTTATTGTTGTTGTTTTTTACCAAGCTATTAATTCTCTTTTTACAATTGTCTTACATTTCTCATTTCTTTCCCCATTTTTCCTCTACCACTCTTATTTGATTTAAATTTTTTTTTTACTTTTAAAAATTTATTCTAGGAATACTTCTTGGGCTTGTGTACATTCTGCAGTTTTTCTTTGAAGCTTTGCTTGTAGATGTTTTAAAGCCATTATCTTCTTCTGAGTTTATCTTGAGCTTCCCTGTCATCATAGAAGACTTTTGTAGTCAGATTCTTTTTTGTTGTTGTTTTTTTCTTTTTTCCAGCCTATCTCTTGCCTATGTTCTTTGTGTTAGAATTGAACTCTGCCCACCTTTGAGGGATGAAGGGATGACTAGCCTGAATTTCTGTAGCTCAACCTGAGGGCCTGTAAGCTTCTGATGCTTCTAAGGCAGCATGATTTGAGAACAGGTCTGGTTAATGGCCTCCTACTCTGCATTCTGAATTACCTAGGTAGATCCCCTGTTTCCTCGTGACTACAATTCCTCTCTGTCCTGCAACGGCAACCCATACCCAGGTAGGGTCACTACTTACCTATAACTACAGGTGTCCCCCTGTTCATTGGAACTGCACCTGGAACTAGATTATGCACGATGGATTTGCCAAATGGAGCCAGGTCTTGTGTCCAGTGTTAGAAAAAGAATCACGTATAAACTTTTCAAAAAAATTTTTTTTTAATTATATGTAAAAACAATTTTGAACATTCTTTTGTTTTTTGAATTTTGAGTTCCAAATTCTTTCCTCTTCTCCCTCCCCTTCTGCTCATTGAGAAATCAAGCAATTTGATACAGGTTATACATGTGTAGTTGTGTGAAACATATTTACATATTAGTCATGTTGTGAAAGAAAACACATATCAACAAAAAATAAAAGTAAAGAGAGTTTAAAAAACACTTCAATATGCATTCAGACTTCAGTTCTTTCTCTGGAAGTGGAAAACATTTTTCATCATAAATCCTTCAGAATTGTATTAGATCATCATATTGCTGAGAATAGCTAAGTCACTCATAGTAGATCTTCATATAATACGTCTATTACTGTTACAATGTTCTTGTTCTGCACACTTCTCTTTGTATCAGTTCATGTCAGTCTTTCCAGGTTTTTCTGAAAGCATCCTGCTCATCATTTCTTAAAATACAATAGTATTAGATCACAATCATATACCACTATTTATCCATTTTGTGTCCTATAATGCTCTCTATCACATTTTGATCATAAATTCTTCCCTTATCCATAGATCTGATATGTTCCTCTAACATAACTTATGGTATCATCCTTCCTATATAAACCATGTACCTATTTTGATGGTTTGCTCTATAATTTCCTTCTCATCTAGTGTTCTATCTTCTTATCATGCCTGAGTGCTGAGTACTATGAGTACTGCTGCTGCCTCTAAAGTTCACAGTAGGTATGGCTTCTCTCTCACCACACTCCTGGCTAGCACCCACCTTAGTGTCTGCAGACTTCTCTTTTTGTCTTACTAAGCTGCTCCAGGCTGAAAAAATGACTCGTGACTTTTTGTTGGTTATCTTGCTTAGAATTCAATTTGACATGCTTTTTAACTTGTTTAGAGATAATGTTGAGAGACTTCAGCAAAAATGCTCACTTTACTCCATCATCTTGTCTTTGTCTCTAGATACGATAGCTATGCGATCATAGGTAAATCATCTACCTCCATGAGTTTTGTTTTCCTCATCTGTAAAATGGGAATAATAATACCACCTCCCCCACAAAAACATGAGAATCAAATGAGATAACATGTAACTACTTCATAAACCTTAATTTATTACATAAATGTTATTATTATTATTACTATTATAACTTAAATTTGGAAGTGACCTCATAGGTCATTAAACCAACGTAAAAAGGAAAAGCCTCTCTACAATATCTTAGTGTTATAATTGGTAATTCAGCTTCCTCTTGAAGCTCTCTAGTATTGATAAATCTACTCTCTCCAGAGGCCATCCATCCTACTTTTAAACAGCTCTAATTTTTAAGAAGAGCTTCTTTGTATCCAACTGAAATCTGCTCCTTTGTGATTTCCACATCTTGTTCCTCACCTTTTGGAGAGATACAACAATTATGGTAATAATAATATTTGTAAGCACTTACTATGTGCCAGACGCCATGCTAAGCACATTACAAATATTACCTTGTTTGATCCACACAACTTTGGGAAATAGGTGCTATTATTATCCCCATTTTACAGAGAAGGAAACTGAGACAAACAGAAGTTAAGTGGCTTGCACAAGGTTACGCAGCTACAAAGTGTTTGAGGCTGTGTTTGAACTCAGTTCTTTCTGACCATTGGACTGGCACTCAATTCACTTCATTACCTAGCTGCCTTGTTGGTAGCTTTCTAAATAACCACTCTTCCAATAGTTGAAGGCAGTTTGATTTGATCTCTTCTCAAGCTTCTCTTCTCCAGCCTACTGGCCATTCAAAGTTCCTTTGCTCTAGACAGTATGCTTCTATCAGTGTTGCCCCAGAGCACACAGATTTTGTTTGTTTTAAACTTCCATATCTTTGAATATCAATTCTTGAACTGCTTCATTTTGATGTTTGCAAGATAGTTGATTTTTTGACAAACAAAGTACTGATTTTGATTATGACATTTTTGGGACTTTTCTTCTTGTGGTTTCTTTCAAGAGGTCATAATCAAAATCAGGACTTCTTTTTGTATTTATTTTGCTCTCTGGTTCTAATAGTTTTATTTATTTAGTAGTTTTATTTATGATTTTTTAAATATAGCATACAGAATTTCTAAAATCATGTTTTGCAAATAGTTCATTCATTCATTTTTTTTCTTTTTTTTTTAAGGCAATTGGGGTTAAGTGACTTGCCCAAGGTCACACAGATAGTAACTTTCAATTGTTTGGTCTGAGGCTGGATTTGAACTCAGGTCCTCCTGACGTCAGGGTTGGTGCTCTATCCACTGAGCCACATAGCTGCCCCTAGTTCATTCATTCTTGAACTACTTCTTGTTGACATCTTTTCCAGATCAGCTTTTTAATATCACTTATAATTTCTTCTATTAATTCATAGTTATACTCTGTGTACTTTATCCAATTTCTACATTGACTATATTCTCCTTAACAAGACTAGTGTCTTTACCAGATGATGTGGTCTCCCTCCTTAGTCCACCATTAGTTTAAGATGTTTGACAGATCAATAAATTAACCAACAAACATTTACTAAGTCCTTACTATATGCTAGGCTGTGTGCTATGAACTGCAGATACAAATAAAAGGCAAAAACAGTGCCTTCCCTCAAAGAACTTCCATTCTAATAGGCTAGACATAATGTAAACAAATTAGCATAGACACGATGAATACAGATAGAAAGCAGTTTTACAAGGGAAAAGATGCTCCTTAAGTTTATAGTGGTGGTGTTGTCATGTAAAGAAACTGTTAATGCAGTATTTGCTTTTTAGCCTCTTTCAATATTCAGTCAGTCGACAAGTATTTATTAAATGACTGCTAGGTACCAGGCAATGTGCTAAGCAATGGAATAATATCCAAGCATTGCACAATTCAGTTCATGCAACATGGCCTCTTTCAAGGGAATGACTTAAATAATTCACCATGAAAGTATCGCTGACCTGAAAATTGATGGAATTACCTTTTATCTTTGGAGGTTGAGTAAAATCTTTCTAAAATTATTATTCTTAGAAATCAATAATAAAGCTATTAACCATAACTGTATAATAGTTATAGAGAGCTAGTCCTGGATCCTGAAAGACTTGGGCTGAACTCTTACCTCTGACACCGATTTACATGGGTAAATCAATTAGCCTCTCCATGCTCTAGAGATAATTCTCTAACATTAGCAGTAGTAGAAAAGGTGCTGTATACTGCACTAGTAGAGGAAATTTCCTCATTTGGGAGTACTCTATACCAAGGGAACCACAGGCCCAGACCTAACCTCTAACCCTAACAATAAAATATTTTGCAGTTAAGAAACAGTGCTTGAGTAAGGATATCTTGATGTAATAAAACAAAAAAAATCATCCTTCAATATGTTATCGATATGCTTTGGGCTGTTTTGCCAGCAGTGACAGTAGGTTTGTACTGAGCTACAAGGACTCCCTTGGATTGGATAATTAATTGGTAGTCAATGTGTGGCTTAGGAAAAAAAAAAACTGTTTCCATATGTAATTAACTTTCCCATATGGCAACAAACCCCTCAGTGCTGAGGTCATTCTTACCCTTAGTCTAATCCCAGCTCTAGCTACTGTGTAAAAGAAATAGATTTACTAATAGCAAACATCTACTTTCAAACACGCAAAGTGTGCATGTTCTCAGAGTGCATCATTAGCCACTCAGCTGAGCTATCAGGAACATTTTTTCCTTCTTTACATATTTAGCCAAATAGAGATTTCATCACAGTAACGAGACATTATGATATGATATCAACACATCCCCCAAGTCCTTAATACAATACATGCAGCACTGTCAAATGGCAACTTGGCAGAGAACCTTGACTTTTTGATTCCTTCTTCACTTTTGAACATTTAATTTCTCAGCCTAAACATGACATCAATAGCATTTCTGTGGTAAATATTAGCTCCTTTCGGTTACTCCTTTTCAAGGAGACTTTATAGAGTCCAGCTAATCCAGCCACACAGGAGAGACTGCTAAGTAATTACTTTATGTGGGAAACATTGAGCGACACTGTGATACTAAGTAAGTTAATGACTCACGATAGAGAGGTTATATACATTGGTGGAGATTTGGCAAACAAGAGCAAGCTGTTAAGCTCATTTGGGACATTGTTGGAATGCTTGGTAATCGTTCTCATACAGCACATGGAAGCTTAACTGCCCATTCCCTATGTGTGCATGTGTGTGCACACATGCTATTGGACTAATAAATGTATGTTTTCTTCCTTGTACTCCTTAATCTCTTTACTTATTGCATGCAACTTTAAAATAGAATTCTTTTTTTTCCTCCCAAAGCCCAACACTACATGACTCCTCCTATAATGTTTCTTCTGCTTATCATCCTTGATGCTAAAAAAAAATGCTTATAAAATTTTTTGCCACATCTGTTTCTACATGGGCTTAATAATGAATGAAAGATGGAGGATAAAACAGTCAATCACCTCCATGTTTCCTACTGTCTGGATACTTGGTATCCTATAGACAAAACATCTGGAATGATTGACTGAATGGATCATTCTTCATATAGATGTTTTGGTATCACAAAGACAAAGCTTGAGGTTTGTTTTTTTTTCTTCTTCCATTTATCTTGATTGATCAAAAGCTTATAGAGGTAATATGACATTGCTTGGCCCCACAGAACTTTCCTCTGAGGAAAACATTATCCAGAAGAATCTATATAAACTCTTCCATTAAGTAACTTCTAAGTGTTTTTTGTATTTGATTTAAAATACATGCATATTATTCACTCATGGTCCAGTTTAGTACTTCAAAGTAGATCTGTGATTAATAGTCGTGAATACTTTCTCTATTTATGCAAAATGCAAATCAATCATTCCTTTCAGGTCTTTCCTGGGCCCTTACCCCTGCATTAACTACATTTTCCTAAATCTTCCCTATTTTGACCTTTTGGTGGACCAAATGAACTCTGTACTATTCTCTGCACTATCCATGATTCCTTTGCCTTCTTGCTTTATCACTCATTTTAGCCGACAAACTCTAAATCCTGTATAACTTACATCATTGCTCCTTATTACATGCTACTAAATGGAACTGGAAGAAATCATGAAATTGCTGAGTGGATCCAATAGAATTTTATGTTATTTAATCTCAATTGGACCTCCATTATAGTTAGTCAAATATTCTATTTTTCCAGATCTAATTCATTACCCTACTCTCCAGCTGCCGTTTCAAATCTCATTTCTCCTCAAGGTTTCCAGAGCAACTCCAACCACCACCCTTTCAGCCAACAATCTTACTTCATACTTCACAAAAAAAAAAGAGCTCACTTGCTGAGAGTTCCATCTTTCCCCCACCTCCTAATCTCATATCATTCAGACATTGTCTTCTGTTATCTGTCTCTTCACTCATCTCGAATAAAAAGGTGGACTTTCTCCTTGCCAAGGCAAACCCACTTCATCTTCATGCATTCTTGAACTCATTGCTTCCTGACTTCAGCAACATGTCCCTACTATCATTCTCTCTCTCTCTATCTCTCTTCTTCCTTCCTTCCTCCCTCCCTCTCTCGCTTTTCCCCTTCCTTCCTTCTTTACTTCTTTCCTTCCTTGTATTCTTCCTTCCTTCTTTCCTTCCTCCCTCCCTTCTTTCCTCTCTTCCTTCCTCTTTTCTTCCCTCCCCTTTCTCTGTCTCTCTCTCTGTCTCTGCCTCTGCCTCTCTGTCTCTCTTTCTCCCTCCCTCCCTCCCTCCCTCTCTCTCTCTCTCTCTCTCCTTCCCAACCTTTCCTTATCTATTGGTTCTTTCCCTATTCCCTAAAAGTTTCATGTCTCATCCAATCTTAACAAACTCTCACTTGCTTTTACCATCCTCTACTAAGCTATTATCATTCTTTGTTTCTCCTTCCCTTCATTCTTAATCTCCTTGAGAATACCATCTACATGTTATTGGCTACATTAGAATGTGTACTATTTGAGGTCAGGTGCTATTTTTTTTTTCCTTTCTTTTGTGTCCTCAGATTTTAGTACAGTGCCTGGCAAATGGTAAGTACTTTTATTTTTTTTTTCGTTTAAATAGCATTTTATTTTTCCCCCAGTTACATGTCAAGAAAAATTTTAGCATTCATTTTACCAGATTTTGAGTTTAAAATTTTTCTCCCTGTCTCATTCCTTTTGCCTCTTCCCCAAAATGATAGGCAATTTGATATATATTATACAAGTTCTATCATGTAAAAATTTCCATATTAGTCACAGTTGTGAAAGAAGAAACAGATCAAAAGGAAAAAAAAACACAAGAAAGAATAAAGTAAGTGAAAAAAATATGTTTCTATCTGCATTCAGAGTCCATCAGTTCTTTTTCTGATATGGATAGCATTTTCCTTCTTGAGTCCTTTGTACTTGTCTTGGATCATTGTGTTGCTGAGAAGAGCTGAGTCAATGTTGCTGATACTGTATACAATGTTTTCCTGGTCCTGCTCATTTCACTTTGTATCAATTCATGTACAAGTCTTTTCAGGTTTTTCTGAAATCTGTTCCTCATTTCTTATTGCACAATGGTATTCTATTACATTCACGTATCACAGCTTGTTGGTCCATTTCCCAATTGATGGGCATCACCTCAATTTCCAATATTTTGCCACCACATAAAGGGCTGCTATAAATATTTTTGCACATGTAGGTCCTTTTCCCTTTTTATGATCTCTTTGGGATACAGACCTTGTAGTAGTATTGATGGATCAAAGGGTATGCACAGTTGGGTGGACCTTTGGGCATAGTTCCAAATTGCTCTCCAAAATGGTTGGATCAGTTAACAACTCCACCAACAATGCATTAGTGTCCCAATTTTCCCACATTCTCTCTAACATTTATCATTTACCTTTTCAGTCATATTAGCCAATCTGATAGGTGTGAGGTGGTACCTCAGAGTTGCTTTTATTTGCATTTCTCTAATCAATAGTGATTTAGAGCACTTCTTCATATGCCTATAGATAGCATTGATTTTTTTTGTCTGAAAATTGCCTGTTCACATCCTTTGACATCAATTAGGATAATGACTTGCATTTTTATAAATTTGACCCAGTTCTCTATATATTTGAGAAATTAGGCCTTTTTCACAGACATTTGCTATAAAGATTGTTTCACATCTTCCTGCTTTCCTTCTAATCTTAGTTGCATTTTTTTGTGCAAAAGCTTTCAAATTTAATATAATCAAAATTGTTTAATATTTCATAATGCTCTCTCTAGTTTGGTCATGAATTCTTTCCCTTCCCACAGATCTGACAGGTAGACTATTCCTTGCTCTTCTAATTTGCTTATGGTGTAACTCTTTAAGTCTAAATCATGCTGAAAGTTTGCCATATCTAAGTTTTGTAATATTCTATTTACCTCCTTAGTTCTTTCTTGTTTATTTTTTGGTTGGGTTTTGAGAGGAGACAGTTGAGGTCCTCCACTGGTTCAGTTTTGCTGACTATTTCTTCCTATAACTCACTTAACTTTGCCTTTAAATTTTTGGATGCTATACCACTTGGTGCATATATGTTTAGTGTTGATATTGCTTCATTGTCTATGGTACCTTTTAGAAAGATATAGTTTCCTTTAGTATTTCTTTTAACTAGGTTTATTTTTGCTTTTACTTTGTTTGAGATCAGGATTGCTACCCCTGTTTTTTTTTTTTTTTACTTGAGCTGAAGCATAATAGATTCTGCTGCAGCCCCTTACCTTTACTCTGTGTGTGTCTCTCTGCTTCAAATGTGCATCTTGTAAACAACATATTGTAGGATTCTGGTTTTTGGTCTACTCTGTTATCCCCTTCCATTTTATAAGAAAGTTCATCCTATTCACATTCATAGTTATGATTACCACCTGTCTATTTCCCTCCATCCTATTCTTCATCCTATCTGTCCTTTCTCTCTGTTCATTCCTTCCCTCTTCTGTTTTGTTCTACCACCTCCCCTGATTTGCCCTCCATTCCGTCAGTCCCCATTCCCCTTTACTTGATATCCTCCCCTCATACATAGCTGTCTATAGATTTCTATATTCAACTAATTGTGTATATGATTCACTCTTTGAACCAATACTGATGAGAGTAAGGTTCAAAGTGATGCTCATTGCCCACCCTCCCATCTTCCCCTCCACTGTAATAGGTCTTTTGAACCTCTTCATGTTAAATAATTTATTCCATTCTACCTCTCCCTTCCTTCTGCTTGTAGTGTACTCTTGTTTCTCATCCCTTCATTTTTTTGTCATTCCTTCAAATTCACCTTATACTCATACCCTTTGTCTATGTATATTCCTTCTAGCTGTACTATTAGTGATACAATATTTTTAAGAATTACAAGTATTATCTTCCCATGTAGGGATGTAAACAGTTTAGTTCTATTGAATTCCTTTTATTTTCTTTCCCTTTTCCCTGTTTATGCTTCTCTTGTGTCTTGATATTGGAGGTCAAATTTTTGGTTTAGTTCTTGTCTTCTTCTAATGAAAGCTTGAAATCCTTTTATTTCATTGAATGACCATTTTTCCCTTGATGTATTATGTTTAATTTTGCCAGGTAAATGATTCTTAGTTGTGGTCCTAGCTCCTTTGCCTTCCAGGAATATTATGTTCTATGACCTATGATCCCTTAATGCTGGAGCTGCCGAGTCCTGTGTAATCCTGATTGTGACTCTCCAATATTTGAGTTGTTTCTTTCTGGCCACTTGTATTATTCTTTCCTTAACTTGATAGTTTTGAAATTTCACTATAATATTCCTTGGAGTTTTTATTTTGGGGATCTCTTTACTGAGGTGATCAGTGACTTCTTTCAGTGTCTATTTTGTTCTCTGGTTCCAGGACATCAGGGCAGTTTTCCTGGGTAATTTCTTGAAAGATGCTGTCCAAGTCTTCCTTTTGATTATGGCTTTCAGGTAGTCCAGTGATTCAGACATTGTCTCTCCTGTATCTATTTTTTGGGTCAGTTGTTTTTCTCATGAGCTATTTTACATTTTCTTCTATTTTTTCATTCTTTTGAATTTGCTTGATTGATTCTTGATGTTTCATAGAGTCATTGGCTTCCACTTGCCCAATTTTAATTTTTAAGGTATTGTTTTTCTCAATTAGTTTTTGTACTACCTTTTCTATTTGGCCAATTGTACTATTTAAGGAGTTGTTTTGTTCAGTATATCTCCCCTTTTTGTATCTCCTTTTCCATTTCTCCAATTCTACTTTTTAAGCAGTTTTCTAAGCTGTTGACCCTTTTTTCACAATTTTCTTGCATCACTCTCGGTTCTTTTTCCATTTTTTCTTCTACCTCTTTTATGATTTTTAAGCTCCTTTTTGAGCTCTTTCATAAGTTTTTTTTCTCAGTTTGAGACCACTTCCCATTATTCTTTGGGGTTTTGCCCATAGGTGTTTTGACATTGCTGTTCTCTTCTGAGTTTGTGTCTTGGTCTACTCTGTTATAATAACTTTTTGTGGTCAGATTCTTTGTTGTTGCTGTTGTTGTTGTTGTTAACTCATCCTTTTATTTTGGCATTTTTTCCTTTCTTTCAAATTTGACCTCTGCATCCAGGGTGAAGGGGCATTCTCTCTAGCTTCTTGTACCTGTGGCTGCAGGCCCTGGCTGTTTACTTGGTGCTGTGCTGATGTTGTCCTGTCAACACCAGGGTACCTTCATATCTGGTGCTGTGCTGAGGGAATTGGGTGGGAAGTCGTTGGTGTTGCTGGAGGCCATAGAGGTCTGGCAGGTTATGTGATGCTGAGCTGGAGTTCTAATGGTAGTGTCTGGGGTATGCTGAGGCCTAGTAGGGATGTTTCTGTGTTTCCCTGGGGCTAGGCTGAAGCATGTGGAGGTCTGCCTGCTGGAGGATGTCTGTTTGCCTCAGGCTGCCCTGAAGCACCTGGTGGTTCTCAGAACTGGAGTCTGTTGATTCCCCTGGTTATGCTAAGGCACAGAGTGGGGGGCAGGGAAAGGTGGTCCTGGTGTTGGTGTTTGCCTCTCCAGCACACTGGGGCTCAGGATCTCCTCAGTAAGTGCTTTAAAAATATTTGTTGAATGATTGTAGTTGCAATCATTCCAGGGGAATGATTGGCAATTGGAGAATCATCATCACAGTTACAATAATTAAATCCATGTATATTGATGAGGATACTACATGGAGAATGTAGAGGGAGAAAAGAAAGAAGAGGTTCTAGGGATATACCCAAAGTCAGAGGTGTAATGTGGATCTCTCATTAAAACAGGCTGATAGTATTGAAAATGATAAATTCCAGAATTAATTCAATTAAGTATTGTTTACCCTCACCCTTCTCATTGACAGAAGTCATATTACTCTGATGCCTTATCATAGTGTATATATATATATATATGTATATATATATATATATATATATATATATGATGATTCTCCAATAGGCAATTGCCTAATTGGTATCTCTCCCTCAAGTCTCTTCCCATTGCAATGCCTCCTCCATATGACTGCCAAAATGATTCTCCTAAAACATAGGCCTGATCATTTCACATCTTGCCCCCCCATAGAGTAAACTCCCTATAATCTGCAGGATCAAATACAAGATTATATATTTAGCATTTAAAGCCCTTTCTAACCAGTATTATTTTTTAAATTACATATATTTTTAAATTTTTATTTTAACATTTTATTTAAAGTTTTGAATTCCAAATTCTATTCCTTGCTCCCTCCCTCTTTTCCCCTTCCCCTTCCCTGAGATAGTATGCAATCAGATATGTGTAACACATGTGTAATTATGCAAAACATTTCCATATTAGGCATTTTGTACACACATACTTAAATAAAAGAAAAAATTAAAGAAAGAAAGTGAAAAATATCAGCTTCAGTTTGTATTCAAACAATATCAGTTCTTTCTCTGGAGGCAGATAGTATGCTTCATCATTAGTCCTCTGGGATTGTTTTGGATCATTATATTGCTGAGAATACCTAAGTCATTCACAGTTCTTCATCAAACAATATTGGCTGCTACTGTATACAACATTCTCTTGGTTCTGTTCACTTTACTATGCATCAGTTCATGTAAGTCTTTCCAGGTATAACCAGTATTATTAAACATTATTCTCATTTATGCACAGTATGATTGAGACTCAAAACAAGATCTTTTACTCTGAAAACTGAGCAATTTTGTATTGTTGACTTTGATGGTTCTCTTACCTGCCTAGGACCCAGGAGGGTATTTCTCAATATCATCTATATAATGTCCATTTGGAAATGTGTACTCACAGGCTGGCTAAATTCCCAACTCACAGAGAAGGTACCCAAGAAAACAGCTATCACAGGTTCAAAGAACTCTGAGTTGTGCCAATAACCATACCTCATTAAAATTTTCAGTAGTCAGCTAGAGACATAGTTAAAAGCAAACACATTTAATGAAATAGCATTGTAAGAAAAGTAACACTGCAATCTTTTTTCCTTGTAAAGGTGAAAACACTACTCCACAAACTCAGGAAAACCTGAGTTCACATCTGATCTCAGGCACTTACTCATGGTGTGACCCTGGGCAAGCCATTTACCCTCTGTTTCCCTCGGTTTCCTCATCTACAAAACAGGAAACCTACCTCTCAAGAGTGTTGTGAGGATCAAATGAGATAACAATTGTAAAAGCACTTAGCACTTTGCCTGGCACACAGTAGGCACTATAGAAATGTGATGATGATGATGATGATGATGATGATGATGATGACGACAGTCTCATTATGGCTGTTCCCTGCTGGTTTGCAGTCTTCAATGGTCTCACAATTTCCCCTTGACTTTACTTCACTGGATGCTGCTTGGACAGTTGCATAAATACCATCAAATATTGATTTACTGGCTACTGCTGTGTGGGACACCTTTGTGAGTAGGGTCTCACACAGAAGCTGAAGTAGTACTGTTCATAAGTCACGTGGCTGGATGTTGCAGATTGTATACTATATGGTTGTATCAATATTCCCTAATGGATGTTGCTCTATTTAGTGTTACTCAACTTGTGTCTTAGTTAAAATACACTTATTATTTTTTTCCTCTATGGAAGATTAAGGCTATTGTGCCCTTTTAAATTAATTTTTGTAGGCTTTTCTTTGCTACACTTATTCTAGAAAAGTCAGAAAGTCTTTCCAACACCAGCAAAAATGCTTCCTTTCATATTCTCTTACCTAGTTCCCTCCAGAGTCTTGGCCATGGACCTTCCCATTTATCAAGCTGAGATTCTCAGTTTGAGCTGCCAAGGTCTTTAGAACAATCAATGGGGTCCTCTGGACTATCCAGTCTCTTACTCTTATTCTTTTCTGTGAACTAGACTTCTGAGTTACTGTCCTTACAACTCTCACGCATGATGAGCACTCCATATACCTTTAAATTTTAATCTCTGAAGCCTAAACTAGAAACCAGGAAATTACTATTAGTCCAATAACTACTATAATGGCCCCAGAATTCAAGATTCCCCAATTTTCCCAGCCTAAGTTTCTGAAATTCTCTGATATAATTAGAGAAAAAAGCATAGAAATAAGGTAAGTCATAGTGACAAGGTCATAGTTTCTGTTCTCTTTCATTTAATCAGCAAATGGGGATAGCATTGTCTCCTTTCCCCCTATCTTTTATTTCATCCTTTTTATTGCTATTGATAGCATTTCTAGAGTCATACCAAACAAAAGTGGGAAGAGTGGGGCATCCTTGCTTTAGTCCTCTATATATTGGGAAAGCTTCAAATGTAATCATCTATGTATATGGTTCATCTATGCCTATACTTTGAGGGGTTTTAGATTTTTGTTCTTTGATTCTTGGCTTCTATACTTTTATATTTCTTCTCTAATCTCTGCATTCCTCATGGAATTAAGGCTTCTTAAGATGCCTATTTTGGGTTCTCTCTTCTAAACAATCTCTATGTCATTACCATGTAAACCTTACCAGGGGTATAGGCTGTGTTCAGAAACGACTAGTACCTCCATTGTGATGACTGCTGAGCTCTTTTCAGGGCTGGTTTCCTCATTTGGTGTCCACCTATTTCACCTAACTCTCACCTGTGGCTCCAAGAACCTGTAGCATGCACAGCAGCCACACCCTGGTAAACCATTTTGGCAGATGGGTTAAACCAGGTTGAGAGTAACTGAGGGATCTTAAACCCATTGACGAATTGGGGTATTCACCCCAAGCATGTGAAGACTTCCCCTGGTGGAATGGGCAGATGAGAGCAATCTGTTGCAATGGCCATGAAGGCAGCTGAAGCAGGAGCTGTGGAGTGCTTAGAGCTTAGTTAGACATTAAAGATGCCAAGATCATCCACTGCATCTTGAGCCATCACTAGTCATCTTGATTCTATCCTGCCAACAGACTGTGATGACTCTGCAAGAGAGAATGAGGCCACAACTTTGTACAACTCTGTCTCACATCAAATTTACGCACAAATCAAAAGACATCACCTATACCATTTTACCTATCTCAAAGTCCTGTAGTAACAGGCAAGTGACAAAGCAACAGGTGCAGATACAATGGGAGCTGTAGTCACAATCCTGCACACAGGTGGCCCAGGCCATAAGGTCATTTTCTCACTGGAAGCAGCAGTGGGATTTGGCAGCTCTCTGGGTGCCTGACCAGCCTTTTAAGGATCACACTGCTCATCTCCTGATGGGAAGAAGAGGCTAGAAAAGGTGTCCTAAAAATTGTCTCCTTACTCAATACTGGCCTGAAATCCGAGGTGAGTGGGGAATACCATTCTGTGGTTGAAACACAAAAAAATATACAAAAACATCTGCAAAGATGATTCCACTCACCATTGTCACAAGGAATGTACACACACCTATAGAAAACACAAAATCTAGTAGACCTGAAAGACGAACAGCTCTTGTGGTAAGAGAACTCAGTAGGCATTGCATCCAAATAGCTGCTCTGAGTGAAACAAAACTGGCAAATGAAGGCCAACTTACTGAAGTTGGAGCTAGATACACGTTTTTCTGCAGTGGCTACAGTGAAAAGGTGCACCATGAAGCTGGTGTAGGTTTTGCAATCAAAATTAATCTAGTCAACAAGCTTGTATGCCTACCAAAAGGAGTGAATGACAGGCTCCTGACAATGTGATTGCCACTTGTAGGAAAACATCACACCACCATCATCCATACCTATGCTCCCACCATGACAAACCCTGATGAGGTCAAAGAATAATTTTATGAAGACCTGGAGACTCTTATCATCAATGTGCCAAAAGAGAACAAGCTTATCATTCTGGGTGACTTTAATGCTAGAGTAGGCTCAGACTTGGAAGGGAGTCTTAGAGAAGAATGGAGTAGGAAATAGCAAAAGTAATGGTCACTTACTACTGAAGACTTGTGCATTTCATGACCTTTTCATCACCAACACTGCCTTCTGTTTATCTAAATGCAAAAAAACAAAAACAAAAACAAAAATAAAACAACTTCATGGATTCACCTTCACAGCGAACATTGACATTTAATAGAGTATGTGATTGTAAGGAGAAGAGACAGACAGGGTGTGAGAGTGACAAAGGCAATGTGTGGTGCACAGTGCTCCTTAATAGACTGATCCTTCACCTGGAAGATGGTCATCTACCTGAGAGTCAGTGTGGCTTCAGAAAGGGCCAAGAAATGGTTGATATGGTATTTGTTGCCCCACAACTCCAGGAGAAATGTCAGGAGCAGAACAGATATCTGTACACAATGATTGTACATCTGACCAAGGCCTTTGATGCTGTCAGTCATGAGAGCTATGGAAAATTATGTCAAAATTTGGTTGTGTAGAGATGTTCATCAGCATTGTACATTGTAATTTCATGACTGCATACTTGCCCAGGTTCTGGATAATGCTTTCCCAGTCACCAATGGAGTAAAACAACGCTATGTGCTTGCTCCTGTGCTTTTTGGCATGATGTTTTAAGCCATGTTGTCAAATGCTTTCTATGAGGATGAACACGGCATTAAGGTCAGCTATTGCACTGATGGTAAATTCTTCAATTTGCAAAGGCAACAAGCCAACACCAAAGTAAAGGGAGAGTTAGTTTTCTATTTGCAGATTATTGTTCACTCAATGCAGCCTCTATAGCCGAGATGCAACAACATATGCTGCTTAGGCTAATGTTGGCCTAACAATTGACACCAAGGAAACACAGGTAGTTCTATCAGTCAACCACCACACTATCCATACACAGAAACTTCAGTTACAGCAAATGGAGAAGTTTTGAATGCTGTGAATAAATTCACATAGCTTGATAGTGTACTTTCCAGGGATGTACACATTGATAATGAGATTGATGCATGCATTGCCAGAGCTACCTCAGTGTTTGGGAAGCTCTGAAGGAAAATGTGGGAGAAAAGAGGTATTAGACTCACTACCAGACTGATGGTCTATAAAGCCATTGTTCTCACTTCCTTGTTGTATGTCTGTGAAACCTGAACAGTAAACCAGAGCCATGCCAGGAAACTGAATTACTTCCATTTGAATTGTCTTAGGAAGGTTCTGAAGATCACCTGGCAGGATAATGTAGGTCCTTTCTTAAACTAAACTGCCAAGCATTAAAACTCTGCTTCAGAGAGCTCAACTCCAATGGACTGGCCATATTGTTTGAATGCAAAATATATGCTTGCCAAAAAGACCATTCTATGGAGAACTCACACAGGGCAAGCATTCACATGGTGGTCAGAAGAAGTGATACAAGGACACTTTCAAGGTCTCTCTTAAGAACTTTGGAATTGATTGTGTGACATGGAAGACACTGGCACAGGACCACTTGGCATGGTGTGCCCACATCAGAAAAGGTGCTGTGCTCTATGAGCAAAGCAGAATTGAAACAGTTCAAAGTAAATTCAAGATGCACAAATTTAGAGTATCCACCCCAAATGTTCACTTGGACTGTTTGTGCCCGACCTGTGGCAGAGCATTCCAAGCTCATATTGGTCTGATCAGCCACAGTTGGACACACTGAAACTTGACTCTAGCATAGTGATGTAATTTTGGTCCTTTTCAAGAACAAAGGACAACAACCTAATCTTGCCATCTGCCCCCTCTATTTTTCTCTGGGCCTTACTTAGAAATATCAATTCCTGAAAAAGATAAAGAAGATTAAAAATTGACCCATGTAAAGAATTCTTCTGTTCCACGTTGAATGGTTCATTATTAACCTTTGTCATCCCTATTTTTTTAAAACCATTTGTCATGAAATTATTTTTCTTGGTCTATCCTTCCTATTCATCTAGATATCATTTCCCTCTAGAAGTTCTCATTTCCCTTCTCCTGAGGTAGGAAGCTGTCCATGGAGTCACAAACTTTCTCTAAGAGTTAATGGTCTTCCTAAACACTAAATCCTTGAAGATCATATTCATCTCAAGGTCTCCAACTCTCTCTGTCCTCCTGGGAGCATTTGAGGATGGGCAATATTTGTATTCAATAGGGAAGGAATAAGCAGACACAGATTGAAGATAAGTAAGAGAGGCAGTTTGCTGAAGGAGATAGAATGGAATGGGGTGATGTGTGAATGTAGAGGAGTTAGCATTGGGCTACCTCTTCATTTGAGATAGGAGCGAAGGAGGAGGAAGTGGAAGAAGGGACCAGAATGATGTGAGATGAGAAAGAGGAAAGTAAAAGAATCTCATGGCCAATAGCCTAATTTTTTTTCTGAAATATGCAAGGTAAGGTTCTTAGCTGAGATAGTATAGGGGAGGGAAGCCATGGTATGTTTGAGGAGGGATGAAAACATTTGGAAGAGGCACTAGGGATGGTGGAATAGTGAGTTGATAATGCAAGTAAAAAATTTTGCCTCAGAGTAGTTCTCAGTTGGAGTTATATAACTCAGGTTTGTAATGTGCCGGGTCAGAACAGGTAAATTTCTCATCTTTATTCAATAGCACATGTATAACAGCAAAGGTGAGTGAATGGTGGGATTGACCTAAGGCTATGGATTGGAAGGCCTTAATTGGTGAAACAATAAAAGGGATAGGTATTCCAGAGAGGGCAATGTTGAGTTGAATTGGTTTACTAAAGGATCAAGATAGAGAAGAAAGGAAAGAGTGACTATTGTAAGGGAGATTGCCTGGGAAAAAATTGAAGGGTCAAGGCATTGGTGGTCCTGGTATAGATGAAGTGTAGGGTTTTGTAAGGGAAGGCATAAAGAGGTGAGAAACCAATAGATTATGGTTGGATAAGGGGATTTTTAAATTCTTGAGTATGGTAATGGTCTAGTTGCAGATGATGGCAGGATTAAAGATATCACTACAATCTTTGTGTCTGACTGAGATGGGTGGGGGAATAGATCATGAGAAGTGAGCAAGTTGAGAAACCAAGTGGTTAGGATATTTGAGAAAGAGCCAATATATGTGTTTAAGTCCCCTAGTATGAGGGTCCAAGTTGGGGAGGAGAGAAAGGTACTGAACTCATTGAGGAAGGGAACAACTAACCTGGAGATGTGAACAAAACAGCTACCAGTATTTTGATTGAGTGATAAATATGAATAGCAAAAATCTCAAGGGAGGAGAGGATACCCAGTAATGGGGGTAGGAAGAGAACCTGGAATTGGTAATGGGATACCCCCTATCCATGCCACAACCAGTGAGCTGAGGGGAATGGATGAAGGTGCCTCCAGTACTAGAAAAGGTGGTCAGGGAGGCTGTGTCATCAGAAGGTGCCAAGTTTCAGTAATACATAGGAGGCAGAAGGAATGGGAAAGGAGAAGATTCAGGATGAAGGGAAGTTTGTTACTTATGGAAAAGGCATTCCACAGGGCACAGTGAAAGTACTGGGCAATGTTTGGTGGCAACTTTAGGGTTGAAGAGGAGGAATAGGAATCAGGAGGTAGGCATGGGAAATGTGGTTTGGATGATAACCTACAGGGTTTCAGAATCACTGAGATGTGAAGGGTATGACCAGGTGTGAGAATGTTCATAAATGAGTGGAGAGTTCCAAAGGAGACTAGAAGTCTGGTTGGAAGCAAGTGCAGTATTATATGGGAGGTATATGGTCATAGAATCAGATGAGAAATCCCACTTCATTAATCTTCTTCCTCCATGAAGATTGGGCAGGGAAGGATTCATACAACAGGAGAAAAAGGAATTTCTTTCCCTACAAACTTTTCTCTCCCTTCAAGGGACAAGTGAAGTAGGAAATGGATGACCTGAGGTCAAAGTGAAGATTGCTCCTCTTTGCCCTAGAGTATTTCCACATCCTCATTGGGAGATCAGGGTGGTGTTGGAAGCAGAAGTTACTTTGTGCTGGCACAGATGGTTAGCAATATTTTTCCCTAACCATATTTCTGAAAGGTACCTGATATCTTTCCCTTTCATATAATTTTGTGGTACAATCTTTGATATTCTGGTCAATTATCCACTTTGAATATTTTGTAGAATATAGTGTAAGCTATTGGATCTAAACCAAATTTCTGTTAAACTATTTTCAAAATTTTTCCCCAACTTCTTATCAAAAGGAAGTTCTTCCCTCAGTAATTTATGATTTGGGGTTTATTTTAAAAACTGTGCTATTTTCAATTGCTTATGTTTCTTGCTTGTCTAGTTTGTTCCATCGATCTACTTATCTGTTTTTAACACAAATCAAAAAACTTTGATGACTTCTGCCAAGGTCTCATTATTCTATGATCTCTTCATTTGTATTTTTTTATATTTTCTCCTTGACATTATAGATCTCTTGTTTTTCTAAGGGAATTTTGTTATTTTATCGAGTTCTAAGAAAGTGTGCCCTTGGTCATTTGATTGGTAGAACACCAGATATATAAATTAGTTTAGATTGAATAATTATTCATATTATGTTGTCAAAGATAGTCATGATAAATTATATCCTTCAATTATTTAAATCTTCCTTTCTTTCTCTAAATAATATTTTTAGTTTAACTTATATAAATCTTTTGTGTCTTGTTAGATTAATTCCTAGGTAATTTATAAATTTTGTAATTGTCTTAAAGAGAATTATTATTATTGATTCTTTCTAGTAGTTGGTAGTTCTTTGTAGAATTTATTATAATTTTATAGATTTATTTTGTATTCTATTTTTCTGACATTGGAAAAAAATCTCAATTAGTTTCTTTGCTGATTATCTGGGGTTTTGAGGTACACCAATGTTCCATTTGCAAATAAGGATGACTTTATCTCTCCTATAAATCATGTATTTTTTGTCATGCTGCTATAGCTAGCATTTTAAGAACAATTTCAAATAATAGTGTGATAAAGAACATCACTTATCTACTCTAATTAGCACTGGAAAAAATTCTAGTATTTTTTCCATTATAAATGGTTCCAATTTTTTGTTTTAAAAATATATTTTTGTTGAAATCAAATGCTCATTGATGGGGTAATGGTTAAACAAATTGTGGTAAGTAGGTATAATTAAATATTACTGTGACATAAGAATTGAGAATATGAACAATTAAGAGAAGCTTAGGAAGATTTATATGAACTAGTGCATAATGAACCAAGTAGAACCAAAAAAAGAATAAACAAAATGACTACCATAATATAAATAAAGTGAAGAGAAAAACCCTTTGAAATTGAAGACTGTGTAATTATAATAATCAAGCTTAGCATCAGGGAAGAGATTAAAAAAAACTGAACTTCCTTTAATTCTTTGAAGAGATGGGCAGCTATGAGAGCCTAACATTGCTTAAACTGTTAAATTTGATTCATGTGGTAATTCAATTTGAACTTGGGTCTTTTATATCCTTTTTTATTCTTTCTTATGAGAGGTGACTTATTATAAGTGATATGTGGGAACAATATATTCAGCAATGAAGATGATGTATAATACATACTGATAAAATTCCAGAGGTAAATATAAATTCTTGGTAATATTATATAAGGGACCTTTAATCCACATGCACTTTTTTTTAACAAAAATTCTAACAATGTACATTTAACATAAATTGTGTATGTTATGAAATGTTTTCTCTATATTTATTAAAATTATTATAATTTTTCTTATATTTGCTTTTTTATGATTAGTTGTGCTTTCCTAATGTTAAATCATCAATATATTCCTGGTATCTTTGTGGAGGCTCTTTATGAGGATTTTATTTATTAATGAGTGTGTTCTGTAGTTCTCTTTCTCTACTTTATCTTTCCCTTGTTTGTTTATCAGAATCGTATTTGTTGCACAAAAAGAATAGAGTGACTCCATCTCCATTTTTGAGAATTATTTTAGGGCATATGTATTAATTTTTACTTAAATGTTTGATCAAATTAAATTGCAAATCTATCTAGTCTTTGGCAATTCATGAATTTCCAGATCAAATTATATTTTCTGAGATTGTTATTAGAGATGACTATTTTTAATAATTTTTAAGTTTGGGTGTTATATATTCTTATAGATTCTCATTGTCATTAGAAAACTTATTTTTTTGTTGGAGAATAAGTATGTGTAGCAGTTTTGTACAATTATTTTATTTCCATTCTATTTATTTGTTCATTTACTTTGTTAATGATGTTTAGCTTGGCAATTATATTTAACTCTCATTTTCATGAATAGGTTAGCAAATGGCTGACTCATTTTATTAGTTTTCAAAATTTGCTTTTTGGTTTAATTTATTAAGTCTTTATTCTTTTTTATTTTCATATTTCTTTGATTCTCCTATAATGAAAAAGATTAATTTTTATACTTGTTCTAGAGTGACTAATTTAAAAAAAACTCTAGTCATAATTACATGCTTAGTTCATTGATTCTTTTCTTTTGAATCTTCTTAATTTGTTTTCAGAGTTTTTCTCTGAAGATTGGTTTAGCTATATCTAATACATTTGATATGCTGTTCATATCTTGTTATTTACTTTACAGTAATTATTGTTTCTTTGATTTCTCTTTGAACTACTCATTTTAGGTTCTAGTAACTTCATTTAAATTTGTATCTTTTCTTCAAATTTCCTCCATATCATACTAATTTTATTACATTGCAGTCTGTTAAGGTGGCATTTACTACATCAACTTTTTTTGTTTCCTTATGATTCCTTTTGTCCTTAGTAGAAGGATCCTTAGTGTGTGTGTGAGAGAGAGAGAGAGAAAGAGAGAGAGAGAGAGAGAGAGATTGACTCCTTTGACAGTTGAATGAAGCCTATGGACTACTTGTTAGACTATTTTAATGTATAAATTAAATTGCACAATATTACATAAGAGACCAACTCTATTGAAATACAGTTATAATTTTTTTTTAAGTTTAGGAATTCTGAGTTGAGAATTCCTGCCTTAGTACATGATTAAATTTTGTAAAGTTACTGTACAATACTGAAAATGTAGAGGGCAGAGCCAAGATGTAAGAATAAAGGCACGGACTTACCTCAGCTCTCCCCCAAAACCTCTCCAAATACCTTTAAAATGATGCTAAACAAATTCTAGAGCAACAGAACCCATGAAAAGACAGAATGAAACAAATTTCCAACCCAAGACAACTTGGAAAGTTGGCAGGAAAGGTCTGTCACAACTGAGTGAAAGGGGAGCACAGTCTACTACGTGCCACACCAGCACAGCTCTGGGCACAGCAAAACAGGAGTAGGCCTTTGGAGTGACTGAATCAACAGCAGCAGTGGCAGTGGCAGTGGCTGCTTCCTGAACTTTCAGCCTACAGTTGTTAAAGAGTCACAGTTGGTCAGAAGGAGATTACAGGGATCTCTTTGCGGGCATCGAGGTGGGACTCTGTTGCTTTGCCCATGCTTGGATCCAGATCACAGCCCTGGATGACAGCCCCAGGATGAAAAGGAGCACTAGCATAGTAGAGCTTGTAACCACAGTGGAGGAAGGACCTTCCTCACAGTTCCAGGGCAAAAAAGAATGCTTTCTGTCACTCACAGACTAGCACACAGGGCCAAGAGAGTAGTAAACACCTTTCCTTAGATCATACTACCTTGGAAGAACTGAAAACTTACAGGTGCCTAGAAATATCTCTGAAAAGAGCTGCACAAAACCCCTGAAGCTTAGGACAGTGCACCCTCCACCCTGAAAGCAGAGCCCTAATCTAACAAAAAGTTAAAAAGTCGAGTAATAGACTGGGAAAATGAATGAAAATGAAGGGGGGAAAAACCCTGACTATAGAAAGTTACTATGGTGACAAGGAAGATCAAAACACACACTCAGAAGAAGACAACAGAGTCAAAGTTTCTACACCCAAAGCCTCCAAGAAAAAATATGAATTAGTCTCAAGCCATGGAAGAGCTCAAAAACAAGTTTGAAAATCAAATAAGAGAGGTAGAGGAAAAACTGGGAAGGTGAATAAGAATGATGCAAGAAAATCATAAAAAATGAGTCAACAACTTGGCAACAGAGACACAAAAATACTGAGGAAAGTAACAACTTAAAAAACAGACAAATGATAAAAGAAGTCCCAAAAGCCAATGAGGAAAAGAATGCCTTAAAAAGCAGAAGAATACCTTAAAAAGCAGAATTGCCCAATGCAAAAGGAGGTCCAAAAGCTCACTAAAAATAATTCCTTAAAAATTAGAATGAAGCAAATGGAAGCTAATGACTTTATGAGAAATCAAGAAAAAATAAAACAAAAATAAAAGAATGAAAAAATAGAAGACAATGTAAAATACCTCATTGGAAAAACAACTGACCTAGAAAATAGATCCAGAAGAGATAATTTTAAAATTATTGGAGTTTCTGAAAGCCATGATAAAAAAGAGCCTAAATACCATCTTTCAAGAAAATAACAAAGAAAAGTGACCTGATATTCTAGAACCAGAGGGTAAAATAGAAATTGAAAGAATCCACTGGTCACCTCCTGAAAGAGATCCCAAAATGAAAACTCCCAGGTATTATATCTGAATTGTAGAGTTCCCAGGTTAAGGAGAAAATATTGCAAGCAGCCAGAAAGAAGCAATTCAAGTATTGTGGAGCCACAGTCAGGATAATACAGGCTTTAGCAGCTTTTTACCTTAAAGAATCAGAGGGATTGGAATATGATATATGTAATCCCAAAGGAGATGGGATTACAACCAAGAATCACCTACCCAGCAAAACTGAGTATAATTCTGTAGGAGAAAAAAAAAGGATATTCAATGAGAGAGAGGACTTTCAAGCATTCTTGATGAAAAGACCAGAGCTGAATAGGAAATTTGACTTTCAGACTCAAGACTCAAAAGAAGCACAAAAAGGTAAACTGAAAAGGGAAATAATAAGGGACTTATTAAAGTTGGACTGTTTTCATTCCTACATGGGAAGATGATATTTGTAACTCATAAAACCTTTCTCATTATTCAGGTAGTTAGAAAGAGTATATATAGACAGAGGCCACAGTTGAATAAGAAGGGATGATATCTAAAAAATAAAATTAAGGGGTGAGAGAAGAATGTACTGAAAGAAAGATGAAAGGAGAGGTAGAATGGGGTAAATTATCTCACATGGAAGTGGTTTTTAAAAAGCTTTTTATAGTAGAGGGGAAGAGGTGGGAGGTGAGGGGTGGTAAGTGAACCTTGCTATCATCAGAATTGGTGCAAAGAGGGAATAACATACATTCTCAACTGAGTATAGAAATCAGTCTTACCCTACAGGAAAGTTGCAGTGGAAGGGGACAAGAGAAGGGGTGTAATACAAGGGAGGGCAGATTTGGAGAGGGGGTAGTCAGAAGCAAAACACTTTTGAGGAGGGACAGCATGAAAGGAGAGAGAAGAGAATAAATGGGGGGAATAGGAAGGAGGGGAATACAGTTAGCAATAGCAAATGGGAAAAATGTTGAAGCAAGTTTTTCTGATAATGGCCTCATTTTTCAAACATATAGAGAACTGAGTCAAATTTATAAAAATAAGAGCCATTCCCCAATTGATAAACAATCAAAGGATATGACCAGTTTTCAGATGAAGTAATCAAAGCTATCTATAGCCATATGAAAAAATACTCTAATTCACTATTAATTGGAGAAACGCAAATTAAAACAATTCTGAAGTGCTACCTTACACCTATTAGATTAGCTAATAAGATAGAACACGTAAAAACAAATGTGGAAGGAGATGTGGGAAAAATGAGACATTAATGCATGGTTGGTGGAGTTGTGAACTGATTCAACCATTCTGTATAGCAATTTGGAACTATGCCCAAAGAGATATGCATACCCTTTGACCTGGCAGTACTACTATTAGGTCTGTATCCCAAAAGAGATGAAAAAGGAAAGAGACCCATAATATGTTCAAAAATATTTATAGTGGCTCTTTTCTGGGGGCAAATAATTAGAAATTGAGGGGATGCCCATCAATTGGAGAATCCTGAAAAAGTTGTGGAATGTGATTATGATGGAATACTACTCTGCTATAATAAATTTTGAGCAGGATGCTTTAGAAAGCCTTGCATGGGCTGATGCAAAGTGAAATGTACTGTGTGCAAAGTAACAGCAATACTGTAAGATGATCAGCTGTGAATGACATAGCTATTCTCAGAAATACAATGATCCAAGACAATGCTGAAAGACTTATGATATAAAATGCTATCCATCCCCAGAGAAAGAACTGATAGTATCTGAATAAAGATTGAAGCGTACTTTTTTTAAACTTTCTTTATTTTTCTTGAGTTTTTTTTATGTTTTCTTTCACATGATTATAATGGAAATGTTTTGCATGATTATACATGTGCATAACCTATATTTAATTGCTTGTCTTCTCAATGAAGGGGTGTGGGGAGGGAAGAGGGGAGAGAATTTGAAATTCAAAGTTTTAAAAACAAATGTTAAACATTGTTTTATATATAACTGTGGAAAAATAAAATACCAAATTAAAAACACTAAAAATACATGCATTCTTTATTAGTCTCATTCAGAAATCACCTTGGGCCAACCAGATATGATTTATCCAACAATTCATGCAGCTTTATATTTTTGTAATTTTTTTCTGTTAGATTTATCTAGCTCTTAAATAAAGATATCACCATATCCTACTATTTTGTTGCTATACATATCTGTTATCAATTTATATGATTTTTCTTATATTTTTGTTCTTTCCAGCTCGGTACATAATGGAGAAACTAATGGACTTGGGTCAAGGAAGACTTAAGTTCAAATCTTGCTGCAGATACTTCTAACTGTATAACCTTGGGCAAATCATTTAACCTCTTAGCCTATTTTCTCCTCTATCAAATGAAAATAATAGCAATACCTACATCGCAGGCTTTTTTTTGAGAATCAGATGAAATATTTGTCAGGCACTTTGCAGACTTTAAATCTCTAGATGATGATAATGTTGATGATTCCTTTTGACTTTATTGTTTTTATTTTTGCTTTCTTTGGGATGATTTCAACTCGGGATTTTTAGAGCCACATAACACATTTTGTTCCTTTTCCCCATACTTATTATGTTTACAAATGTCTTAAATATGATTCTCATAAACACAAAATTGCTGAATTTCATTCACATAGCCAGTTTCCTTTATAAATTTTAATTGGGAATTTATTTCAGGAATGTTTAGTGCTATAATTGTTATATTTGAGTTTTATTCTATTAATTATAAACACACATCAGATATATATTTTCCTCTTCTAAGTCAGCACTTCCTTTCAACTGCTTGTTTTGCTTACACTGATCTGAACCAAATCTCCCCCACTCCTTTTCATTATATTACCCAATTTCAAGTTTCTTCTTGAGTTTACTTTAATGGTATTTCTCTCTTTTCTGCATTTTACCCTTCTCTTTTATAATTCACATTTTTAAAAAATGGCACATAATGTTCACTCCCCAACATCTATTCTTCTATTTCAAGGCTGTCTTCTCAGCAATATACCTGGGGAAGAAGTAAGTATGGATGCCTAACCCTATTTTTTTTTTACTTCTACAAGAGGTACAAATTTACAAAATGACTGTTTTGAACATTATACATTTTTGATCCTGTCTAACATTTGAATGAAGGATCAAATTGCCAAAAGATAGTTAGCATAAGAATAGCGGCTACAGAGGAAGAAGAAGAGCAGCAAATGACCAGGGTAAATTACAAGTGTGATAGTTGCATAATTGTTAGCTATTGGCTGCGTACAAAACTATTAATTAATACTAATGGATGACATTCATTCATATGTTTAATGGGTGTAAAATACTTTACATATGTAACATAGTTTTGGACTAATAATAATATCCGATAGTATGAACATCTCACATTCATATGGCACCTTAAGCTTTCCCAAACACTTCACAAATGTTATTTCATTTGCTAACTCCCCAACTCTTACTTGCCTTTGAGTTGGGTAGATGTCTGCTCCTTCAGGGATCAAGGCTTAACCTATGGGGTTACTCTTCTAACACTTTAGAGGTAGGAGGCCTCTGACTGAGGAGTCCACACTGTTGTGCTTCCCATTAACAATCAGCCATTAGACTCACTTAGCTCTTAAGAAAGACATTTACTAAGATAACATATTAAAAATAGGATAAACCATGATAAACCAAAGGTACACAGTCCTATAAATATGCCTGGAATCTATGGGAAGAGTAACCTTAAATTTAGAATACAGTGGTAGTAAAGTACATGTGTAGTATACATATATAACAAAGATCATTCACTACCCCTAGTACTACAGGTCTTGGAATTCTTTTCTCCCTTATTAAAGTCTTTATTCAGGTCCTGTTGGGTGCAATTTCTCTACAATAAATGTTATTTTAATGTTATTATAATAACATTATAATAAGTGTTATTATTTTAAACATTATAATAAAATTTAAACATTATAATAAATGTTATTATTTTATTTATTATTATATTATTAATTTATTATGTTATGTTATTTTATATTATATTATAACATTAACATTATATTTATTTATCATATGTATTATTGTTGTTTATTATATTATATTATTTATATATTATTGTATTATTTATTATTTTAAAAATCTGAAAATATAGGTAATGTACCACAATTGTAAAAGTCTCATCTCTGCAATGGAGAGAGGTATAGTATGATATTTGCCTTATCATGTTTCCTCTTTGGGGCTAAATTTCTTCTCTGTAATTTTGCAACATTCCTTTTTGATTGCTTTGTGGCTATTGTTCTTTCCATTTACACTATTGTAGTCATGTATTTTTTTTTCTTGGTTTGGCTTACTTCAATCTGCATTAGGCTATATAAATCTTTCCATTTTTCTCTGTGTTCATCATGTTCCTCTTTTATTATAACTTAGTAATATTCTAGTATTTCATGTACCATGAAGAGTACCAAGAAGGATAGTTGTTCTGCCCACAAAAGTCTTCTAAGCAGATCTAGAAAATTCACTAGACTGAATCCTGATCACGAAATCCAAGTACAGTGAGTTATTTTTCCAGGCTGGATGGACATAGAATGACAGAAGTCTTCATACATTGGTGATATGGTTTAACCAGGAGGGCACTGCAGAAAATATTTCAGTTACCAGAGACTGTGTTGGGGAAAATGAAGTCTCAAACTGATAACAAAGTATCACAGAGTAAAGGAACAGATGCCAATGGACAATTTTGTTATTCAGTACACAGCTCCAGGGGACAGATCTAGGAAAAATTAAAGAGAGGCCCTGCACCTGGGAGGGCATTGTGGATTGAGGAGTGACCACAGGTCTTAGCCTGTGTCCAAAGCAAGGAGGAAGTTCAGAAGCAAGTAGCAGCTATATGATTCAGACTGCAGGAGCAAGTAGGGTCTCAGCTCCAACTTCAAGCCCAGACTGACACCTGAAGAAGACTAATCAGGGAAGGAATCCCAGACTAAAAAAAAGCTAAGGTCTGTAGACATAACTTAACTAACAGAACTTCCCAGCTGGGTGACAGGGGCTAAATCCAGACATAATGTACTGTTTCTGAGATCCAAACCCAGGTCAAGAATTTGAAGAGCTCAGACTAAGGGTATAGCAATCAGACCTGGATTAGACCACTTGGGGAGCTCTATAACTCATAGGTCCCCAGCCTGAGCTATCCCTAAGAAACTAGAATAACATAATTACTCAATACCCCTGAGAAAGTAACAAAAGAACTAGCCTACACCTTCACCACAGAAATGCCTAATTCTAACATAAACGCTAAACTCAGAGAGTAGGCTAGAAGAATGAGCAAACATAAAAACTATTGTGGTGACAGGGACACTCAAGACACAAACCTGGAAGAATACACAAGCAAAGCCTCAAAGGAAAATATAGAATGAGGACAAAGTCAACTAGAATTCCTGAAAGACAAGAATCAAGAGATTTTTTTAAGTTAAAATGGTTTTTTTTAATTAAATAGGAATGTTAAAGAAAATACAGAAAATAAATGAAAGATATGGAAAAAAGAACTGGAAAGGGAATTGATAATTTGAGACAAGAAGTATAAAACCTTGCCCAAACAACCAAATATGATGGTATCAAATAGAAACTACTGACTCCGTAAGACAAAAGAAATTTTAAGACAAAATAACCTCAGGGAAAGTTGTTTTGACTTGCATTTCCCTTATTATTATTCATTGTCAACATTCTTTCAAATAGTTAATAATTTATGTTTCTTCTTTTGAGAACTGCTTACTACCCCCATTTTACAGATGAAGAAACTGAGTCTTAGTGATCCATCTATCCTCACACAGGATATGAACTGGAGTTGGGATTTGACTCCCAAGTCTTCCTGACTCCAAGCTTAGCACTCTAGCCACTACCTCATATTGCCTTTACATTATGTTTTCTTCTTTATTGGAATGCCTGAGTGTAATCAACATCCAGAATCTGTGGGTTTACACAAAGGCAGATTAGGAAGAAAGGAAGAAAGAAACAAGGCTTTTGAAGAAGTCATGATATTATACCATCAAACAAGCAGTTTTTTCCGTGAAGACAGAAGCGATAGCAGTGCACCTTAGCCTTACTCCTGTTTTATATTCCACCTTTAAACAGCTCATACCTTGCTAAAAAAAATTTTGTGAGTGCTTTACGTTTTTATTCTATTTCACGTATCTATTCCTACATAACCTCTGATTGGCTGACAACACCTAAGCATAATCTTGCGACTGACTTTTCAGTGTGACAGATGGGCAAAAAGATGATAATATTTCAGATGGTTACTTCATTTTGAGTCTGATTTGTTTATAGTTTGTGTTGACAAAAAGAAGGGGGAAAACTATTCCAGAAAATAGGGAGGTGTTTGTTGTGTTTTCTAAAATGCCTACAAGGCATGAGATTTTCTTCAACTTCAACAGTGAAATGCTAACACTGCCTGAGGGATATCAACAGCAGCAGACTGGTACCATGTAATGCAAATCAAACTCTGAGACTGACAAAAAAGAGACAGAAAATTGATGCTGACTATTTTTTTTAAAAGCCCAAAGTAATATTCAGAGAGAGGACTTCTGATAATGTCAGAGGGAAAATAATTCTTTAATAAAAAGAACACAAACATATCCACCTACAAATAAACAAAAATAATTTCAAGCCAGTGTTAATCTGAATTTTGAATTTAATCCACAGCCTCTTTTGGTGAATATTTTCCCTGTTCTTGGCTGGTGTCTGGGAACTAGAAATGGGGCATATTTACATATTTATACTTGTGAAATGGGACCCCTCTGCTAAATTATTGGTGCCAAAGGAATAAGTATGGCTGTATTGAGTGTCTGCATAATCAGTTAATAAGCCTAAAATTGCCAAGTGTGCCAAACATGAGGTTGAGATGGAGATGGAAAAAAGGCCTGGAGCTCACTAACCACTTTCTTTTGAGTCTATTTGACTTAAGTGGTAGTTGTTTGAGTATACTCAAGAGCAGATATAGCCATTATAGGTTAAAAGGATAGGACTAGTAGGGAGATGAAGATCAATTTGACAAGAGATACTTCCAAAGCCCAGCAGATCTCAAAAGAAAAGACATTGGTAAGAACTTGGTAAATATTTGTTGTTGATGCTGTTGATGAGGAAGAGGTAGCCCATTATAGTCAATTTAGTTCCCTTGACATTTTAAGTAATCCAAATTTCTTCATTAAGAAGTTCTGGGTCCTTGTAAAATATAGTCAATCAGTCAGTCAATAAATATTTATTGTCTACTGGCACTGTTACAGGTGATAGGAACACCAAGAGAAAAATGATATACTCTGTACCTTCAAGGAATTTGCATTTGGTATTCAAGAAGCAATCTCTGTTTCCAGTCTTTTACTTCACTTCCCTTGCATTTACTCAACACTTCAGTCAAACTGGACTATGCACCTCTCCTCAAGCATATCACTTCATCTCTAAACTCTATGTTCTGGCTCATACTGTCTATTTTATATGTTTCAAATTTCCTTCTTCCTTAACCCCATGTCTCCACCCATAGAAACTCTACTTACATTTCAAAACCTAGGTTAAAATACCATCTCTTTCCTGTAGTCGTCTGTGATCTCACCGATCAATCAAAAGTGTTCTCTCTCCCTTTTAAAATCCCATTGACATTTGTTATTGTGTTGTTCAGTCATTTCAATTGTGTCTGACTCTTTGTCATCCCATTTTTCTTGGCAGAGATACTGGAGTGGTTTGCCATTTCCTTCTCCAGTTCATTTTACACATGAGGAACTAAGGCAAATAGGGTTATGACTTGACCAGGGTCACAAAGCTAGCAAGTGTCTGAGGCTGGATTTGAACTCATGAAGATGAGTCTTCCTGATTCCAAGTCCATGCTCTATCCACTGTGCCACCTAGCTGCCCTGTTTGTAGACATTTTTACTTTTTAAAAAATACAAACTTTCACATTACATTCTAGATTTATATGTGTAGGGATCTGATCCCCTTTAACGAACAGTAAAGTTGCGTTAGCAAGGACTCTTTCATATTTATCTTTGCTGTCCTCCTCTCCTTGCCCAGACCCATTGCCCATAATAGGCATTAAATAAATGCTTTATTGAATTTAATTAATTATTATGAATACATAATATTCTATATCAACAAGGTATTTCTCTAGCGATTTTTTAGTACCTGCTAGACTATGTGCTCTTGGAGTACATGAACAGCAATTTATACCTGTTTTTAATCCTGATCAGTATCTAGTACAGATATACATGATAGGCACTCAATGAATCTTTGTTGAATGCTGAATGAATGAATTTTCAGCCAACTGTATCCAGGAGGAGGAATACAACATTAGCAAAGATAGTACATATCAATGAATCTACCCACAAAGTTATAGCGGAATGGTCTAGGGAAGGGAAGGAACATCCATAATTACTCCTTACTTTTTCCTTCATGGATCCCCTACGGTCCATCCTAGCTCCCCTGGTCCTTCACTGGGTCCAAGCTAAGTTGACTGCTGCCAGTATCTTGCCTAATATAACCTCCTAGCTCTCAAAGGCAACCTGGCGTACTTATCCAAATCATGTATCAGTTCTTCTAGAAATCTTTCTGTGACTACTATAACCCCAGGAGAAAGTGATCTATCTTTCCCTCCTCAAATTTCCTATAGAACTTTGCTTGTCTCTCCTTTGCTCCCATTATATTCCATTTTATAATATCTATGTAATCTCTCTATCTCTTTATCATCTATCTACATATGTATATATAGATATAAATACACAAATGTCAATTAATCAAACAAACAAGTATATATGAATTGCCTACTATGTGCCAGGCAATAGGTGAGGGTCTAGGTATACAAAAATAAAAAGGAAATAAAGCCTTTAAGGACTTTTCATCTATGAAAGGACATAATACATACACATGTTCTTCCCCATTAGATGTGTCATAAGGAGAAGATTTGTATCATTTTCATCTATTTTCCTCTCAATGCCTTTTATATTGTAGGTATGTAATAAATATTTATACTTTGTTGAATTATTGAAAGAGTAACAATGCGAGAAACAGCTAGGTGGTGCAGTGGATAGAGTGCCAAGCCTAGAGTCAGGAAGACCTGAGTTCAAATACACCCTCAGACACTTAATAACTGTGTGACCCTTAGGCAAGTCACTTAACCCTGTTTGCCTCAGTTTCCTCATTTGTAAAATGAGCGAGAGAAGGAAATGGCAAATCACTCCAGTATCTTTGCCAAGAAAACCCCAGATGGGGTCATGTAGAGTCAGATATGACTGAAAAATGACTGAACAAAAGCAGTTGTGAAACCCAAGAATCTAGATATAGGTCCTTGTTCTGCCATTTATTAACTGTGTGGGCTCGTCATTTCATTTTCTAAAATAGCACAAGATCATGGAATTTAGAGTTGTAAGGGAACTTAAAGAGCATCTAGTAAAATTTCTTTTTTAATCTATGAAGAAACCAGAGGCCCAGAGAGGTCAAGTGATAGTTTATCTGTAGAGGAGAGTAATGATACTTCAACTTCACAGGTTAATCAATTGAGATAATACCTGAGAAAGCCTTTGTATGGCTTAAACCAACTAACAAGATCAGATATTGTTATTATTCTTTTGGAGGTATGGAAAATCCCCTTTCTTATTGGTTCAACCTTGAAAGGCTGTATTTTTATTTCCCAGAAAAAACTTTCATAGGAAACTAAGGGATAATGCAACAACCAAAAAGAAATACATAAGTATACAGAGAATGAGATTTTTTTCGAATTTAACTTAAATATAGTCTATGACTGTATGGGCTGGTGCAGTTTTATGAGGCACTGAGCCCTACTGCCTTCTTATATTTTCAAATCTATCTGACTTAGATATGGGCTAATGAATCTGGTCTGATATAAGGTTGGGTTGTTAACCTTGACAGCGTGGAACAGACTCCCTGAACATCTAAAAAAAACTATTCCCTAGTGTTATCTTTGCATATAGATCCACATATCATGATTACTTTTACATTTTGTTGTCATCTTAACCCTTGTGAACCCTCTCTGCTCCCTGGTACCCTGAATGAGGAAGATGATTCCATACTCCTTGACTCCAGGCCATGCTGCAGTGACAAATAACTTTTATAGTAAGGTAGTGTGATAAAATGGAAGGTATGCTGAAAAAGGCAGGAACTGAATTTGAATCCCATGAAAGTCACTATTTGATATGAGTTAACTCATCAGTAAAATGGTACCTGAAGTACTGTTGCAAATAAGTCAATACATGTTAAATGATTTGGAAATCTTAAAGCATAACATAAATGTCAGCTGATATAATTTACCTTTCTTTTAGGGGTCTGAATGACCCCAAGACTCTGGAAGACCTCCTTATTCTTCACCCATTTCCCTCTGCTTTGGCACAATTTGAAGCATACTCATTAGTGAATTGTTTAGATTGATTCTACCCTTCATAAAAAGTCAAGACCTTTACCTATTTTAAGTTACCATCTGGGCTTAGTCATGCTAGTTAATAGACAAATGGTTCCAGAGACAGGTTCTAGCCTTCCCTAGATCCCACTCACATAACAATTAGACCTCATGCAGTGTAAATTCCTTTGCACCTATCTCCTTTGATTTATCTCAGTAGTTTCAGACAAAGAACTTGAAGAGATTTTATATACATACATGTGTGTGTGTGTGTATATATAATATACATATATATGCATGCATGCATGTGTATGTATAAATATACATTTATGTGTATGTCCATATATGTACATACATATATATGTGTGTACATATACATACCCATCTATATATTCACACATACACAAATACTATATATGTAGTATACATATACACATATACAATATACCTATATACACACTTTGTATATGTGTTTACATATATATGTATGTGTGTATAATCTTTATCTATCTATGTATGTTTAGCTGGAGAATAGAAGCCTAGGGGAGGACATAACCTGTGGTAAGATGTTTGAAAAGCTGTCTTGTATGTTTATCATGCATGTATATGGACACATACTTGTGTACGCATATATAGGAAACATATATAGTATATGTATATGTGTAAGTATATATGGATATATGTACACACACATATGCACATATAGGTGTGTTTGTATATACACACATTCACATGCATATTTATATATGTATGCATATAGGTGCATATGCATACATGTATGTATGTGTGTATGCATGTGTTTAATAAAGTACTTGGTTTCCAGACCTTTCAGCATTTTATTTCTCCTCCTCTGCTCCTTCTCTAGTTTGTCAATAACCCTCTCAAAGTATAGGACTTAGAGCAGAACACAATACAAGAGATATAATCTGGTCAATGGTGGTAAACTCTCTTCTGTCTTATCATATACTTACATAAATGCCTCCCAGATTTACAGTAGCTCTTTTAGCAATGACATCGCACCTATCTGCCTCAGTCTCCTTATCTATAAAATGAGATAATAACAGCATCTACCTTCCAGAGTTATTGTGAGGATCAAATGAGGTAATAAATATAAAGCACTTACCATATGTCTGGTACACAAATTATTATTATTATTATCATTATCATATTATTATTATTAGCTGCTATTAAGCTTGTGTACATTTAAAACTCTGGTTCTTTTAAAAATCCATTGCTGTAAAACCCAGACTCCCACATGCTGTGCTTTCATAATACATATTTTTAATTTAAATGGGAGCCTTTTTTTTCCTTGAAAAAAAAATCCAACTGCATTAGTGTGGGCACTCCCTCCACTAAAAGAATTGCCACCTCCCACATGATAGTAGTCAGCCTTCCTGAGTAATTATGGCCAAAATAAAATAAAACAAAATTATATGGTAGCAAACCTCACAGTGATTTACATTTACATTGCCATTAAATTTCATCTCAAAACATTTGATCAGAAATGGATATGGGTGAATCCTCAACCACTCAGAAATGAGTGGTTAAGCATTGTGAGTTAAGTCAAGTCCTGTCAACAAGCATTTATTGAGCACATACTACATACCAAGCACTGTGCTAAGCATTGGAGTTACAAATACAAGCAAAAAAAAAAAAACAGTCCTTGCACTCAAGGAACTTACATTTAGGAGGGGAAGATACTGAATAGAAGGATGCTAGAAAACAAGGGAGGGACATTGGTATGTATGGGAAGGCATAGTGGTGAGATTTAGATAATAAAGGATGGCTGGCAAAGCTATTACTCAAAATACAATGTCCGGGAGGAGCTCACTAATGAGAGAAGGGTGCTGTGAGGGAAGATGGAGAAGAATGCTGAGGTATGATGGTGAAGCCCAAAGAATGAACAATGGTTGGTCTGGGCTATTCCCCAAAATAGAGGTTTTAAGCTTAAATAGTTCATCATTGGACAATAGACACACAGTTCATCGTTGGGGCTTTGTAGAAACTGTCGAAGTATATACTCCATTGGCATAGTCTTCAAGAAAAGGTTAACTACACTGCACTATTTGACATCAGAGCAGAATTCAGTGGAAGGAGGTGTTTTATAAATATCCATTATTATTATTAATAATATAAAGTGTTTGTGTGTGCCTCCTATATAAGTTATGTGTATATCTACATGAATTGTCTAACTAACTTTGGCTCATGAGGAGGCTTTGATTGATATGTTGAGATTCTTGTTCACAGCTCTCCCAGGGAAACTTTGATTCCTACCTGGAGGGGATCCAAAGAAGGAGCCACTGTCAGAGGAGTACTGACCTAAAACTATGTCTATCTGACCCACCTCCCCAACATCCATATGTGGCTAATCTAGGAGAATGATTTTTTTTAGGTTCAAGCCACTTCACTGGTTATTATCCATTAAAGAAGAAAGGGTGCCCCACGATTAGCCAAAGGTTTGATCCCTTCCTACCAAATGTTTCCTCACACAAAAAACCAATAAAAGTAATGAATAACAAATAAAGCCATTTATCCAAAAATACAGCAAACTGAAATCAGCTAAATTTTATAAATTATAACATACCTCAAAAACACAAAGTTAATTAACTCTCTCTATATAAGTAAGATAACAGCTTGAAAAAAGAGAGAGGCAGTACTCACACCCAATGGAGGACATTCTCTGAAGTCTCTGGAAAGAAACACTGGAAAAGCAGGAAAATGAGAAGCCAGATTTCTCCTATATTCCTGCCTTCCAAAGTCTATTCTCTCTTTCTAAAGGTCTCTTCCTGAAGAAAGTCTAAAATTACCTGTGTTCCCTTTCTCAAAGCAGGAAGGAAGAATTTCTCCCCTCTCCCCAAGTTCTTGTATTGATTCTGCACCTCACATAATTATTCAGCACTGAGTCATCACTGTCTTCCACCACTGAAGACAGCTTTATGCAAATGCTCCAATCCCGAACCTGGGTTATACTAGTTATAATACTTTGATACTTTGATGGATTTGTTATTTAATAGGTGTGGATGTAACCATATCTACTGGAGAGCCCAAAGCTGTTGTTTTCATTCACAGTGATTGCTGTCCATTTCTTTCTATAAATCATTTATAGAGGATGCACCAGGTGTGTTGTAGGCCAATCTCCCCAGTTTTTTTTTTAATATTTCAGAGATATCAGGACACATAAGTAACTAGTACTACATAATTAATATATCTCTGTGGGGTTTTCTTTGCTAAGTTTTGTTTTTATATTGCAAACATTTGTAATTTTTTTCTACTTTGTGAAAGGTCTCTTTTAACAAAATAAATAACAGTACCTTGACCTCATCTTAAATTACCTGCACCATTCCACATCTATAATGCCTGTTCAACTCTCTATTTAAAAAAAAATAACAAATACATCTATTTTTCTCCTTTATACATACTTCCCCAGGAAAAGCTAATTTCTTATAAAGAATATGCATAGCCATGCAAAACAAATTCCTTCAATGGACATATATGTACATATATATGTGTGTGTGTGTGTGTGTGTGTGTGTGTGTGTGTGTATATATGTATATATACACATACATACACACGTCTCATTCTAAATCCATTACCTATGTAATGTTTCATTATTGGTCTTCTGGAATCATGGATGGCCATTTTATTGATCTTAGCTGTTACAGATTTCAATGTTATTTGTTTTTACAATCTTGTTGTAATTATATAATTTTTTTCTACTGGTTCTGCTCCTGGTTATTGTATAAGTTGTTCTCCTAAATTTTATTCTTTGTCAGTTTATGTCCTCAATTTCTTTTATTTCTTAAAATATCAGTGTTATAAATTGTTCTTCTGGTTGTACTTCCTCCATCCTAAATAAGTTTTCCCATTTCTTTTTTAAATCATATACTCCATATTTCTTATAGCTTAATAATACTCCGTCTCAATCATATGCTACAACTTATTCAGTCAAAGCTTACTTGTCAGGCATTCTCTTAGTTTCCAGTTCTTTGCCACCACGGAAAGAGAAGTTATATTTAAATTTGATTGTTATTGTTCTAATTGCCATATCTTTCCATTCAACAAAGAGATCCGTATTCACTGGCTGAGGTAGTTTCTGGGGGTCTTCAGCCTCCTCATTGTGTCAGTTCTTTTGTATCAGTCTTGACTAAGAAATGTTGATAATAAATGTCTTTACTTGTGTATGTGTCTGCATTTTTGGAGTCAATAGCTTGTTTAAACAGGTCATGTCAGAACTCATATCAATGACAGGCTTTGCTTTCTCATAAATCCTACAATCCTTGGGTATTTTTTCTTCTAATTTGGTATTAAGTCTGATCTTTGATCTAATTGGTAAATTATCTGATTGCACACAAATAGCTGATTCTAGAAGGGTGACATTTCAATAACCAGTTGTCTTCCATGAATGAGGATGATACCAATTCCATATTTTGTGATATTGATGGGATTGTAGCATTTTATACCCTGACAGGGCCTTAGGGATCAACTCACACTGATCTATCATTTTTCCACATTTGAGGAAACAGAGGCACAGGGAAGACAAGTGGCTTGCTCAAG
This sequence comes from Vombatus ursinus, assembly GCF_900497805.2. Classification (NCBI taxonomy): domain Eukaryota; kingdom Metazoa; phylum Chordata; class Mammalia; order Diprotodontia; family Vombatidae; genus Vombatus; species Vombatus ursinus. The sequence goes on from NW_020949351.1 coordinate 20,694,700, forward strand.
GTTAAGCAAGTTAGAGAGTAGGTGTCAAGTTGTTATTTCAAACTAGGTCTCCCAACCTCAAATCAGTGTTGTTGTTGTCATTTTTAAATTTCATATATGTTGCCTTCCATAGAATTTTTAAAAACTATTCTGAGCACTTTCTGTTCTCAATTCACCCCTAACTCAAGTTTCAGTTTAAAAACTCTCTTGATCAGTTTGGTGAGTTGTCTGTCAAACATGTTTATATAATTATATGAATCAAAATAAATTTTATTGATGCCTTTTGTTTTTTATGTACCACAGTCATTTCCCAACACAGCAGTCTGGCCCACCTCCCCACTGAATATTCCTTCGTAATAAAGAAAAACCGTTAAACAAAACCAGTTGACAAAAGGATGATATCTGAAAGCAGAAGCAAAATTTTCTCTCCCCTAGTCTTCCACTTCTCCATGGAAAGAAGGAAAATGTATATTTTATGATTTCTCCTCCAACATTGATCATTACAGTTAATCTCAGGTTGTCTTTTACTGGTATTTTCAGTTTATACTTTTGTAGTCCTATGTTCTATTCTCTTGGTTCTGCACTGGCTAATTCAATTCTTCCCATGTTTCTCTGTATTCTCATATTCATTATTTCTTATTCAATAATTTTCCATTACATCAAAATAGCATCATACAACTGGAAGGATCTACAAAATCAAATTCAAATTCCTCATTTTTATAGACCAGAAAATTGAGACCCTTAGAGGCTAAGAGACCTGGTTAATGACAGATGGGTAGCAAGTCTTAAAGCCAGGATTCAAACTCAGGTTGTCTAGTCCAATGCTTTCTTTACCATACTATGCTATCTTCATGATGCCATAATCTGTTTAGTCATTTTCCAGTAAATAATAACACATTTTACTTCTATTTTGTTTGTTTTTGTTTTTGGTTAACAGAAAAAAGGCTGCCGTATTTCAATAAATATAGGACTTTTTTCTATGTCTTTGTCCTAATTGGGGTATATGTTCAATAGTGGGATCTCTAAGGCAAAGCACATAAGCAGTCTAGTGGCTTTACTTGCTTATAGATTATTTTCTAGAATCATGAGACAATTTTCTAGATCCCCCATTTGTATACCAGAGTATTTATGTCCTCACAGTTTATCCAACATTGACAATTTCTTTAATCATCTTTACCAGATTAACTTGTTTGGTATGAAACCTCAGAATGGTTTTAATTTGTATTCCTCTTTTAATCAATGATTTGGAGCATTTGGTCATATGGTTCATAATAGCTTGAGTTACTTCTTTTGAAAACAAAAAAAATTGTTTTTAAATACATTAACTACTTATCTATTTGGGAACTACTCTTGGACATGTAATGTGTAAACACTCTTACTCTTCGGAGTAGGCATTAATTCCATGTGTATCTTGCATATCAGACTTTTATCAGAGATATTTAATAAGACATTTTTTTCTTTTAAAGAATATCTCTTCTTATTCTGGCTACGTTGTTTTTTTCATGTGAAAATTTTGGTTTAAATTTTGTGTCATCAAAATTGTCTGGATCATAGGATTTCATAGATTGAACAAACTTTGGAGATCAAGTTCAACCAAGTTCCTCCATACCATCTTCTGTTACATAGCCTCTAACAATTTCACTCTATCCAACACCCCTCAATTCTCTTTTGAAGAAAATATTAATGAAGTATAGAATTGAGGTTTCTGAGTGTTCTGTGAACTTTTGGGCTCTCACTTCTTAATCATAGAAGTTGTTTTCCAATATACTTTTTGAAATAATATCCCTGTCTCCTTTGTATTGAAATTATAGAATATCTAGGGTATACAATTACTTCTTTAGGAGAATCTCATCAAATGCTTTATTGAATTTCTCTACTCCTTCATCCTTTGCAGCAGATGTTGGCACTTAAAGCTGCAATCATCTTCATGATGGTTTGTTTACTTATGCGTAATGTGAGTATTGCAAAGCAAGATGACCAAGTGTCCCAGAAAATGATGTTTTTTTGTTGCCTTTGGGCACCTGATGAAACCATCTCTGCCAACTCTTTAATTGCCTCTCAAAGGACAACCTGGAAGCTGTCTTTCCATTTAGCTGCAACTTCTGTATGACTTCTGCTTTTATTCATTTTGAGGATGTTTGGTTGTGGTTCAGTTCTTCTAGTAGAATATTGTCTTGTTGATCATTGTACAAAGACCTCATATTACACATACCAATGATTCAATTAATATTTGTAAAAGATCTAAAACACTGTGATTCTTAGCATTATTACATAGAATCTTAAGTTTTAGAATCTTTAGCTTCCCCTGTTCATTTTTCTGACACTCCTTCACCATTAATGCAAACTCAGGAATGAGGACTATTTTGTATTTTTATGTTTGTGGTTTACATTATCTAAATTAAAAACACCATTATTTGTTGTTCTGTCCTCTGGGAATTATCTTTTCCATATTTATAGGCTGATCCTATGATCTGTCCTAAAATTCTACTCGAAGCCATTCCATCTTGATTTAACCTAAATTACAATAGCTTTGCTATGATTACGTAGCCTCAAAAATTCAAAGCCACCTCCAAAATAACAAGGCATCAGATATTATGAAGGATTAACAATATTAATTATTTTTGAAACCCACTCTCTTGATATATACAATACTATAAAGTGCCAGCACTTGTGAATCACATTGAGATTAAGACAAAAACAACAACTGCAAAATCCTGTTCTCCATATGATTTCATTATGATTCCATCACTAGGAAAGCACAAAATCAGAAATTTATTGGTGATCTTATATGCACTAATTAAAAAACTAGCACCTTATGTTATATATCTATGTCTATAAATCTATGTCATATATACATATATAGGTCTAGCTATCTATTTATCTATCCATCTATCTATCTAACTCATTTACTTTCTCTTGGTCAGATCTTGAATTGTTGAGTGGGTCAAGAATGACAGTGGAATGATGGTAAGGAATATGAAATTTTTGGTCATTGCTGCCCCCCAACTTGTCAATTACTTTATGGTTATATGGGAAAAGGAAGAATATATACATAAATACATATATGTGTGTATATATGTATATGTGTGTGTATCAAATGTTTGTGCTCCCACAGTTTTCTTGTGTTTTCTAGTTGTTCAGTTAAGCCCCAGTCACCATCCCTACCATTCATGGTAATAGCAACACATTACCGAGATTTCTGATTTGCAGGCTGTGGTTCCCATTAATAATCCCTACTAAGCTGTCACTCTTTGTTATGATAATGATTTGTTTCAACCATGGGTCTTGATTCATGAAGAATTAAAAACCTACCCCCATGTTGTCTTGTTTTGCTGAGGGGTCTACAGTGTTTTTGTAGGTTTGGGGAAAGCACCCATGCAACTGTTATCTTCAACTATTTAATTGCTAAATATTTTACCCAGCTGGGGGTTTGGTTCCATTTCCCCCTTTTTTTTAATAGCTCCCTTTACTTGGAATCCATTAAGAATGGATTTCAGGGGGTATTGCTATCCAGAAATCTTTGTTCCATTGTTTCAGTTGGTTTTCTTGGCAAAGATAGTGGAGTGGTTTGACATTTCCTTCTCCAGCTCATTTTACAGATGAGGAAACTCAAGCAAAAAGGGTTAAGTGATTTGACCAGTGTCACAGAGCTAATAAGTGACTGAGTCCAGATTTGAACTCAGGGAGAGGAGTCTTCCTAACTTCAGGCCCAACCACTCTATTTGCTACACAACCTAAGGGCCCATGTTCTATGGGCTACTGCATTTTACCTAATTAAAAAAAAAATACTCACTTCAAACTGAGGTATTCCTACAATTAGTATAATTTGATTTGGATGCCATTTCCCCCCTGTAATTTGAGAAAAAAAAATGTCACAACAGAATCCCAGAGATTAAAGACTTAAAGATGACTGATTCTAAAACTCCTAGTGAGGGAATCTTTATTATAATATCCCTTTACCAGACAGTTCTTCAGATTTTGCTAGAATATCTCCTATTGTGGGGATCATTATTTCATGTAGAACCCCTTCCTTGGGCTTTTTTTCTTGGAATTTTAATTCTCAGAAAATCTTTTTTCCTAATATTAGGCCACAAATCTGCTCCTCTCTAACTTGTACCCTAAATACAAGTACAATTAAAAGTGTTCTTTCTGCCCTGTTGATCAATGATTCTACTTTTTCTTCAACAAGAGAAAGCTCATCACATATCTGAAAATCACTTTATGACTCCTTTTGGTCTTTTCTTCTCAAGCTTAATATTCCTGTAGTCACATTCTATTTAGTCCATACTCCCACTTAGAGTGTGGTGTTCAGAACTGAAAATAGTTTTCTAGTATGGAAACAATGCACCCCATTCCTCTCCCCACCCATTATACCGAGGCTGCTTGCATTAAATGTAGTACTAGATTTGTAAGTAGCTGCACCAACCTGCTGGATAATATGAGGGTTAAGGTCAATTAGTGGTGTCCACTCCTGACACCACTAATACAGATGGAAACTGAAGAATTCAATGAACTAAAAGTATATTTTCAAACTAAAGATTCTTGACATTGTGAAAAATAAATTTTTAAGTATTTAAGAGATATTTGTTTCCATTTTACTTTAGAAATGTAAAGTCACTTAAACAATAATTGTGTCCCAAAATAATAGAATTTCCTTGAAGAGTGATATTTTGAAGCGCAACATTAATAAGACCCAAAATGAAGTAAAAATTATACTGTTGTTATATTTTCTTTTGTTTTGGACCAGCCTTGAGCTTCTATAGGAAGCTCCCAGCGAAGAATTCCCAGGTCCCATGCAGATCAGCACCTTCTCACAGCTTAATTTTAGAAAATTGCCTGAGGCCCCAAGATATTAAGTGATTTGCTTGGGGTCACATTGTCAATGTGTGTCAAAGACAGAACTTGAGACTACAAGACTAGCTCTCTAACCACAATCCTACATTGCCTTTTGTGGTTGTAACTATCTTGTAGGAGTCAATGCAATTTTTCTACTGTTCAAAAATATTTTATAAGATTAAAAAAAAACACCTCCATGTTTTAGTGATTGTTAAAATCCTGCCCAAAGTAAAATTTAAAATGTTTATATATCCCATCAACTGTTTAAACAGCCCAACTGTTTTGAAGGCTTCTTTTTTCTACTGTCAAGTGAACTTTCCTCTTTCCCTTCCCATTAAGGAAAACAATCCCATAATTGGGAAAGATTGAGAAATCACCTTTGAATCATTTGAACATTCAGCAGTGCTTAGGAGAAGCACCTAGAGTTCCGGCCTCTTATTGCACACCAAGTAAGCTCTCTGTCACAATGTATATTTTTCTGGATTAGAAAGGAGAAGAGGTAACTATGGAATTCCATGTTTGTTCCATGATTGACTAGTAGTTACAAGTGATTAACAGGTGTAGCAAACCTCATGGGAACAATTCTCTGTACAGGGGATTGATAGTTATATAAGCACACTACTATCACATCCACACTGTACCCCTAGGCTATATAACTTTTAGGCTTCACATTTTCAGTATTTAGAAAAGTCTATGCACAAAAATTGCCATTTTTTTTAGTCTTTCATTCAACAAGTATTTATTGATCAAGGTACTGTACTGGGGGACACAAGCATAGAAAACATTGTCTCTGCCCTCAAATAGGCTTTTTCCCAAAGCATTTTTGGTGTCTTTGTATAAGAATCCCCTAACCAAAAACACTGGCCAAAAAACTTAAATCATCAGAAAATCACTGGACTTTGGGAGAAAATTGGTCCCAGGGTCTAGTCTCAGTTCTGTTTGTAATCTTGTAAGTGACTTAATATTTCTGATCCACAACTTCCTTATTTGTTAAACTAGTCAGTTGGGCTAGAAGATCTCTATGGTCTTTACCTTCTCTAACATTTCATGATTCTAGGTAAACATGGCCTGAATTTAAAATAGTAGCTCACCCACTAAGGTCCCAAAGTGAATTAAAGCTCTGGCTCCTTTTTATTAGGTCCAGTGGTGGCCCTAGCAAAAGAGTCCAAAAGATAGGCAAATGTTTCCTTCACGATTCCTCATGTGCCCTTTTCTGGGGCGCTTTCCTCTTCAACAGCCTTTCTCTCTCTCCTTCTTCCATTCTAATCCAGATGCCTGATGTTTCCATATTATCTCTCCTCTCAAGATGAAATACACTCAAATATTAGTTATTCAAACTATTATGACTCCCAAGAACATTTACATATTAAAATGGTGGCTTTTAGAGAAGGTAACATTTAACCTAATCAATCAATAAATCAACAAGCATTTTTTTCATTTTTTTCCCAAAAGATTTTACTTTTAAAAATAACAAGCATTTATTCTTTCCCCCATCCTTCCATAAATAAACAAAAAACAGAAAACAACCCATTAGCAACAAACATGCTATTCAAGTGAAGTAAATTGCTCCACTAACCATGACCAAAAATATATCCCTCATCTAGCATTTTGAATCCATCACCTCTCTGTTAGTAGATGGTGACTGTATCACATATTCAGTCCTATAGAATTATGATTATCATTTTATCAGTGTTCTAAAGTCTTTCAAAGTTGTATTTCCTTATAATCTTGTCAATATAGAAATTGTTCTCCTAGATCTGTTCATTTACTTTGGATCAGTTCATACAGGCATTCCCAGTTTCCTCAGAAATTGTCCATTTCATAATTTTTTATGGCACAATAATGTTCCATTACATTCATATACCTTTTTTTAGCCATTCTTAGCTCCCTATTATTTGCTGTAACAAAAGGAACCATTATAAATATTTTATATTTATGGATCTTTTATATAGATGGATCTTTTTTCTTCTTTCATCTTTATGGGCTATAGGTCTAGAAGTGGCATGGCTGGATCAAAGGTCATGCACAATTTAATGACTTTGTCAGGGGTGTACTGGAGCCAAGTTGATTCTTCTCATAAGAGCCAATTGTTAAAAATTTTAGTATGTGCTTGGAAATCAACAAAAGCTTCAAATTAGGGCTTGACTTGTTTTGTTCATTGGATGGACTTATGAAAGTGATGGGAAAATGCTAATAATGCAGATTGAACTTAAAAATGTCTTATCATACTTTTAAAGAAAATCTGGATAGCTGGCTGTTAACATTTACCAGCATATGCCTGCTTTGGGGGGCATAGTTCCAAACTGCTTTCCAGATTGGCTGGAGCAATTCACAGTCCCACCAATAGTGCCATATTGTTCCTGTTTTCCCACATCCCCTCCAATATTTGCCATTTTCCTTCTGATATTTTTGCCAATTTTATAGGTGTGAAGTGGACTCTCAGACCAACAACAATGTATTAACCACAGATTATGTGCAAGTCATTAGTGAATCTTAATAACATTTACGCTTTAAAATGGGACCTCTTCAGAAAGCAAAATTTAACCAGAATGTTAAGTGCAGGTATTTCAGGTTCTCAGTATCTGAAGAGCAGATATATTTTTTTGGTTACGGGAGACAGGGGATTCTTTCTAATTCTCTTCAAACCACATGTCATGAGAGTAAGCATTTACTCTGTCAATTCTGACCATCACAGTGTTAAAGTATTTATTAAACATCTACTCTCCAAGATTTTGTTCTAGCCACTACAGAGAAATTTTATGGCTTGTGACACATTTTAGGGAAAAGAAACATGGGTAGAAGAATTGGCCAAATGTTATAATAGTACTTTAATGCCTTCATTAGATACTTCCTATATCCCCTTTCTCCAAAAAAATCCCACAATTGTTAAAATTTATAATTCAGTTTTGTACCCTTGGAGACATTGCATAATTCAGCTGATGCATCTAAACTAATGGTTTCTTACTCCAAGGAGAGATAGGTTCCTGTCACCAAGGATATTTTTTTCTGAATAGTAGGGAGAATAGGTATTCACATTGTCTTATTCAATGCACCACTGCTAGATTTCAAGGTTGTATCACCTCTAAGGTGAGTTAAAATATCCAAGAAAAATAAAGACACACACATGTGTATATACACAAACATATACATGTATACTATACACACAAGCATACACACACACACACACCATACATGTATATATTTAAGTTTTAAGTGGGAATATCTATTTGAATATTCATGTCCTTCACTTTGGAATATGGTATTTTCTTGACTTTTCATTTTTAAAGATCTTTTAAAGAGGAAAGGAAAACAAGAACGATCATATAATTGAAAGATCAGAAAACTTTAAACACAGAGGTTGATTTTTATGATTCTAGTGGGAAAAATTTGAGAGTTGTATGGGATGAAAATCTGAAGAGCTGTGATGTGTTGCATAGCTTTAAAAATAATTTACAGATGGATATTGCAAATCAGAGTATTAAGTTTCTACTTCTTTGTGAGGTAAATAGCTTCTTTGACTTCCAAATTACAAGGACAACTTAGGGTCAAGATCAGGTGTCTGGCTGATGTGAAATAAACAAGACTGTCAAAATGGCAGAAGAATGGCATACACCTGCCCTGGATACTGACATTTCTACCTATTTCTGGAATCATTGGGACTCTAGGGAGTGCTCAAAGGGTCCAAAGGCTACTTAGTCAACCAGCCAGTTCTGGAGCTAGTTAATTCTGGAATTCATAATTCAATGCACATACAGCTGGTGTTTGAAGTCAGAAGATCTTTAAAATGTCTCTACCTGGAACTTCCAGTCCTGGTTTTTCTTGGGAATACAGAAATGCTTCTTTTAAAACAGAAGGGAAAAATGAGGCCAAGGTTAAGCATCACAATAGGAGGGTAATGGAAAGAAACATTGAGAGAGAAAACAGCTAATCCTTAGACATGACTGGACTCTCTCAGCACTGTGCATTCTCATCTATGCCCTGTGCATCCCTTCTCCTGAACCTGGCTGCTGCCTCTCCCCCTCATCTTCTATCACAAAGAGTGAAGTATCATTTGGACTCTCAAGCTTTTCTTTTCTCTGTTTCAATACAGTATAGTACTTGAGGCTGAAACGCAAATGACTGCACAATAATTACTCAAGAAGGATATTCAATTGCCTGGCTAAGGATGTCATAATTTCCCCTATTATTTTAAAGAGGCAGGGTTTCAATGACTACATCGTCATCATCATCATCATCATCATCTTGAAAATTCACCTTTTAACCCACTTGAAGATTTGTCTCTGCCACACTACCAGCAGCCAACCTCAAAACCTGTCAATGCCAACCAGTATTTTCTAAATCAATGTTTAATTAATGAAGCACTATAGCAACAGGTTCTCACTCTCTTTTTTTAATTTGATCTCCATGGCATTGTAGGATCCTAAAGCTTCCACCAGCACATATTCCCACACTTTCCTTGTCAGAGAAAATGTATATTCATTTTAGAGTTGCAGAGGCAATTACAGGAACCACCAGTTGCCTACAGCAGCTAATCAAAGTGATAACCTGCAAGTTCTCAACTCCTCAGGAGACAACATCATTGCCTCCAGCTGATGAATGCCAAACTGCACAATGGGCCCCCAAAGTAATGACACTGCCACCTAAATGAAGTTTTAAACTCACCCATAGTTTTATTTTAAAAAAAAAAGCATTTTTAACACCACTTTAAAAAAGGACTGGAGAGAGAAAGAATTTCACAGAATGGGAAGACATCTGTTGCCTACTGTTTCTGTGAAGCCTTATATTGCCAAGTTCCTGTGGATAGTGTATAGTCCACTCATATTTCTAGGACAGGCAGAAATCTTCCCAGTGAGCTCTTTAGAGTGTGAACATCCAAACTTCAATAGCCACATTATGAGGTAATAAATATAATACCAATGTGGGTCATTTACGGAAATAGCCATCCTTCACCCAGCAAAACACTGCAGTCACAGCAAGAAAATCAAATCAAGGGGAAAAACACATCTTGAGACAACCACCAAAACTCAAGTTATCTGTTGATTGAGTAAAGGTGCCAAATTGCTGAGATTCCCTCATGTTTTTCTTTTGGGGGGTACCCCATCTTCAGGGTGTTGTTATACTTTATTTGCTCAAAAAAAATGAATGATTTTGTTGTCACTGGCGTCTATTTTCTTTCTACCATTTCCTATCCTGTTAGAGACAGAAGTGATGCTTACTCTATTTTTGTTTTATTAAATCACTATGGTCCAAAGGGCTTAATATAACTTTGAAGAAAACAGTCTGTACCACTTGAAACTTGTTTTAAAGAAAAATGCTGAATTCAAGGCCAAACCCATGATAGGAGAGTGGGGCTCAGTGAAGGTGGGGGGAGGTGGATAAAGTCACAATAGGGGAAGCAGTGACATGGGAAAAGCTGCCTATGATAGGCAATTCTCTCAAGATATGCTGTACTATTTCTGCTATTGATTTAAGGTTTCTCTTTATAAAGTGTTTCTGGACAGGTTTTGACACCACAAGTTAGTATATTCTGATTCAACTGTTATGCCAAAGCATGCACTTCAATTAGATTGTTTGGTATGACGTGATTCCAAGAGGATCTTGAAAACTATCTTAACTCTAAGAGGAGAAATAGCTTGTTAATTTAGTTGCCTGCTCACTGAATCTGTGAATCTCAGAGGTGATAAGGACTTCATGGGACATATAGACTAATCCATTTCTGAACAATAATGTTCTCTACAATAAGCCAGTGACTAGGTAGCTTTTGCTTGAAGATTACCTATTTTTTTCCCAGGACCCATCTCTCCCCATCCCTGAAATGTCTTCCCTCCTCCTCTCTCCTGCATCTTTGTGTACTTAAATGTAACTCCTCTCTCCAAATCTGGCATGAAAACCCTTTTGGTCACAAAGCCGACCTGTCCACTCCAGCTCTGTGCTCTGTGATATCTCTTCTTTCTGAACTCATGGAATTTATTATCTGCAATCTTTTACTCAACACTTACGAGATGCATTTCTTTCTATGTGACTGTCCCATTTACCAAGCTAGAGTACTACAGCTAGGTGGTACAGTGGATAGAGTACTGCAACTACAGTCAGGAAAACCTGAGTTCAACTCCAACCTCAGATACTTACTACCTATGTGACCTGACCCTGGGCAAGCCACTTAAGCCTATTTGCCTCAGTTTCCTCCTCTGTAAAGTGAGCTAGAGAAGGAAATGGCAAACCATTCCATTAACTTTGCCAAGAAAAACTCAAATGGAGTCACGGAGAGTCAAACACAATTGCATAACAACAAGAGTACTACATCCTCATTCATCTATCCCCCAACCCTTGAAACCCTAGTTCCCTTTAACCCTCAGATACTGACTTCCACATGAAGCTTTTCCTGATCTTTGGCTTCTAGTGCTTCCAAATACTGAAATTTCTTCATATTTACTTGGTATACATTTTGTATTTACCTATAGGTGTACATACCCTATCCCATCCCCTCTCATCCCAAGAACAACTCACCCCTTAATTATAAGGTCAGCTCCTTGAGGGTAGGGACTGCTTTGTTTTATCTTTGCACATCCAGAAGTTAGCAGTCTCCAACACATAGTAGGCCCTTAATGTCTATTAACTGATTAAGGGCAAGGACATTGTATCACCATTTATTAAGTGATCCCATTATTGATGGTATTGATGGTAGTGATGGTGGCCAGAGAATCTCAGTATGGAATATGACTTCAGAAGTCATGTGGTACCTGAGCTGGAATCCTCTCTATAACACCTTTAACATATAAGTGATCACCCAGCCTGTGCTTGGAGACCTTCAATAACCTGGAAATTGGTACTTCCCAAGGCAAATCATTCTACTTTGAGGAAGTTCTAATTAGGAAAATTTCCCCTTATGTTACACCAAAATCTACCTCTTTGCTGTCATTAGTTGCTCCTAGCTCTAGCCTCTGGAGACAGAGCAAGATGAATTCTACATTTTCAGGGTAAGCCTTCAGATCTTAAAGATATCTATTGGTTTTTTTTTGCTAAATTGTCTCTTCTTAAGGCAAAATGACCTCATTTCTTCCAATGAATCATTATCGATAGTGGACTGGTTTGGAGTACCCTCATCATCTTGGTTCATAGTATCGCCAATTTAAATTTGGAAGCAATCTTCTTCTGGGGGTGGGGAACTTGAGGCCTCAAGGCCACATATAGCCTTCTAGATCCTGGGGTGCAGCTTTTTGACTGAATCCAAGTTTTACAGAACAAATTCTTTTATTAAGGGGATTTGTTTTGTGAAGTTTGGATTAAGTGAAAGAGCTGAACTTGAAAACCTAGAGGGCCACATGTGGCCTCGAGGCTACAGGTTCCCCTCCCCTGTAATCTAGACCATTAAACCAAAATAACATAAAATGTATAAAGTGCTTAGCACAGTGCTTGCCACATAGTAGATGCTTAATAAAATCTTATTCAATCTGATCCGTTCCATTTAAAGCCCAAATGCCTGAATTTACAAATAAGGATATAGTGGCACAGAGAGTTTAAATGACCTCTCCAGGGTCACACACCTAGTATATGTTTAGGGCAGAATTTGAACTCAGATCTTCCTAATACCAAGCCCAGCATTCAGTCTTTTGCTCTACATAGCTCCTTCTCTGGATGTTCTCCAGCTCATCAAAGTCATTTATAAAATGATTCCCAGAATTAAACAAAATACTCCACAGGTTTTCTGAATATGCCCTCTACCTTATTCTGATCCTTCTACTATTGATGTAGACTAAAATTGTACTATGTTGCTGCCACATCCCAATGTCAACTCCTATTGAGCTTAGAGGAACTAAGACCTTGTCTATTTGCAATTTTTGAGTGACCACCATCTCACCTAACTCCCATCCTGTGCCAATGAAGCTGTTTTGTTTTCTTTTGTTCTTAAACCCAATTGCATTTAGTTCTTTATAGTCTTCCAGATGAATTTCAACTTTTAAAGCATGTCATCTATGCATTCATCACAATAATTAATTAAAACATCAAACAGAACAAGAACAAATACTAATCTGTGGACCAATCCTTAATTACATACTACCCTGTAGTTGTAGCATGGTAAAGCCAATAGAGCACTGGACTTGGAGTAGGGAAAGCCTGGGTTCAATTCCTTCTTCAGATGTTTACTAACTGTGTGACACTGTGTGGCTTAATCTCTCTATACTTCTTTGTACTCTTTATCTGTAAAATGAAGGAGTTGGATTCAATGGCCTTCAAAGATCCCTTCAAGCTCTCAATGTTGGATCTTTAAATCCAAGGTTCAGGTCAATTCTGTAATCACTACATTGGGGGCCCAACCATCCAATCATTCCAAATCTACCTAACTGTACTTTCTTTCATTCAATGCTTTCCACCTTGTCCACATTGCATCATGAAATGCTTGATATCACATACCTTGCTAAAGTCCAATTATGCTGTAATTATAGTATTCCTACTGATAAGCTTACAAGAAAAGGAGAGGAGATTAATCTGGCATTAACCTTGATTAACCCTTGCTGGCCCCTAGCAATCCCCTTTCTAATTGCTCCCAAATTGTTCATTTAATAATGAATCTTGGCAGAACTGAAAGTCAAGTTTGTTGGAAAATAGTGTAAAGAATTTGCCCTCTTCCTTTTTGAAAATCAAGACAAATATTTGTACATATCTTTTCCATTCTCCATAAAATTTCAAAGATCATCAGCATTAACTCAGCAACTGCAACAGCAAGTCCTTTCAGTATCCTGGGATGACCTTCATTTAGTTCTGGTGACTTGTAATCATTCAAGAAGATCTAAATGATATCTTGCTATATCCTCAGCTATCTTGGGGCTCAATTTCCTGTGTACCATCTTGTTCTATAGCTACCAATCAGAAAATCATTCTCTTTAGGAAGTAAAAGAGAAGCAAAATGAGAGTTAGATAATTCTATTTTCCTTTATAATCACCCTATCAACTTTGAGCAAGGAATTCTATCTCTTCTTTGATTTTCTTGTTACCCTCACCAAACTGCCCCAAATGCTATATTTGTCCTTATCCTTTATTTTGAACCTCCACATGCTCTTATCTTACAGGTTCAATGACTCTACTATAACAGGATTGGAAAGACAAGTAGCTCCTTTCTCCTCAGAGCATTCAGCTGTCTTCCCTTTAGGAAAAACCTCATATCTGTTTTTAAACTCTAATTGTACAGTGCCATTTCCCTTCCCTTCCTCCTCTGTATAACACTCTTCCATTATCTATCATCCTGACAAGGGTAAAGTCTTCCCTCCTTCATCTCAGAACCCTTTTTTCCCCTTTGGAATCAATTTCTTCTATTTCCTTTAGGAAAACCCCCTTTATCCTCCCTAATGAACCAGAGGGTAGAGAGGTATTCCCTTCATCTTCTCCTTCAGGAGGGAGATGAACCTACACTTGAAACTCATATAAGAGTCAGTCGACTGTGGCAAAAATATAAATATCACATACTCAATGCAAGCCATGGCAGTTTCCCTTACTATCCATAATGGCTGAAATTTTGAGGCTTGTTTGATGAATTAATAAATGCAGGTACAAACTAATGCCTATAAGCACCCTATTGAAATGAGCTGCTTATGTGTCTTTTATGTTATGCTTCTTTTTTTTCAATTGTGATGTCATTTCCAGCTCCTTATAGCTCCCTCAGATGATAGTTGAACAGCTGATATTAACTGTAAGTTTCACACAACCATATCTGTAAGCTTTAGATGACTATCTGAAATCAATAGCTGGAGAATCATAGTAATTAAATTATAGTACTTACATATAATTACACTTATGTTAAAAAATCTACCTTGAATCAAAGCTACTCTTGAATATAATAAACATAAATCTTGGGAAATTCTCTTTTCTTCATGGAGAGTTTTAGTCTTTAGGTTTAATGCTTAGAAAGTTGTGACCCTACAATACTTTCTCTTCAAAGAAATCATTTGATATTAACTTCAGTGAAGTTTAAAATGAGTTATTTTCAGTGATCCTTATCTATGAAACTCAATTTAAGTAAATTTGTTCAGCAGAGGTAAGTGGTGCTTTCATGTTATCTGAAATTAATGCCCTTGAATGTTTTGCTTGAGGTTTTAAATAAGTGGGAGGCAGATCCAACATGAGAAGGAAGTAAGAGGGTAGCTACCTAGAACAAAACAAATGAGGTGAAGGCAAAATTTTACATGACCTTATGCACAAATTACAAGCATTGTGTTTAAATAATTTCATTAAATTAAAAAATTAGGATGACTTAGGCCTGTTTTTAAAAGCTGTTGATACTAAAAAAATGGGAAATGGATAAAAGGATAGAGCAACACCATTTCCTGAGGAAGTTGAGCTGAAATAAATCAATTATTACAATGAGGAGACCAAAAGAGCCTAGAAACCAACTTATTCAGCAAACACTTGTCCTCCCTATTGTGGATATCAGTATCAAGGATGAAATTACTTAGTGGGAGATTACAAGCAGTATTATCAAAGGAAAGGGAAAAACAAGTTGATAGAAAGCTTGGTTAAAGAAATAAATTCAGCCCCAACATTTAAAGATAAAACTGAAAGGAGTGCAATGAACTAGCAAAAAATGTAAAAAGATTGCTAATAATTTTTTTAAAGAATGTACATTTTTCTCTGTTAATAACAATAAAACCACCACATTTGTGCCCAAACATCACTATCCTCAATGTACAGCAGGAGGAAATGGAAATGGGGCTAAAGAAAACAAAGGTGAAAAAAGTAACTAGACCAAGTACATATAGAGGATGATAATGTCAACACAATTATGAGTAAGCTGAGGGATAGAGTCTCAATGTAACTGAAAGAGGTGCTTAAAAACATTTAGAAAAAATCTTGGACCTTACTATTTCCCCCAAAAGTGATCTAGACAATAGAAATGATTACCATCCCATATGCCTACTTTGGTATCTCTGCAAAAGTTTTAATAAGAATGATATACTTACTCACTGAAGGCATCACAATAGTTATAATTACCTCATTGACATTATTTATTATTATAATTTTGAACTTTAGGAATTTGTGATCTCTGAGATATCCTTGAAAGTTTTTGAGGGTACCCTTGCCCAAAGAATGAGAAAGAAACAGGTAGGCTTTCCCAAGTGATATGATAAGGCAAATCACATCTGTACAGTCACATAATTGACTGAGAAGTGTAGGGATTCAAGATTTTACTATGTGTTCACTATAAAAAAAAAATAAAACAAAAGAAATCAACTGAATAAATGGATCAAAATAATAGTCTATACCTCAACATGGGGCCTTACATGAATAAGTAAAATAATCAAGATTCATTTAATGGTGAAAAAAGAGGTAACTTAAGCAAATACATTTCTGATTACTAGTATTAAGTGAAGCATTAAACAACAAGATGTAAATACATCAAAGGTATTTGCTTCCATCCTGGAGAACACCCTACACAGAATCAAGATGAAAGATAACTTTTTTATAGATGTTGAAATTCTCTAGATACTCCTGATTACATATACAATATTACATATTAGAGCCCGGAACAATGTAGAGACACTTGAATGAGACTCAGAAGCATTTAAAAGATTTCAGAAAACCATTCACATGTGATAAAAACAAGTAGATAAATAATAGAAATTCCTTAGAGTAGTATTATACAGTTAGGTGGACAGATGAGGGAGCTGGGTCATCAGTATATGTGCCTTGGCCAAACACTATAGAGAAACAAGGTGCTGGACCTAAAAAGGAAGAAGAGATCTAGCTAGGTTGCTTTTGAGAAATTGTATAATACAGTAATGAGCAGCAATAACTAAACTTTTGTTTTTTTTTTTAATTTCAATACTTTTTCAGTGATGCTATATGGTTGCAAAGCATTAAATAACACAGTATTTGAAGAACTTGGGTTCTATGTTATCCAAAGGGCAATGGCAATACTTATGGGGGAGAGGTATGGGCTGTGACACATTACCAAAAAAGAATTGTTCAGGAGAAGCAGTGTAATATACATTATCAGAGAGATGAATAAGTAGTGAAGAGAAGGGAATAAACATTTGTTTAGCGCCTATTATGTGCCAGGTACTATGCTAAGCACTTTATAAATATTGTTACCTCATTTTATCCTCACAACAACCCTGTGAGGTAAGTGCTGTTATTATTCCCAATTTACAGTCGAGGAAACTGAGGCAAACAGAGGTTAAGTGACTTGCCCATGGTCATATATGGTAAGTGTCTGAGTCTGCATTTGAACTCAGGCCTTCCCAACTCCAGGCCCAACATTCTATGTACTGCACCACCTAGCAGCCTCTCAAAAGCAGGTTGGATATGTCTCTTGACCATTAGGTGCACATCCTGTGGAGGATTTAAAGGAACACATGGACAAGACTTGTCCAGGATAAAAAGGTGAGAATTGGTTATCGATATTATTAGAAATAGTTACATAGAGAAGATCACAGCTACTAAGCTTTGAAGAAGGAAGAACTTCATGTCTTGTATGTGATATTGGTTCAGCAAATGGTTCATTGTGAAGAATTTGGAAATATTTTTGTTATACAGAATTTTTTTTAAAAAATCAAATGCTTTTACAGAGTTCAAAATGATAGCAACAGATTTAATCCATATTTTCTCTTCAGTATTACTACTGTATGGCTTAATTTATCCTTTCTCCTATGATCCCTTCAGAATGCTGAAGTTAATGATAAGAACTGAGGCCTTCTCTAAATTTATGGGCAACATGACTGGTGCTTATTCAAGAATATCTCATAAGGCCAATATGAATCAAGATTTGTATCCCAGTCAAATTGTGTTTTGCTTTGTTTTGCTGGTGAAATATTTAATATAAGTCAGACCTGAGTCTTCACAACTATTCCCCACCAAATTCCAAGAATATTGATGAAAAGATATGTTATTATTCTACATGCAATCTCATCCTGCAAATAGTCTTAAGTAATTTTGGTCCAGACCACTGATTGCAGCAGTTCAATGAGCCCTGGAGGAGCAAATTCCTTTTACCAATGTAGATTGGCAAATTGCTCTGTTACTGAGAGTATTTGAACATTGCCTGGGGCACTGAGATGTCAAGTGGCTTGCCCATAGCCACCCAATCAATACGTATCAATGACAAGACTTGAAGTCATATCATCCCAACACCAAATTGATTTACTATGCTACCATTCTGCCTCTCCTAAATTAATAGGTCAATAAATTCTAGTTTTTTATCAAATAAAACAGAATAGTGTAGCCAAGAGAGAATGATACCTGGAATCAGAAAGAGGGAGTTACTATCATCTCTACAAACCTGGGCTAGAAATTTGACTTTGCTGGATCTCAGTTCCTTCATCTATAAAATATGCAGACTGGCTGCCCAAAAGGTTTTTTGTGAGGATGACACATCATCATTCAGGTTAAGTGCTTCAAAATTTAGCTAACTCATATTAAAGTAATTTTAGCTAAACTGCCCTAAATTTTGACTCTGATTTCTTCTTTTGACATTGAAGAGACCTTGGGTTCTTGAAGGCTCTTCCAATTAAGTGCAAGTTCAACAGATGCTACTCTCTGGTAAGGATTCTGTTTTAGGCCCAGCAATATTCTCTACATCCATTATTCATGGACCAGGCTGTTAAACTCAGATGGCTAATACGGAGGGATAATTTTATTTTCAGCCACATCAACTCACAAAGACTAACTGATACAAGACAGAGGGCTTGCCACCTGTTTTTGTGTAGGGTTGACTTTGAAACCTTTTTTTGTAGATACTTCAGGAACCAAAAATTCTTGAAGTCTGGATGTATACTAATAACACCAAGGTAATAGCAACTATTGTGATTATTGCTACTGCTCCTGTTGGTAAAGATGATAACATTTACCACGTTTAAAAATGTCTTTGTTGATGACTTTTTTCACATTATCATAATTTCCCCAGTATCCTTCTTCCTCCTGCTCCCAAGAGCCAAGTCATATACAAATAACATCCTTTAAGGATATAAAAAAAAATAAAAAGAAGATGGGAATTAGCATAATTGACTAATACATTGAAAAAGCCTGAAAATAGATGCAATTTTTACCACTTGTGGACCCTCCATCTCTCTAAATGGGTGGGGTGGGAGTGTTTTCTCTCATTTCTTCTTTTGTTATTTATAATGTTGCAGCATTCATTTTTGATACTTCTTGTGGTTGCCCTTTCTATTTACATTGCTATAGTCACGATTTATATTTTCTTTACTCTACTTACATTGCTCTGCATCAATTCTTGCATGTCTTTTCTTGCTTCTCTGTATTACTCTTTCTTCATTTCTTATTGAGCCATGATACTCCACTACGTTTGTGTATGACAATTTGTTTAGCCATCCCGCAATTGATTGGTGTCTACTTTGTTTTCAGTTCTTTGCTATTACAAAAGTGGTGCTACATACATTTTGGTCCATATTACCTACATTTAACCATCCTACCATACTTTCTTCTAACAAAACTTCCCTGTGTCTCCTTTGAGTCACCTAGAAGAACATAAACATTTACCTACAGCAAATATACACTGAGGCTGGATTTATATAAGTGGTCAATGAAATGAGTCAGCATGGTAAGATTTGATTGCATTGAGTCAGTAGCTCCTATCTTTAAGGCCTGGCACTGATGTAAGTGAATATATTCACAATGCTGATTAGAAAAAAACAGAAAGAAAATCAGGAACAATGGTTTGTACCACCTGGCATGGTAGTACTGATTAGAGACCCATGCTAGTGGATAAAGTTAACTGATTAGTGAAACTTGTGATTCTAGTTATATTTGGAGGCTACTTATGAATCCTATTCTGATTTTGGTCCAAACAGAAGTTCCCATGAATAACTATAAAAGAAAGAACTAAAAAGAGAAGAAAAGCATAACAAATTTCTTTCAAAATTTTAGGACTATTGTCTGACTTTCTTAGACCCAAATTCATTTTCATGTCTATATCAGCCTGAATCATTTTGTTTTTTAGGCAATTGGGGTTAAGTGACTTGCCCGTGGTCACACAACTAGTAAGTGTCAAGTGTTTGGTCTGAGGCCAGATTTGAACTCACGTCCTCTTGACTTCAGGGTCAGTGCTCTATCCACTGCACCACCTAGCTGCCCCAGCCTATGTCATTATTACTATCAAATGAGATAATGTATATAAAGGCTTTGCAAACCTTAAAATGCTACTTAAATGAAAGCTATCCCAACATGCCTGTGCTTATACTACCTCACTATATGCTCATTTGCAGTAGCCAGAGTGGAGTGGGTATGGGAATAAATGGGCCCATTTCATCATATGCATTTTTTAGACTTAGACAGATGTAATCAGAGATCCATCGAAGTAGATAAACTATCAAAGACCATGATTCTGAGTCCTACACTAATTTAGCATTCAAAAACCTTTTATTGAGCACCTTCTATAATAAAAACTCACATTTCACATAGAATCACAGAATCTAAGTGTCATAAGGGATGTCAGTAACCATCTACTCTAGAGGTGCCAAACATGTGGCATGTAGTCTAAAACTCCTGAGTGTTGCCCTATGACACTTCCAAGTGTGTCAGATTAAAATCTAATTGGGAACTATTTAACAAAATAAATAGAAATACAATAAAACATAGATAATGTCAATGTGTTGTTTTCTAAGTCATCACATCCAGGGATCTTCATGGACAATTCAGCGACCCCCATTTCTATTTGTGTTTGACATCGCCAATCTAGTCCAATCCATAGCTGAACAAGAATTCCCTATACAACATCCCAAATAGTTCATCATCTTGCCTTTACTTAAAGATTCCAATCAGAAGAAATGCATTATTTCCCAAGGTAACCTATACTGGAATTTGGAGAGCTCTAAATTCACCTTCTTTCAATTTGACTCATTGGTCTTAGTTCTACCGTCTGGGTTCAAAGTAAGTAAGTCCTACAAAGTAAGACAGTCCTACAAATTCTTGAACACAGGTACCATATCTTCTTTGCGTCTTCTGTTTTTCGGGTAAATATTCCCCCAGATCACTCAACTGATCTACAAATGGCATGATCTCAAGGCCCTTCACCATCCTGTATGCTCTGATTAGATCAATAGATTTCAGAGTCCAGGTCAGTAATTGTTTGGATGAGAGGAGAAGTGAATGGCCTTTGGCTTTTGAAGCTCAAATAGTACTTCAAATAGACCATTCAGGTAGAGTATGTAAATAATTATCATCTCTTCCTTCCTTTTCCTCTCGCTCTGATGAGTTTTTTGTACTAAGAGCCTGATCAAGAATGAGGGCAGGAATTTTTGGTCTGGGGACCAAAAGAACTTACTCCTTGGACCTTTATGAACTTTCTGACATGCTGTTTTCCATATATGACATTTCATCTTTTATTCCCATGTCTTTGCACAGTCTAGGACACCCTGTGCCTGGAATGTTCTCCCTCTCATCTCTACAGCTGTCCCCAACTTTCTGGATGTCAAAATAATACCTCATATACTGGGTACCTTCATTCTCTACCCCACTGCTTTTCAGGTTCCTTTAATATATTGTCTTCTCCCATTAGAAAGTAAGCTCCTTGAGAGCAGGGACTATGTTTTTGTGGTTTTTTTTTTTGTTGTTTTTTGCTTATATTTATATCCTTAGTATTAGCACCATATCTGGCAAAGAAGCAAAAAGAAACAGAGTCCCTGCCCTCAAGGTGCTTATTTTCTAATTGGAGAACACCATACATAAAAGAAAACTGAAAAGCAGTAGGGTGGAGAATGAAGGCACCCAATGTATGAGGTATTTTGACATCCAGAAAATCAGGGGCAAGAGGAGAACAAAGACAGGCTGGCCTGGTCCATTCACAAAATGGAGTTTCTCATAGGAACTCACCACTGGGGAAAAAGAGATAGGCCTTGCAGAGAGATATACTATGGTAAGCAGATTTCAGAAGTTGTAGGATAATCCAGGATGAGGTGGCTCAGGTGCTGAGGAAAGTTTCAAGATAAGATAGCAGTAGAAGCATGATTTAAAAGTCCAAAAAGTTGAGAGCAGTACTGGGAGGATAATGTAAGAGTAAATACCAGAGGCAGGATTTGAATTCCTTTTCCTGTCTCCAAGACCAGCACTTTGTCTGTCCCCTGGCCCTACCTTCAGGACTGGGCTTAAATCCCACCCTCTGCAATAGGCCTTTACCAGTACCCTCCAAAACTAATGCCTTCCCCTCTCAAATTGCTTTCTTTCTATTCTGCGTATATCTTGTGTTTATCTATTTAAATGTTGTCTCCATCATCAGACTGTAAGCTCCTTGAAAGAAAGGGACTGTTTTTGCCTTTCTCTGTATCTCTATCCACTGTTAGGGCAGTGCCTGAACCCTTCCATCCTTAATAAGAGCTTGTTGACTGACACAAGTACAAATAAGGTGGCTTTTGGGTTCCTGTGACTGAGGTGGTATAATGCTGTCAATGAGTGGATTTAAAGAGATTTACATGTCTTCTACTTTGACTATGGTTATCTACCTTAAGGGGCAGATAGGAGGCTCAGGGAGAGAAAGGATTTCTGTTGAATTCAAAACCTGTATTTGGCCCATGGGCTTTTGATCTAGTATATTACCTACATAACAAATAAATATGTGTTTTAAATATTTTTTAATTACTCGACTATGTTCTATAACATGAACTCTACTATATTCATCCAGAGTTTACTGACAGGAACAGTTTTTTGCTCATTTTTTCCCAAGAAGGAAAGCAAGCTGTGTCTTTGCATCAATTACTGAGGTATAAATGAGGTAAAGATTCATAACCACTACTCAGGCCTGCTGATATTAGATATTTTGGATAGTGTCCAGGGTGCCTGGATCTATACCAAATGGAATTGACAAAGGGTCCTATAACAGCTTTAAAATTTGGACCTGGGAAGGAATGTAAGCCAACCTTTTGAATGCAATCTGGATATCATATCCTCTTAATCAGGATAAAAGATGCCTGGGCCTCTTCTATTTATGGGGGTTTGTGTGTGGGGGGAGCCATCAGTAAGATGGAGATGCCACAGGATTGTAGAGTACTTCTGATGTGTGAATTTCAGGGTTGGAGTTTGCTTCTGGGATGAAGAGATTTTTGAGGAATGGTAGAGAAAATTCAGAGTGAAGCCTGGAGAACATGTGCCAACATGCAAGATGATCTCTCAGGAGTCAAGGGAATTCCTATAACCATCAATGGCACCTATATGGTCATATCAGGTAGGGCTTACTTTGAAAAAATTATTTACTTCTATCTCAAGAGCTCTAGATCATTTCTATAGAATGGGCCATTATAACCCATGCCTTAGCTTACCATCTACTCCACAGACAGTATTTTCAGAAGAAAAACATTCAGCTTTATCTAGTCTCAGTAAATATTGTATCATAGAGAGCCCCAAAATTCATTATCAAATTTTGGAAGGCATTCCAAAAATCTTAGACTTCCAGTTCATCTCAGACTACTATCCATAGGCCACTAGCTATATACAAATCAGGTCATCAGATAGTTTCGATATTATTTCACCTATGTCTATAGGTGAATTCTACCTGCCATCCCTATAGCAGGATTGGACTCAGTTCCTTTCAATGTCATTTTACTACAACAATACTGTGCATTCTTCATTTGGAAGCTGACCTTTCCAGGAGAGTTTATGAGTTTCCCTTAAGTACTTAGTCAATATACTAGAGATTCAACAAATGCCATTCTTGAAGAAATTGGGGAAAGTATTTGTAAATGGGAATCTGAGCTACTCATTGCGCTTTGATGTGAGCATGGGAACAAAGGCCTGACTGTAGAGCAGATCTGTCTGGATCATAAATATCTTCCTATTTGCTCATTATTTTTAAGTTCAGGAGGCAGCATGGCTTATTGATTCTGGATTCAGATAATTCTGATTCTGGGTTCCAATTCTGCTTCTGATACCACCTGTGTGACTTTGGGCAACCTCCATATAATAGCCCTCAGTTTCCACTTCTACATAGTGAAGGGGTTGGACTAGAATGTCTAAATCTGTGATCCTATCATCCTACAAACCTATCTTCAACTAACTTAAGTGTGTAATCTGAGTTGGGACTGGGTAAAACAGAAATGATTCACCTAGTCCTTCCTGCCTCCTGCCTCAAATAAATAGATTCCCTCAGTTTACAGGGCAGCAAAGAGAATAATGTGCTCTTGTGTGGATAAGATTAGGAGAGGAGATGGAAGTGCAAGATAATTTGGATTTTAACCAGAAGTCTAAAGGTGCTACCTTAAGATTGGAAAGGATGTGGCCCTGAGATCAACACATGGGAAATACTAGATTTCCAGATCCCCTCTGTGATTAGGAGATTTTACCAGAGGTACCTGGAACAACCCCGATCATTTTGCTTTGGTGGGAGAATCATATCGAGGGGCATGCTGGTAATTAGAGGAATTTAAAGATGCAGAGATGGTGTTTAACTGACGTGTTTAAAAAGAAGGAAATTTACTTTTGATTGCTAGTGGATACACAATTGATTATCATGCTCTTGTCTTTGGACAGAATTATTTCAGTTGTGGAGATTAGTTTGGATTGGGAGTTTATGACTCTAATTCCTGCTTCTGGGAGAGGCTGAGGCTGGCCAATCATGAGAGCTCAGGAGTTCTGAGCTACAGTAGAGTTAAAGGCAATCAGACATCCAAACTAAATCTGGCACCAATATGGTGATCTTCTGGGTTAAGACCCAAAGATGAGGCTTTGGTTCATACCTACAGCTTATTATAATTATAGTTTTTACAACTACTATTAACATTTATGTAATACTTTAAGGTTTAAAACATTTTACACATATAAAGTTTGATCCTTGCAAGAACCCTGTGATATAGATGCTATTATTCTTCCCATTTTACAGATTAAGAAACTGAGGCTGAGAAGAGCAAGTCCAACACTCTAATCACTATCAACCTAGCTGCCTGTGTGTCAAATAGGGGTTTTCCCTTTCATAGGTATTCTGTCTGTTCTGCCAATATGCTGTCTCACTGAGGGTATGGGGGTGCAGGAGTGTGCTGGAACCAGCTCCCTGGCTTGCAAGAGCTGATTTTTGAATGTTCAGTGTGTGCATTTATACCTCAGAAATTGGCAAATGCTATAAATCAGAAGGCAGCTAGGTGGCTCAGTGGATAGAACATTGGTACTGGAGTCAAATAGACCTGAGCCCTCAGACTCATTAGCTGTGACCTTGAACAAGTCACTTAATCTCTGTTTGCCTTAATCCACTAGACAAGGAAATGGCAAACCTCTCCAATATATTTGCCAAGAAAACCCTATACAAGGTGACAAAGAATCAGACATAACTGGACAATAACAAAAAATCAGACCTGGATTTATCGTTCAGTTGATTTTTTACACTGATAGAAAAAATGTTAATTCAGATTAAACTAAAAAGTGTGTTGTGTGTGTTCAGAGAGCCATTTGTTAAACATTTATCAGCTCACTCCTGTAAGTGAAGGGTGGGTGGTGGAGAGGGATTAGTAATTGTGCTATGTCCCTGTTGCTTCACTCTCAGTTGCACACACAGATGCAAGTTGACTGTGTAAAAAGGGTGAGTATGTGTTGATGTAATAATTCAATTACAGCTTAGACTATATATCTCTAAAAGCTATTAATGTACTTGAGAGGTTCAGGCATTATGTAATGGACCCAAAGAGTCAGTAAGGACTCTGGATATAATCCCAACTTATCTGTCCCTCATGGAAGTAAGAGAAGCTATCACAATTCCAATTTATCTGAAGCATTTTGGCATGCCCCCACTGCATGGAAGGGAGTGACCCTTAGCTACCATTTATCTATGGCTATTTTGCTTGAGTTATATATAGCCTATATCCTACAGGAAACACCAAGAGGGATTTCCAGGCTCAAACCTGCAGTCCATTAGGGATTTGTGGCACTGAGGTAACCAGCCCTAGAGATTCACAATAGAAAAAGCAAAGGGCGGGGAATCCTTCCCAGCCCCTCTTAACAGGCTTGTCACGGGGCAAGGCCACATAACCAATATAGCAGAAGCAGAATCTAAATCCAAAAGGTTTCCTGGCTTCAAGTCTAGCTCTCTATCCATTACACCACGTTGCCTCTCACAGAATGTCATAGTATTTTAAATTTGTGATTGTTTGCAAATAAATCAGATTCAACTTTAACTCCCTTTACCCCAAGTTTGAGAGTTATTGTTTGCAAAGGTTGCCACAAGTCCCTTAGACATGGATGTGAACGGGGAGAATAAGTTTGCTATTGTCTTCTCCTAGTCTTATGAATTGGGTGATACAAAGAGGGCATCCAGCATTTGATGTAGTGGTATTGGATTTGGTGACCCTCAGAAGAAAGTGAGATGTCAAATAATTCTAGTAGGTAGAAGGAGTATACCACAAAGAAATACATATTAAAGGAAGTTGGTTATATCAGAGCACCCCATTCCAACAGACATAATAGAAAACACAAGGAGAAGGGAATAAGAGCACGGGACCATTGGAATGAGCAATAAAAGAAAGAAAGGTGTGGAGAGAAGAACTCAGGGTTAAGAAGCAAATATTTAGGGAGATTCTAATTCATGATAATAGGGATTAGAGGAGTAGGGGTGGGTGATTAGCTAAAAGGATTTGCTAGGTATATAGTCAAAAGCAAGTAGGATTAACTGATTCTAACTAGAATATTTGATGTGCTGATCACTAGCCCAGTGTGTGTCCAGGGAAATGTTAGATGGTGTCAAAAGTTGAACAGGGATTTTGTAAATCATTTGCTTAGCGCAGTAGTAGGCATATAGTGAGTGCTTAATAAATGTTTATCCATTGACTGACTAGTCTCAGAGGATTCCTTTTAGGTCTGATTGTACTGCAAAAGACCAATCCAATCAGTTAGCTGATAAACATTTATTAAGTGTCTACTATGTGCTAGTGGCTACAGAAAGAGAAAAGAAGGGCTATAGGGAGGGAGATGAGGGGAAGAAAGTGGGGAAGGAACCAGATCTCCTGGTATTCAGCTACTCTTAAACCAAAGTCCTATAATAAAGAAGTGCTGGAACTTGGGCTAAAATGAATCTTGTGACTCTTAGGTCACATTTTTGACTATGATAAATCAGATACAGATGTAAAAAATCTAGCTTGACAAGCCCTGGTTTATTTTAACCACTACTTCCCAGTTTTCTGAGTATGGGTCTTCCAGATAGATGATTTGTGTCTAATAAAGCCAACATTGGCTGCCTCAGTTCCATATCACTCACACATCCTTATATGATCAGGAGAGTATCCTTTTTTGGTAGGTAATCCCATTTGTTACTGGCAGGTCATTTGGGGTGCGTCACAGTTCCCAGATCACTTTCTGACCCCAGATATGAGATCCTAACATTGCTGGAAAATCTTTCACATAAGGGAGTAGGTTGGGGGAGCAATTACTTTTTGTGACTTTCCAGGAAGAAAGAAATATACCATCCCCATCAAATGTTCCCTTAAATCTGTTCTGAACACACAATCAAATTCGTTTTCTACAGTCTGCTTCTAGTGCATGAAAATATATATTAAAAGAGCCTTTTTCCATGATGATGGCCCTCACATGAAATAGGCTGTGAGGAAGAGAAAAGAAAAAAAAACCCCTCTGCAGCTGTTTCAGGTATTGTCACTAATGGTTGATTATGTGTATCACCATAAACTATGTTTATAAATTATGTTTATTGTGTTATAATTAGTAGCGCTAACAGTGCATAATATCAATAAGGTCATTAAATATGTAAATAATAAATAATAGCAATATTAATGCCACCAAGCAGCAATGCTTGATAGCATCATGTATATTCAGCCAGCCTAGGACCATATTTCTCAGCATTTCATCAGCCAGACATGGAACAGTGCCAGTCACTGGTTTAATGAACATAAAACTAAGTTGCAGCCTTGCTTAATGATTGGCTTAAAAGAAAACTGCCATTTTTAAAAAGAGAAATGTGCAAATCAGACAGAAAGTACTTCATTTTTAAAAAAAGAGTTGGTTTTCAAAATCTGCATATTTGGAATAGGGAGGATATACTCTTTCTTATAAGTTGCTACTCATAAGTCACTGTGGACACATGGAAAGAGCACTGGATTTGGAATTTTCCTCCTATCACCTTACAAAAGTCATATCACCTCCTTAACCTCATTTGCTCATTCATAAAATTCATAAAATTTTACTCTCTTTCATTGGTTGGCTAGGTCAATCAATCAATCTACAAGCATTTATTAAATACATCCTATGTGCCAGATATTGTGCTGTGCCCTAGAGATACAAAGACTAAAGAAAGTCAGTTCTACCTGTAGGGAACTTCTGTTAGGCAGCCAGATGGCAAAGTGGATGGGGTGATAGAGTGGAGTTCAGGAAGATCTGAGTTCAAATCCAGCCTTAGACACTTACTGGATGTGTGATCCTTGGCAGTTATATAACTTCTCTCTGCTTCAGTTTCCTCTGCTGCAAAATGGGGTTATTAATAACACCTGCCTCTCAGAATTGTTATGAGGATGATAGCTAACTAGTTAGTTAGATAAATAGCATTTTGAAAATCTTAAAGCTCTACATGTTAGCTATTACATTCTATTTGGGAAGGCACTTTTTACATGTGTTAAGTATATATGAAATAAATACAGAATAAATATAAGAGAATTTTGGATGGGGGAGGCGCTAGCAGCTAGGGAGACCAGGGAATTCTTCCTATAAGAAAGAATGGTTTAGAACCTGAGGATTCTAAAAAAGTAAAGATGAGTAGGCAGTACATTCCAGGTATGAGAGATAGCCTGTGCAAAGGAACTGAGAGGATAGCTAGAATGTCCTATGAGAGGAACAGCATGAAGGCCAATTTGGCTGGTCTGTGAAGAGGAGTACTATGAAATAGTCCAGCAAAGTAACCAGGTATGAAGACTTTAAAAGCCAAACAGAGAGTTGTGTATGGGTTTTACATTTGAACCTAGAGATAGTGGGTAACCATTGAAGTTTATTAGCAGGGGATTGACATGTTAAGACCTGTACTGTAGGAACATCATTTTGGCAGCTATGTGGAGAATGGATTGGAGAGGTGAGAGACTTGAGTTGGGGAGATGAATTAGGAGATTATAGCAATAGTCTAGGAAAGAGGTGATGAAGGCCTGAACTGGAGAAGTTATATGAATGGAGAGAAGAGGGAAGTTGTGGAAGAAAGGAAGGTGGTATTATGCAAAACTTCACGAATAAATGAATATGTAGGATGAGGTCGAGTATGGAGTTAAGGATGACTCAGGTTGTGAATGTAGGAAACTGGAAGGGTGTTAGTGTTCTCAAACAAAGATCTCCCAAATGTAGTTGGTTTTTCTGTTCCAAACACTGTGCTAAGCACTAGTGAATACAAGTATACAAATGAAAAATCAACATCTTCAAGGAGCTTACATTCGAATAGCCCCAGACACCATATATTGGGATTGAAGGCCAGGGATGAGGGTTTGAGTTTGGGAAGTCAGAGGCTAATAAGTAGAACGATTGGAGAAAACAGATTGGCATACTCTTTCCAATAACAATGATAGTATTGATTTGGTTATGGTTCCTAGAGGAACAGTTTGCTTTGGGGGTAGGGAAGGATAGTTTTATGGAAGCAAGGAAGAGGGCAAGAAGATACCCAATAAAGCATGATTGGGTCCATCTAGATATAGGGGATCAGCTGGCAATGTGAGTTTGTACTCATGAAATCACCAGTGAGGAGAGCTCAGGTAGCACTCAAAGTTGGAGCTTCAAGGAAGGAGTTCCAGAGGTGAGAGGATTAAGTCTCCAAGGGTATGTTATCCTTAGGTCCAATGGGTGAAGTGTCTGGGAAAATTGCAATAAAATGTCTGGGATAGACATATAAGCTATAGCTCTGGTCTTTTGTATGTAATTGTACTATGTGAGGTTCACCAATACCTATTTTGTGTGTAATTATTTTATGTTTAATGGCATAATTTGAAGGGATTGAATATTTTTATATGGGGGGAAATTATAGCAGGCACATATGAAGGTTAGCAGAAAACAGATCATTCTCCATTTATTCATTCTCCTTAGCCCCCTCACAAAGGGTTGAGAGAGAGGCTGAAAGCCTCACATACTCCAAAAAATGATGCTGATTTTGAGGAAAAAGTCTCATTTTCCAGAATGTGCTTTAGGCCCCTAACAAAGGTATTGAGCAAGGTTGGACTATAAGGTAGGGGTCAGTGGAAGGAAGAAGGCAAACTTTGTGTGAGATGCTCTAGTGCTGATCAAGACGGTGAAAAAAAAACTTTTCTATTATCAAGAGATAGAAAGTCAAATGAATGAAGACAACTGCCAAATACTGTCCATTGGTTATCAGAAAAAGA
This sequence comes from Vombatus ursinus, assembly GCF_900497805.2. Classification (NCBI taxonomy): domain Eukaryota; kingdom Metazoa; phylum Chordata; class Mammalia; order Diprotodontia; family Vombatidae; genus Vombatus; species Vombatus ursinus. The sequence continues at coordinate 20,724,786 of NW_020949351.1, forward strand.
AGCCCAGAATTATTAAATGATTCATCTAAGCCCACACAACTGGAATGCGCTATACATTGTTGTTGTTCAGTCATGTCCAATTCTTTGTGACCCCTTGTGGAATTACTGGATAGTAAGGGCAAAAATACTGGAGTGACTTGCCATTTCTTTCTCCAGTGCATTTTACAGCTGAGGAAATTGAGGCAAACAAAGTTAAGAGACTTGCCTGGGGTCCTACAGCTAGTAAGTGTTGGAGGCCAAATTTAAACTCAGGAAGAGGAGTCTTCCTGCTTCCATACGTGATTATCAAATTGACTTTTATGAATACAAGAGGCAGAACCAAAACTCAGGCCTTCTAACTTCAATTTAGAGTCCTTTCCACTTTAACATTTCCCCAGTATAACTTGATGATAGTGACCATGATGAAAGCTTCCTGAGGGCAGGAATTATTTCATCTTTGTCTAACAGTTTACTCAATTGAATGTCATCCCTCTCCCCTTTCTTACATTTATATATAATGGACTTGCATCAATATTTTTTTCAACTTGCTCCAGACTTTCTGGAGAACTACTTTTAGTGTTAAAATTGTTTTAATTCTTTATCAGAATATTGACACAAAGAAAAACAAATAGTTTTGAAACGTATCTATACAGTGATTTCCTCACTTAAGTCATATTCACAAGATTCCCTGGGAAATAGGAGTCATTGAATAAAACACTAGGTAAAAGTATAAAATTCTGTACAATTTATGATTAATCAATTCAAACTACTGTCTCAACTATAACTAGATGGAAAAGAAAAACAAAAAACAACAACCAAAAAAAGAAAAAAAGGTTTTCTCCTAACCCGGTTGATATATAAAGGTTTAGACCTTTATCTGATATGGTAATAATCTATTCAAAATACTCTAGTCTGAAAGTTTGACCGCATAGGGCCCTTTTCCTTAGCATTTTGACTTTTCACATCATCACTTTGTTCAAGGTTACATGCAGTAAGATGCTTCAACTCTGACAATTGCTTCCTACATACCAGAAACACCAACCTACTCTGATTCCAAATGATGGCCTTCAAATTTCTTCTGCTTAGTTAATTAGTCACCCTACATCCACTCTTATGTCATAGCCCTATCATTTAGATCTCTAATTACTCGTGGTTCTCTCATTATGTCTACCCACTGTCCACTATTTCAAATTCTCTGGCTCTTAAAAAAACATTTTTTTCCTCCACAATTTTTAGTCCAGATCTATATTGCCTCCATTTTTAAAAAATCTTCTTTCCTTATCTCCCTACTCTTCTATGCCCCTAACTTCTCTTTATTTTTATTTATTCCCCCATCTTCATTGGTATCATCCCAGTAACAGCCAGATATCTAATTCTTAAGTCTTCCTAAAACAAGAAGAATTTACTATTCTCTCCAAAAAAAAAACCCCAAAAAACAAAGGGTTAAATAGGCCTTGAAGAAAGAACTGAGGACAGTTTGGTAAGTATCTCTCAAGAAATCATTATGGCTTTTTCTCTCAACCAGGAAAACTTTGGAAACATCAGTATCTGGCTGACTGGCAAAAAGGCACTCATTGCAAGCATGGATTTTTAATAAAGCATGAAGTGTAAAACAAGTGATATTTAGTCCAACGAAAATAACAAACACAAAATGTACTCATTCATATCCAAGTCTTTCAAGTCAAAACCCTCTCTTTTCCCTCCCCTTTCTGGGAGGCAATTTTCCCCTCTGGTGGGTGCCACATTCCTTTCTAAACAAATACAGTATACAAGAATTGGTAAGAGTCTAAGTCTGCATTGTTTCTTAGGCTTCATGCTTCCTTGATGTACCAGTTTCACTTATGGCAGCAAAAGCAAGTTCTCTAGATTCACTCCTCTTCACCATGATTCTATGCTTTACCACTGCTTCCTTGTCGGAGTTCTCTGCTGCACCAATCCAAGTTGTTAGCAAGGGAAAGGTCTGTAAGATTGTTCCTTAATATTTTATCACTTTGTCTCCTCTCCCTCTGGTTCTATATTATTGGCTCCTCAGTTTACATCCTACAAAACTCAGGGAATCAATCTCTTCTTCTCACAATCTTCATATTTTCTTACATATGGAAGCAGAGTCCTTCTGGCATATACTCCTTGGGCATTCCCATTAAATTAGTAGGGAGCAACTAGCTTATGTGCATGTTACACACACCTTACATAGCCTTTTGTAGATTCAGCGCCCAGCACATAGTAAGGATTTAATAAAGTTTCTAATGGTAATAATGATCCCTAATATGCACCAGTGGCACATTACTACTTAATTTACAGGTGAAAGCATTGGACCCAGAGTACAAGGACTTGAATTTAAATCAATTAAACAATTCATTTAAAAAATATAGTATCTACTATGTGGCAGGTACTGTGACATATGCTAGGGATGTCAAAAACAAACAAATAAACAATGAAACACTCTCTTCCCTGAGAGTTCCTACATTCTGCTGGGGGGATATAATATGTACACATAAAAGCATGATACAAATTAATCTGGGTAGAGGGAGAGCACTAATAATGGAGAGTAGCAGAGAAGTCATCAGGGAGAAAATGACAGCTGAGCTTATCCTTGAAGTAAAATAGTGATTGTCAGAGGCTGAAAGGCAAAGGGAGTACATTTTTATCATGGATGCTAGTTTATATCAATGTATGGAGGAAGGAGATAGAATGTTGGGTGTAGACAAAAGCTAATATTCTAATTTGGCCTTAAAGAGGATTAAAGGGGAGTAAGTCTGAAATGGTCAATAGGAGTCAAGTGATGGAAAGTCTTAAATGTCAGATTGAAAAGTTTGTATTTTATCATGGAGGCAATGAAGCATCACTAAAGGTTTTTGTTTTTGTTTTTTGACAGAAGAGTAATGTGTCTTACTAAAATAATTTTGATTGCTATGTGTGGGAGATACTGGAGAAGGGAGATATTGGAGACAGAGAGACCAAGTAGGAGGCCTCAGGCAAGAGATGATAAGGGCTATACTTAGGCAATGGGTATGTAAATAGAGACAAGGGAACTGATGTAAAAAATATTATGGAATCAGAGTTGGCAAGACTTGGCAATTGAGTTTGAGAAGAGGTGGGGAAATTGAAACACTAATGCATTGTTTGTGGAGTTATGAACTGATCCAACCTTTCTGGAAAGCAATTGGGAAACATGCCCAAAGGGCTATAAAACTGTGCATACCCTTTGACCCAGCAATACTACTTCTAGGTCTATATCCCAAAGACATCATAAAAATGGGAAAAGGATCCATATACACAAAAATATTTATAGCAGCTTTTCTTTGTGGTGGCCAAGAATTGGAAATTGAGGGGTGACCATCAATCAATTGGGGAATGGCTGAAAAAGTTGTGGTATATGAATGTCATGGAATACTATTGTTCAATAAGTAATGATGATCAGGTGGACTTCAGAAAAACCAGAAAGACTTGCATGAACTGATGCTGAGTGAAATGAGAAGAACCAGGAGAACATTGTACATAGTAATAGCAACATTGTGCAATGACTAACTGTGATAGACTTAGAGCTTCTCAGCAATGCTAGGATCTAACACAACTCCAAAAGACTCATGAGGGAAAATGTTATCCATATCCAGAAAAAGAACTATGGAGTCTGAATACAGATTGAAGCATACTATTTGCTCTTTCTCTCTCTTTTTTCTTCTTCTTTCTTATGGTTCCTCCTATTGGTTCTAATTCTTCTTTACAAAATGCTTAATGTGAAAATAGGTTTAATATGAATGTATATGTAGAGCCTATATCAGATTGCACACCATCTTGGGGAAGTGGGAGGGAAGAGAGAGGGAGAAAATTTAGAACTCAAAATCTTATGGAAGTGAATGCTAAAAACTAAAAATTAATTAATTGATTTAAAAAAGGCTTGGCAATTGATTGAATACAGGAAATAAAGGACAGGGAAGAGTCAAGAATGACATGAATATTGCAAACCTGGGTGACTGGAATGATGATGGTGCCACCAAAACAAAGACTCCTGGAAAATATGTGGGTTGAGTGGGGCCAAGATGGTGGAATACAGGCAGGAACTCACCTGAACTCTTTGAACATTCTCCTCTAAACAACTTTAAAATAATGCCTCAAATTGAATTCTAGAACAGCAGACCCAACAAAGGGTTGAGGTGAAATAACTTTCCAATGCAAGACAACTGAGGAAGTCATCAGGAAAGGTCTGCCTCACAGGGGTGGTGGTTGGGCTCAGAGTACAGTACAGGCCATGCAGGGGCAATGCGAGCAACAGGCCTTAGAAGTGGTTGAAACAGTGGCAGCAGCTTTGAGGTTTCTCAGCCCACAGATGGCAAGGGAATCAGGCAGCTGGTCCAAAAGAGATTACAGGACATTGTCTCATTGCTCTTACACAGGTCCAGGTATCAATTGCAGGACCAAAAGGAACAATAGCACTTGTGTCTGCAGAGAAGCAGATGCCCTGGTCACAGTTACAGGGCAGAGAGGAGTGCTTATGTTATACACAAGAGACTAGAAAGGTTGGTCTCAGTTCTGAGGCAGAAACAAGTGCTAGTGCTTGTGGCTGCAGAGCAGGGGAACCTTGTCACAGTTCTAGAGCCAAGAGGAATACTAGCACTTGCAGCTACAGGGAAACAAGGTTTATGGGAAAGGATCAGTGTTTGGCCAAGAGAGCAATGATCATGCCTCTCTTTAGATCATAATATTTCAGGAGCACCAAAAACTTAACGATACACATAACTAGCTCTGAACATAACAGTACAAAAATTCAGAAACTTGGGACAGTAGGAGCAGAGCCCAACTTTTACATAAAGTATGAAGTCAAAAAATAAGATGGGGAAATGAGCAAACAACAACAACAAAAGAACCTGACCATAAAAAGTTACTATGGTGACAAAAAAGATCAAGACCCAATCTCAGAAGAAAACAATGATATCAAAACACCTTTAAACAAAGTCTCAAAGAACAAAAAACAAATTGGACACAATCCCAATAAGTATTCCTGGAAGATCTCAAAAAGAATTTTAAAAAGCAAATAAGAGAGGTAGAGGAATAATTGGGGAAAGAAATGATAGTGATGCAAAAATATTATGAAAAGAGAGTCAACAGTTTGATAAAAGAAGCACAAAAAATATTGCAGAAAAAAATACCTTACAAAACAGAATTGGTCAAATGGTAAAAGAGGCACAAAAATCCAATGAAGATAAGAATGTTTTAAAAAGCAGAATTGGATAAATGGAAAAAGAGATACAATAATTCACTGAAGAAAAGAGCTCCTTAAAAAGTAGAATTATGAAAATAGAAGCTAATTTATGAGACATCAAGAAATCAAAGTCAAAAGAATGAAAAAGTAAAAGAAAAATGTGAAATAATTCATTGGAATAACAACTAACCTGGAAAATAGATCCAAGAGAGATAATTTAAGAATTATTGGACTAACTGAAAACCATAATTAAAAAAAGAGCCTAGACATCATCTTTAAAGACTTTGTCAAGGAAAACTGCCCTGATATCCTAGATCCAGAATGTAAAGTAGAAATTGAAAGAATCCACCAATCATAGCTTGAAAGAGATCCCAAAATAAAAACTTACAGATGTATTATAACCAAATTTCAGATCTCCCAGGTAAATGAGAAAATATTGCAAGAAGCCAGAAACAATTAAAATATCATGAAGCCACACTCAGGATCACAGAAGATTTAACAGCTTCCACAATAAAGGATCAGAGGGCTTGGAATATGACATTCTGGAAGGCAAAGGAGATAAGATTATAATCAAGAATAACCCACCCAGCAAAACTGGGCAACAGTTTTTTCTTTTCTTCAGGGGAAAAATGCATACTTAATGAAACAGAGAATTTTCAATTCATGTATAAGTCTTTCCAGGATTTCCTGAAATCCACCTGCTCATCATTTCTTACAACACAATAGTATTCCATTACATTCATATAGCACAACTTGTTCAGCCATTCCCCAATTGCTGGACATCTCCTCAATTTCTAATTATTAGCCATCACATGAAGAGCTGCTACAAATATTTTTGTACACGTAGATCTTTTTCACTTTTTTATGATCTCTTTGGGATACAAACTTAGTAGTGGTATTGCTGGATCAAAGGTTATCACAGTTTGATTGTCCTTTGGGCATAGTTCTAAATTGCTCTCCAGAGCAGTTAAATCAGTTCACAACTCCACCAACAATGCATTAGTGTCTCAATTTTCCCACATCCTCTCCAACATTTATCATTTTCCTTTTCTGTTGTATTAGCCAATCTGATAGGTGTGACATAGTACTTCAGTGTTGTTTTAATTTGCATTTCTATAATCAAAAGTAATTTAGAGCACTTGTTCATATGCCTATAGATAGCTTTGATTTCTTCATCTGAAAATTGCCTGTTTATATCCTTTGATGATTTATCTGTTGGGGAATAGCTTGTGTTCTTGTAAATTTGATTCAGTTCTCTTTATTTGAGAAATGAGGCCTTTGTCAGAGACACTTACTATAAAAATTATTTCCCAGCTTTTTGTTTTACTTCTAATTTTGGTTGCATTGGTTTTGTTTATGCAAAAGTTTTTTTTAATTTTATACAATCAAAATTATCCATTTTACATTTCATAATGTTCTCTATCTCTTGTTTGGTCAAAAATTCTTCCTTTCTCCAGATATGACAAAAACTATTCCTTGTTCTCCTAATTTGCTTATGGCACCATCCTTTAAGCCTAAATCATATACCCATTTTGACTTTATCTTGGTATATAATGTAAGTCTATACCTAGTTTCTGCCATACTGTTTTCCAGTTTTCCCAGCACTTTTTCTCAAATAGTGAGTTCTTATTCCAGAAGCTGGGGTCTTTGGATTTATCAAACACTAGATTACTATGGTCATTGACTACTGTTTCCTACCTACCTAATCTATTTCACTGACCTACCACTCTATTTCTTAACCAGTTCCAGATAGTGTTGATGATTGCTGCTTTACAAATATAGTTTAAGATCTGGCATGGCTGGGCCACCTTCCTTTGCATTTTTTCAGTAATGCCCTTGATATTCTTAACCTTTGGTTCTTCTGGAGGAACTTAGTTATTATTTTTCTAGTGTTTTGGTTGATTTTCTTTTTCTGGATTAATGAGGCAGAAAAGGAGATGGAAAAATAATATCAGGATCAAAAAGGGTAGTTTTAATACTTAAAATCATAAGAGTAGGGTGATTATTGATGATGGTAAGAAGATACAGATCATAGGGCCTGAGGAGATTCACTAACTGGGAAACCACATGCTCAAAGGGTCATCACCTCTTACATTAGTCCCCAAATATGGATTTTTGAGGTGTGGCAGAAGACTATGAGCCAGGTACTGACCTCTTTGAAAACCTAGGGTATGGTATGACATGAAGGGTAGTAGATTCTAGAAATCAGAGTAGATGGATGTAGTAAACTTCAAAGAAGGAGTGATTGCTAACTCCAGAGGGAAAGAGGGAAGATCTGAGGGGAGCAAAAATAATATGTCAACTCCTTCTGCTGGTTTAGTATACTGGAGGGCATGAGAGAAAGAGAAAACCATCATTGAGATGGACCCTGAAACATGAAGTATCTTCTGAAGAAAGAAGGTTTCTGATAATGAAAACTAGAAAGTGACTTAAAAGAAGCTTTCGGATGTTAGAGCAAGTGTTCCGGCAGGCACAATATAAAGGGAGAACAGAAAAGAGGAAAAATAGTAGAATAGGGTTGAACTGGAGGGATCCAAGGATGGGGACAGGTAGCAAGGACAGAAGTCTTCAATGAAGAAGACGACAAACACAAATCTCATGGACTAGGGGACAAGGAATTCTGACTTTGGTTGCAATAGCACTAAGGAAGTGCCAGTTGTTTGGAGTTCCTATTCCATAGAGTCTTATAATAATGGAGGGTGGAAGAGGTGAAAATATTGGCCTTCTGAACACTAGGGACCTGGGTTGGGGTGAAAGTGGAAAGGAGAAAGGGTAGAAGTCTGAACTCAGTACCTCAAGGTCAGGTCCCCAAGGATAGGAGTAAATTTATATGTGGTGCCAGATCTATGGATTAGATGGTGAAGAATGAGGCATACCCAGAAGTCTCAGGGTTAGTTTCTGAGGCCCTGGTCTTCTGTCTACATTTCATTTCCAAAGAATGTTTCCTAATAACCTACACTGTACAGAGCATTGTGATAGAAATTGGAGAAGACACAAAGCTTGCTCATGATATTGCACATGACCTCAAGAAGCTTAGAGTCTAGTAGGAGTATATGACACTAAAATAGAGAATTGCCTACAATTCATACGTGATAATTGCCTTAGAAATGCAAAACAGAGGCTTTGTGTTTCATTAAAAATTGATGTTGATAGAAAACGCTTCTTGAAAAAGGGCATTTAAGTAGCACCTAAACTGATAGGTATAAGTAGGTAAATTGCTCAGTGGATAGAGAGCTGGGCCTGGAGTTAGGAAAGCACGTTCCAATCTGCCATTGATACCTACTACTTGTGTGACCCTGGGCAAATCACTTAACTCTGTTCACCTCAGTTTCCTCCTCTGTAAAATGATCTAAGGAAGGAAATGACAAACCACTTCAGTGTCTTTGCCAAAAAAAATCCCAAAAAGGGTCACAAAGAGTCAGACACAACTGAAATAGCTTAACAATAACAACAAAAAAGAATGGGCAAGGATTGAACAGGCACAATGGTGGAGGGAAGGCACTTTAGGAACAGGAAACAAAGTAAGCAAAATCATGGAGGCAGAAAAATCAAAGGATACAATCTGCTGACACACAGTAGTCCAATTTGGCGGTTGCATAAGTTTGTAGAGTAAAGTGACATGTTATAACACTGGAAAAGCAAGATAGCAGTCGATAGCAGAGAGCCTTGAATGCCTGGCAAATGAGTCTAAACATTATTTGGGACTCATCCATGATTTTTCTGAACAGAAGATTTGAGGACCAGAATGTAGAGGGAGGAAGAGCTGTTAAGTCATTGCAATTATTCAGTCAAGTAGTAATGAGGGTCTATTCTGAGGTATTCTAGGTAGGAATAGAGAGGAGAAAGCATTTTCTCTATCTTGGTTCCAAGAGCTTTACCCAAATCTAAAGACTGGGAACTTCTGCTTATAAATTCAAGTGCAGGTATTCACTGAGAGGAGCTCTCCATCTCTTCTCTCTTAGTCCAAGGGGCTTCACATGGTTCCCTACTTGGTTTCCCTCAGGTACTACTTGTCATGCCCAGTAGAGAGCTCTCTGACAAACCTGGTAGAGATTCACATAAGTTCAGTGGCTTTTCCAAAGCCAGATGTCTCATCCAAATTTACCACCATTGTTCCTCATCATCATTAAAAGAAAATTATAATTCTTTCTTTACACATGCACAATGAGCTTTATTATTTTCTTGATAAAAATTAAAATAATATTTTTTTTCAAAAAATGGTAAGCACAAAGCACAAAGGACAGTCTTCCTTATGTTCCAAAGAACTAATAGTGACAATGGATTCAACAGGACTTGATAACTTATTGAATATGAAAGATGAGGAAAAGGGAAAAGTCAAAGATAACCTCAAGATTTTAAACAAAGGCTACTTTAAAATTGTGCTGACATGGACAGAAAGGGTGAAATAAGGAAGGGTAGTACACTCAATGGGGAAATATTATGTATTTAGTTTGAGAGCATGGTGAGATTGAGGTACAGATGGGACAACCAGGTTGAGATGTGGATCTACAGCTTAGAAGCGAAGTAAAAGGCTGAAGACAGATTTGGGATTCATCTTCAAAAAAATGACATTTGAATCTGTACAAATGATTGAGTTTTCTAATGAGAAAGTGTAGAAGGAGAAGAGAAGGAAAACAGTGGTCCAACTTCTGTCACTGGCTTCTCACACTAACCTAGACAAATCACATCACCTCTCTGGGCTTCATTTTCCTCAATTGTAAAATGAAGAGGGTGCTACTAGATTAGTGTTTCCCAATTGCAAAATTTGGTTCTAGAACGAGCTCATCATTTGTAAAATGAAGAGGGTACTACTAGATGAGTGTTTTGCACTTGCAAAATTTGGTTCTAGAACAAGCCCATCTCATAAAACTTTAACTTACCAAAAGTCTTTAACTCTCAAACATATATGTATATACGGCAAATGAGTCTAAACCTTATTTGGGACTCATCCATGATTTTTCTGAACAGAAGATTTGAGGACCAGAATGTAGAGGGAGGAAGAGCTGTTAAGTCATTGCAATTATTCAGTCAAGTAGTAATGAGGATCTATTCTGAGGTATTCTAGGTAGGAATAGAGAGGAGAAAGCATTTTCTCTATCTTGGTTCCAATAGCTTTAGCCAAATCTAAAGACTGGGAACTTCTGCTTATAAATTCAAGTATAGGTATTCACTGAGAGGAGCTCTCCATCTCTTCTCTCTTACTCCATGGGGCTTCACATGGTTCCCTACTTGGTTTTATGAGATGGGCTTGTTCTAGAACCAAATATATATATATATACACAAACATATAATATTCAAATATAACACATTAAATATTTATTATAAATATTAAATATATATTATATATTTCATTTTAATTAATTTATTTTCATTTTTCAGTAATCACTTCCATATGCTTTTGAGTTTAAAATTTTTCTCCCCCTTCCTCCCCACCACCCTCCCCAAGATGGTACACAATCTGATATAGGCTATCCATTTACATTCATATGAAACATATTTTCACATTAGTGATGTTGTAAGTAAAAATTAAAACCAATAGGAGGAACCATCAGAAAGAGGAAACAAAACTCAACAGAAGAGAAAAAAATAGCAATTCAACTTTCATAGTTCTTTCTTTGGATGTGGATCGCATTTTCCATCACAAGGCCTCTGGAGATGTCTTAGATCCTTGTATTGCCAGGAAGGGTTAAGTTTATCAATATTAGTCATCACACAACGTGGCTGTTATTGTGTACAACGTTCTCCTGGTTCTGCTCACTTCACTCAGCATCAGACTATACAAGTCTTTTCAGGTTTTTCTGAAGTCAGTCTGATTATCATTTCTTATAGTACAATAGCATTCCCTCACATTCATATACCACAACTTGCTGAGCCATTCCCCAAATGATGGGCATCCTCTCAATTTCCAATTCTTTGCCACCACAAAAATAGCTGCTATGAATATTTTTGTACATGTGAGTTCTTTTCCTATTTCTGTGATCTCTTTGGAATATAGCCCTAAAAGTGCTATTGTGAGGTCAAAGGGTGTGCACATTTTTATAGCCCTTTGGACATAGTTCCAAATTGCTCTCCAAAATGGTTGGATCATTTCACAACTCCACCAACAATGCATTAGTGTTCCAATTTTCCCACATCTTCTCCAACATTTATCATTTTCCTGTTTTGTCATGTTGGCCAATCTGATAGTTGTGATGTGGTACCTCAGAGTTGTTTTGATTTCCATTTCTCTAATCAATAGTGATTTAGAGCATTTTTTCATATGACTATAGATGCCTTTAATTTCTACATCTGAGAACTGTCTGTTCATATCCTTTGACCATTTATCAATTGCAGAATGGCTTGTATTCTTATAAATTTGACTTAATTCTCTATATATTTTAGAAATGAGGCCCTTATCAGAGAGACTGGTTGTAAAAATTCTTTCCCAATTTTCTACCTTCCTTCTAATCTTAGTTGCACTGGCTTTGTTTGTGCAAAAACTTTTCAATTTAATGTAATCAAAATTATCTATTTTGCTTTTCATAATGTTCTCTATCTCCTGTTTGATCATGAATTCTTTTGTTCTCCATAGATCTGACAGGTAAACTATTCCTTGCTCTCCCAGTTTGCTTATAGTATCAGCCTTTATATCTAAATCATGAACCCATTTTGACTTTATTTTGGTATATGGTGTGAGATTTTGGTCTATGCCTAGTTTCTACCATACTCTTTCCCAGTTTTCCCAGCAGTTTTTTTCAAAGAGTGGGTTTTTACCCCAGAAGCTGGGGTCTTTGGGTTTATCAAATAATAGATTACCATAGTCACTGACTACTGCATCTTGCATATTTAACCTATTCCACTGATCTACCACTCTATTTCTTAGCCAGAACCAAGCAGTTTTGATGATTGCTGCTCTCTAATACAATTTAAGATCTGGAATGGCTAGGCCACCTTCCCCTGCATTTCTTTTCATTATTTCTCTTGATATTCTGGACCTTTTGTTCTTCCAAATGAATCTTGTTATTATTTTTTCTAACTCTATAAAATAATTTTTTGGTAGTTTGATTGGTATGGCACTGAATAAGTAAATTAGCTTAGGTAGAGTTGTCATTTTTATTATATTAGCTCAGCCTACCCATGAGCAACTGATGTTTTTCCAATTATTTAGATCTGACTTTATTTGCACAAAAAATGTTTTGTAGTTGTGTCCATAGAGTTCCTGGGTTTGTTTTGGGAGGTAGACTCCTAAATATTTTATAATGTCTACAGTAAGTTTAAATGGAATTTCTCTTTCTACCTCTTGCTGTTGGGCTTTGTTGGTAATATATAGAAATGCCAATGATCCATGTGGGTTTATTTTATAGCCTGCAACTTTGCTGAAGTTGTTTATTATTTTAAGTAGTTTTTTTACTTGATTCTCTGAGATTCTCTAAGTATAACATCATGTCATCTGCAAAGAGTGATAGCGTTGTTTCTTCTTTGCCTATTCTAATACCTTCAATATCTTTTTCTTCTCTTATTGCTAAAGCTAACGTTTCCAGTATGATGTTGAATAACAGTGGTGATAATGGACATCCTTGTTTCACTGCTGATCTTAATGGAAATGCTTCTAGTTTGTCCCCATTACATATTATGCTTGCTGAAGGTTTTAGATAGATGCTATTTATTATTTTAAGGAAGATTCCATTTATACTTATGCTCTCTAGTGTTTTTAATAGGAATGGGTGTTGTATTTTGTCAAAAGCTTTTTCTGCATCTATTGAGATGATCATGTGGTTTCTGTTAGTTTTGGTGTTGATATGATGAATCATGCTGATAGTTTTCCTTATATTGAGCCAGCCCTGCATTCCTGGTATAAATCCTACCTGGTCATAGTGTATTATTCTTGTGATAAGTTGCTGTGATCTATTTGCTAATATTTTGTTTAAAATTTTTGCATCTATATTCATTAGAGAAATTGGTCTGTAATTTTCTTTCTCTGTTTTGAATCTTCTTGGTTTAGGTATCAGCACCATATTTGCATCATAAAAAGAATTTGGTAAGACTCCTTCTTCACCTATTTTACCAAATAGTCTATATAGTATTGGAATTAATTGTTCTTTAAATGTTTGATAGAATTCACAAGTAAATCCATCTGGCCCTGGAGATTTTTTCCTAGGGAGTTCATCTATGGATTGTTCAATTTCTTTTTCTGAGATGGGGTTATTTAAGTATTTTACTTCCTCTTCTGTTAATCTGGGCAATTTATATTTTTGTATATATGTATACATTTCACTAAGATTGTCAAATTTGTTGGCATATAGTTGGGCAAAATAATTCCTAATTGTTGTTTTAATTTCCTCTTCCTTGGTGGTAGCTTCACCCTTTTCATTCTTGATACTAGTAATTTGGTTTTCTTCTTTCTTTTTTTTAAATTAGATTAACCAAAGGCTTATCTATTTTATTGGTTTTTTCATAAAACCAGCTCTTAGTTTTATTTATTAGTTCAATAGTTTTCTTAATTTCAATTTTATTAATCTTTCCTTTGGTTTTCAATATTTCTAATTTGGTGTTTAATTGAGGGTTTTAATTTGTTCTTTTTCTAGTTTTTTTAGTTGTATGCCCAGTTCATTGATCTCCTCTTTTTTTGTTTTATTTATGTAAGCATTTAGAGATATAAAACTTCCCCTAAGAACTTCTTTGGCTGCATCCCATAAGTTTTGGTATGTTGTCTCATTATTGTCATTCTCTTGAATGAAATTATTGATTGTTTCTATGATTTGTTGTTTGACCAAGTCATTTTTCAGGATTAGATTATTTAGTTTCCAATTATTTTTTAGTCTATCTTTCCATGGCCCTTTATTACATATAATTTTTTATTGCATCATGATCTGAAAAGGATGCATTTAATATTTCTGCCTTTCTGCATTGGATTGTGAGGTTTTTACGCCCTAGTACATGATCAATTTTTGTGTATGTGCCATGTACCACTGAGAAAAAAGTACATTCCTTTCTATCCCCATTCAGTTTTCTCCAGAGGTCTATCATACCTAACTTTTCTAATGTTCTATTCACCTCCTTAACTTCTTTCTTGTTTACTTTGTGGTTAGATTTATCTAGTTCAGAGAGGAGGAGGTTGAAGTCCCCCACTTGTATTGTTTTGCTGTCTATTTCTTCCTGTAACTCCCTGAACTTCTCCTCTTAGAATTTGGATGCTATACCATTTGGTGCATATATGTTTAGTAATGGTATTACTTCATTGTTTATGGTGCCTTTTAGCAGGATGTAGTTTCCTTCCTTATCTCTTTTGATAAAATCTATTTCTGCTTTTGTTTTGTCTGAGATCAGGATTGCTATCCCTGCTTTTTTTACTTCAACTGAAGCATAATATATTTTGCTCCAGCCTTTTACCTTTACCCTGTATGAGTCACTCTTTTTCAAATGTGTTTCCTGTAAACAACATACTGTAGGATTATGGTTTTTAATCCATTCTGCTATGCGCTTCTGTTTTATGGGAGAGTTCATTCCATTCATATTCACAGTTATGATTACTATCTGTGTCTTTTTCTCCATTCTTTTTTCCCCCTGTTTGTGCTTTTCTTTCTCCTTTCTCCTTTCCCCCCCTCACTAGTGTTTTGCTTTTGACCACGGCCTCCTTCAGTCCCACCTCCCTTCTATTATCCCTTTCCCTTTTCTTCTCCTTTATCCTTACTGCTTCTTCCCTCCCTTCTATCCCCCTTTCCCTTTCTTTCCCTTTTTCCCTCCTACTGCCTATAGTGCAAGTTAGATTTCTATACCTAACTGATTATGTTATTCCCTTCTTGAGCCAAATCTGATGAGAGTAAGGTTCAAACAATGCTCATCCCCCTTCCCTCTTTTCCTCTGCTCTAACAGGTTTTTGTGTCTTTGCCTGTAATGTAATTTACCCTTGTCTGCCTCCTCCTTTCTCAGTACATTTTCTTAGATCAGACTAAGCCACTTACGTGGATCCATTTAACCCACTTGATTAGATTTTTTTTATCATTACATGAAAATCAACTTATATCCACCCCCTATATGTATACTCCTTTAATATGGTATAATAATACAGTTCTCAAGAGTTGCAAATGTCATCTTCCCTTATAGGGATGCAAACATGTTGCCCTTATTAACAACATATTGTATCTTTCTGTCCCATTTACCTTTTTATGTCTCTCTTGAATCTTGTACTTGAAGATCAAATTTTTTGTTGAGCTCTGGTCTTTTTATCAGGTAGGTTTGGAAGCCCTCTATTTTGTTGAATATCCATCTCCTTCCCTGAGAAATCACGCTCATTTTCACTGGATAGTTAATCCTTGGCTGCATTCCAAGCTCCTTTGCCTTAAGGAATATTATGTTCCATGCCCTACAGTCTTTTAATGTAGAGGCTGCAAGGTCCTGTGTAATCCTGACTGTGGTTCCATCATATTTAAATTGTTTCTTTCTGGCTGCTTGCAGTATTTTCTCTTTAATCTGGTAATTTTGGAATTTAGTTATTATATTCCTTGGTATTTTCAGTTTGGGATCTCTTTCAGTCAGGGAGCGGTGAATTCTTTCTATAGTTATTTTACCTTCTGGTTCTAGGACTTCAGGGCAGTTTTCCTTTATGATTTCCTGAAGGATGTTTTCCAGGCTCTTTTTTACATCATGATTTTCAGGTAGGCCAAATAATTTTTAAATTGTCTCTCCTGGATCGATTTTCCAGGTCAGTTGTTTTACCCATGAGGTATTTTACATTTTCATCTATTTTTTTTTCATTTTTTTGTTTCTGTTTGACTGATTCTTGCTCTCTCATAGAGTCATTAGTTTCCATTTTTTCAATTCTAATTTTTAACATATTGTTTTCTTCTGTTAGATTTGGTACCTTCTTCTCCAATTGGTCAATTGTATTTTTAAGGGATTTGTTTTCTTCAGTGTACTTTTTTACCATTTGGCCAATTGTGATTTTTAGGGACTTGTTTTCTTCAGTGTACTTTTTTTCCAATTGGCCAATTGTACTTTTAAAGGACTCCTCTACCTCTCTCATTTGACTTTTAAAATCCTTTTTGAGCTCTTCTAAGAAGGCTTTTTGGGCTTCAGACCAGTTCATATTCCCTTTTGATGTTGCAGATGTGGGTCTGATGACAATGTTGCCCTCTTCAGAATTTCTGTCTTGATCTTCACTCTTCTCATAATAGGAATCTATCGTATGTTTCTTTTTACTCATGGTGTTTCTTTTTTCCCTGGCTTTTAAAGAGATTAAGCTCTCCTGCTGGGGAGCAGAGGGCACTGACCCAAGCTTCTTGTGTTGGGAGCCTAGCTCTTGGTCACTGGCTTTGTGTGCTGGGGCCTCTTATGTTGGCAATTGGAGGCTGCAGGGTTCTGGTACCTTACCTGTTGGGCTGGAATCAGCAAGTCTGGGACTTTCAGGCAAATCTAGGTTGCCTGCTTTTCCTTTCCTTTATCTTTGTTCAGCTCCTTTTAGATAAGTGCTGCAGGGTATTCATCTGCCTGGGGCCGCTTGCAGTGCTGCCTCTCTTAGTTCTGTTGAGGCACTGGGAGACTCCTTTGCTGTAGAATGCCAAGGCACCTGCTGGTTTTCGGAGCTGGTTTCCACTGGTTCCCCCACCCTTACTGAGGCACTCGGAGGTCCAGCTGTTGGTGTTTACCTGCTGAATCACATGGGCTTCGGGATCTCCTCGTGGTTGGCAGTTGGAGGCTGTAGGGTTCTGACAGCTTACCTGGTGTTGGGCTGGAATCACCAAGGCTGGAACTTTCGGGCAACTCTAGGTTGCTTTCTTCAGCTCCTTTCAGACGAATGCTACAGGGTGCTTATCCGACTGGGGCCCTTTGTAGTGCTGCTTCCCTTATTTTTGCTGAGGCACTGGGAGACCTGTTTGCGGTAGAATGCCAATGCACCAGAATCTCCTCCTGGTGTGCTAAAGACCCTTTTCTACTAGCTGGCTGGACAACTCCCAGTTCCATATCGCTCCCCTTACCCCAGGGTAAGAGGGGCCTTTCCTGTTAATCCCTCTAGCTACCTGGGCTACTGTACTGGTGCACCTCATCTTTCTTCTGGTTCAGCTATTCCAGGGTTTTTTCTGGGGTGATATTTTCTGGGTTTTCAGAGGTTGATAGGGGAGGTTGAGAGTGACTACCTTTTTACTCCACCATCTTGGCTCCTGGAAGCCTATATTATATATTTTAAAAGAAATTATTTTCCTTCATTTTCCTTTCTGCAGATCCTCATGGAACTATGCTCTTTCAAACTCCAAGTCCCAGTCCTCTGAGTTGCTAAGGGCTACTGTGCTAAAGAGAGGACCACAGAAGAGAGTGTAGGCTTTTGTTTTGTTTTGTTTTTACCAGTCTACAGTATAGCTTTGTTTGGGAACAATTGGGTTAGCCTCCTTCTCCTCTCTTTTCACCCATACTCAATCATGCATCAAGTCTTGGTGAGTCTATATCTACACCATATGTCTCATCCGTCTCTTTATCTCTATTCTAAGTTGCCACCTCACTTCACTCACTTCTCATTGGCACTCTTTCTGTAGTCTCCTAATTCATCTCCCTTTATCTAATCTTTCCCCTTTCCAATACCTTTACTACTTTGCTCCCAAATTGATATTACCAAAGACCAGGTCTGACCATATGACTCTGCTGCTCAAGAAGCTCCAATAGTGCCCTGTTCCCTAAAAAAAAAATCAAGTATATGCTCCACCATTTGGAATTCAAAGCCCTTAACAATCTGGTTCCCATTTAACTTTCCACTCTAACTGCATACTCTTCATTTCAGCCAAATGGACCTACCAGTTTTAGCCCATACATGGCAATCACTCATTTCCCTGATCCTTTACACAAGCTGTTCCTTGACCTGGAAAGCTCTCCATCTTTTTTATTTCCACTTCATAGAATGCCTAGTTTTCTTCCAGGTTCAGTTCATGTTCCACCACCTACATGAAGCCCATATTGATTTTGAATGCAGTTAGTGGGACCCCATACCCAATTAATCTGCATATAATTTCTATTTACCTACTGTATTTCTCCCAATTGGATTTAAACATCTTGAGGTCAAAAATTGCTTTGTTTTTGTCTTCGTATCTCCAGCAACTAGTACTGTGCCTGGCACATGATAGGTCCCTAACAAATGTTTTTGAATGAAAGAATTAATTAATTAATTCAGTTGAATGTAACAAACAGAAATTGAAAACAGCATGATGCTAGATAGCAGAGTGCTCATGAAATTTAGAAAAGACATGGGCTCCACTCTCATGGAGTTTAATATATTTTCTGAATCCAATAACAAGCTATTAAAAATCATAGCAATGGACATTCTATAGAAGAAATTAATTTTTATGTGACTAGCTGTAAATGTATGTTTAATTGACTGTTGATATTAAAAGTTATTTCATAATAAATTGTCTTTTATTTTTAAAGAATATGACAGCATAGAGCCATTTAGCATAGGGTAAAATGGTCTAAAGACTAATCACATCTGAATGAGTATAGTTTTACAAAACAACAAAGCTATTGATTCTCATCATGAAGTACTGCTGGGTTCTAATCCTTAACTTTTCTACCAAATAGCCCTGTGACTTTGAGTATTACTTAATATTTTTTGGCCTCAGTTGCTTCATCTGTAAAATATGGGAGTTAAGTTAGTTAATATCTTTCTAATATCCCATCCAGCTCTGACATTTCATGATTCAATTATGTTCCTGAAGTATCAAGAACAGGTTAAATTACATTTAGTATTACATGCTTACGAAGATTGAGAAGCATAAATATATTTTATACTTTCACCACAAATTTAATTTTTTTAAAAAGTATACTTAAAGTAATAAGTTTTAGTTCATTTGAAAATTTACTTATGAGTAATAGTTCATTGCCAGATTTTGCCAGATAAATAAGCTTCTATTCTATCTGAAAAGAATAATGAAGAAGTTTTCCTCCCTTTACTCAGATGATTAGTATCAGATAGTTACAGTTTCTGGGATTTTTCTTCTTGTTGTTCTTTGTTTTTTCTTGTCTTGTAAACCAACCTTCAAAAAATATTAATCCCAGAAATTCTCAATGTATTTAAAATTTCAGAGACTTCAAGTTAAGGTGTGTTGAAACTGTGTCTGATTCATTTGTCATTGATCTATTCCTAATTCACAGACAAAAGCAATGTTAGTTCGAGGCAAGGCTGATACTCTTTTCTGTTCTGAAACTCCAGTGTGGTGTCAGCAGAATGGAGAAGTTACTACTGTATATTTGAAGTGCTAAATGTTTTACCCAGTATCTTTCAGATATTCCATTCCTGAGCCGTTACTGGAAATTTATCAACTTGAAATAAGCTATACATAAATGGGTATGATAGATAGCATCAGCTAGGAAAGAGTATGTTTGAAGCTTTAAGAATTAGGATCTCCACAGAATGCCATCATGCAGAAGACAGGTAAAAATGGGACATTACTGGGAACGTACAGTTAAATAAAGGGCCCCTTTACTGTACCAAGTTGCTTCCTTAGTCATACTGTAGTGCTCTTTGTTGCATTTTGCATGGTGCACATGTCTCCTCAGTGCATATCACTCATGAGACGTATGCTTCCTTCCAAAAGGAAACAAACATTAATAACACAGAGGCTGCTTGAACCCTCCAAGAAGGTCAAAGTTGGGATAATTACAGTTATCTGACTGATGTTCAGATGCTCACATTCCCCGATGAATCCGTAACTAACTCTATGTGATGGAAATATCTCACATTATTCTTCTGTTTGCCAGCTTGCAGTGTCATTCCAGATGGCAAATATAAAAATAGCATGAAAAATGTCCTCCTGAAATGCATTCTCGAAGAGGCTTCTCTTAGCCTGGTAACAGATATACCGAGATCTAATGGTTTAATTGTTATTAACATAACTGGCAATACCCTCCCCCCCAAAGGTCTAGTCATAGTAAAATAATAAACTTAGTTACACCAAATTGCTGGTTGTTATTAATTTCATTACTGATTACTTGCAAAAGTGTTCTCCCCCACCCCTTTGGAAATACCCCAGTGCTCTCCTCTCTCCTCTGTGCTGCATTCATTACTGGAGGAGTATCTCTGGAGCAATAGAATTGTAAAGGTCTCAGTTGTTAACATGAAAGTGGAACTGCTTAAATTTGATTACCGTGTTTAATGAAGTGTCACATTTATTTACAAGATGACATGATGAATCACATTACAGTTATCATAAATCAACTTATAAAAATGGACAAATGGTCCAATAAAGTGATGCATTTACAAATTTAAGATGAACGGATTTGAACTCATTGTCATATTCTCCCTTTTTTAAAAAATGCCATTTTGCTATTAGCCCAGGAGCTAAACTTGATGATTTGCTTCTTAAAAGCTTTCATTTTCGTACATCACTTAGACTTTTCATAGTCTATCTTGGCTTCAATTTTCTTTGCAGTAACTAGAAAATTCCTTCACTTTAATTTTGTGAACATTAGCAGCTGCCTATATAGCTACATGCTTATAGATGCAAACGCATTTACCCAGTGTCACTCAGGACCAAAAGTCTGCTACAAAATTTCTGAGATGCAAGCCATGAAGAAGAATATTCAGAAGGTGGTCAACTACTCTGGTCTCCTCATTTAAAAGTCAGAGAAATTTAGAGTGGGGAGGGCCTTAGCAATAACAGAAGGAAAGAAAGAAAGAAAGAAAGAAAGAAAGAAAGAAAGAAAGAAAGAAAGAGAGAGAGAGAGAGAAAAAAAAGAAAGAGAAAAAATTAAAAAGGAAGGAAAGAAAAGGAAAAAGCAAAGGAAGCAAAGGAAGGAGAAGAGGGAAGGATGGAAGGAAGGGAGCAAGAAAGGAAGGAAGCAGGAAGGAAGGAGTAGAGATTGTGTCTTAACCAAGCCACAAAGGTAGGTAGTAGAAGACTAGAAATAAAACCTAGGCCTCCTGACATCCAGTCCAGTATTCTTTTCATTAATCCCATTAAAGGTGTGAAATATAAAGCCAGAATGCTTTCTGAGGTCATTCAAATACGTTTACCTAGGACTTCATTGGGCTTAACCGATGCCTTTCCTCTGGACATAGAAGCAAAAATGAGCAATACGAATATACTTCTCTCATAGAAAATAGAGAGGAGAACTGATACCATTCATTGATTTAGTAATCATCCAATTCTTTAATTCTATACACAAATAATAATATTTAAATGCTTATATTAACTCTCCCCCACCTTCAGTCATTGTCTGTTTGAACCCACTCTTTCGTTTCACAAAATCTACTCCAAATCTCCTCAGTTTCCTATCTGAAAAATGGCGATAATAATAGCACCTTCCTCCTAGGGTTACTGTGAGGATCAAATGAGATAATATTTGTAAAGTACTTAGCACAGCGGCTGATACGCAGTAGGAGCTAAGTAACTGTTAGTTATTATTATTCTTATCATTATCACTATTATTATTATCATCTGGGTATGTAAGTGACCTTGGATTCTCAAAGGCTATGTATGTGGACCACGATCCTGAGGCCTGGCAGGTGCTATCATGACTTCAAGTTTGGTTGAGGCAAAAGATTGTGTTTGCTTTCTGAAGCCCAGACTGACTACATATGGAGATGTTCTATAGGAATAGGTCAGATGCATATTGACGATTTATTGAGCTATAGCCCCAAATGAAACAGAAAAATATAAAGCAACACTCAATCCTTTGGGTCCCCCTTATGTTTCTGCAGTGATAGTGGCAAAATAACAGAAAATCAGACAGAGGGTGAGAAGAGTCAACAATTTCTGACCATCTCTAAAAAAATTTACTTAACATTTGGAACCTTAAATGTGGAATCATGCACTGAAGAACTAAATTGTATCAATCTTGACACTCTTACTATAAATGAAACAGAGGAAAGAAGAGAGTTGCAGCTGAAAGGGAATGCTGTTCATTGGTTCTTCTTATGTTTGTAAATTAGCTGATAGAGCGGGTTTCATTGGGCTTCTATCCAAAAGGAACATTATGTCATCAGATATTTAGTGATGTCGTAGTGCAGTGCTTATGGTTAGTATTTTCAAGATCACCATGAAAATAAGAATTTACGAGTTAAATCAGTATATACTCTGATACAATAAAAGTGTATATATATATATATATGTATACATATATACACACACAGATGTATGTATGTATATGTTTGTTGTATGTATGCGTATATGCATACACACAAACACACAAACACACATATATATGTATACACATACATACATATATAGGTCTATGGTTCAATAGTAGAAAATGAGACAGACCAAAGTCTTATAGACTACATTGAAGCTTCATGATTATACTCTACGAATACTCTTTTTTGAAGAAAGATTCAGATGGCGCTAGGCATGGTGAGCAGTAAGTAAAATCACAAAAAATAAATTGATTATATTTCAACAGATAGGAAATGACTTGTTACTGATTTAACTGTCACTTCTGAATTACCAGAGTGTATACAGTCAGATTATAGACTTGTTAGTGAAAAGACCAGATGAAATGAAATAAACAAGAAACTCCTAGTGGCAGGATGAAAAGGAAGAGGAAGAGGAGGAAGCTAGAGTAAAGTGGGTATCACTTAGAGATAGCTAGAAAACATGACTTCCCCATATCCTTTTTTTGTTACCAATGTCATAATTTATGTTTTCTTTTGTATGAAAAATCATTGGTAACACATTGCAGCCTACTCAGACTTTTTCTTGTATATTTCCACAGCCCTTTCAGTCACCTCTAATGCTGATTCTTTTAACATGCTTTTTCATGTTTCTTAGCCATATTGAATCACTATGAGGATGGTATTAAAATGCTACCTTTAGAGATGCAATATTCCTGGGGCTTGAAGGTAAACAGTATAGTTGTCCTTGAGCTTAGGGATTTAATGGTAATATTGTGTTTACTTCAGTGATCTTTAATTTATTTGGCATGATGCTTCCTTCACTGTTACAGATGGCAATCCTAAAATTCAGTAAATGATCTTCAAAAATTTCTATCAGCATCATAACTAGATAGATAACTATTTGGATAGATATAGTCGGATAGATAGAAGATACATAGGTAGGTAAGTAGGTGGATAGATAGATAGATAGATAGATAGATAGATAGATAGATAGATAATTGAGTGCTTGCCATAATCCTGGCAATGTGTTAAGACATTCTAGTGTTCAAGGTAGATCACGAAATGCACCCTAGGCAAGCAGTTGAGACCTTGAGGAAAAAAAATAACTTGTTACAAGAATGACTCTGGGACTCCTTCCCAAAGGAGATATTCAGGAATATTGGAACATGGCCCCATGTGCAAAGATGCTTGCAAGACTAAGAGGGGGGAGAATTGGGCGTACCTTCCATGAAGGAGTTCACAGGGGGTACAAACATTAGGGAGTAGGGAGTGGGAGCACCATCTGGTAGTTTCCTATTTTAACGATTTGTGCTTTCTAACAAAGTGCTAAGCTCAGTTATTTCACTCTGATGGAGTACAAAGGCTATCCGCACTCTCAATTTTGGTGGACTAGATCACCATGGGGGTCCTGATCACCATGCCCTAGTTGCTATGGCTAGAAAATTCATCATCTCATCACCAAGATGACAATAAGCAATTTTAAATGCTAGGACCTTTGATATATAGTCTGGCAACACAATTTACCGAATTTTTTCCAATGTGTTTACAAATCCATGATGTAAAATGCTGCTTCCCCACACCCACCTCTTTATATAGCCTTTGTGTTTGCATTTTCATATAATAAATCAATTACAGTTACCATCCAATAACAGGCATTGTGAGATAGTCGAAAGAACTTAGAGTCAGGAGACCTATATTCAGATCACTTAATCTCTCTGGGATTTGATTGCCTTATCTGTAAAATGAGGGGTTCATACTAAATGATCCCTGAGGTCCCTTCCTGCTCTAACTCCTATGAGTCAAGATCTCAACTACTAGACTTAAGCATAAACAATAAGCCATCACCAAATTGTTGATCTATTGGGGGTATACCCCTAATGTCAGTCCGTTTTCTCAAATTTGAATTTAAACATTTTGAAGATCTTCATTATAATCAAGTAAAGGCAATGGAACTAAATAAGAGTCCTGGGCTCAGAGGTAGGAGGAATTAGCCTTTTTGTGACCCTAGGCAAGTCACTTCATAGCTATGAAATTTAGGAACTCATTAGGATTTATCCCCTAAAAATCATAAAGGGGTTATGATTTACTTGCTTTAGGCATGGTATATAGCAGAACCCTTAATTCCTTGAACCTCATTACAACCACCAGCACCAGAATCTGTTCAAAAGACTTTGGCATTATCCTGAACTTTCTTTTAAGGCATTCATTGTTAACTTGCCCAGCCTTTATAGAAAAGATCAGGAAACAACTTCCTAAGGAACTCCAGTTAGCAGCTGAAAAGAGGGGGAATAATATTTTAAAATTATTTTTACATTTACCAAAAAATTATTTTTTTTCTCCCTCCCTTCCCCCCAAAGAAAAGGAAATCTTTGTAACAAATATTCATAGTCAAGCAAAACAAATTCTTGCATTGGTCATAACCGTGTCTCATTTTGCACCTGGAGTGAGTGTATCACTTCTCTGTCAGGAAGAGGGTAGCATGCTCATAATTAACCCTTTGGAATTTGGGTTGGTCTTTGAAGTTTTTAAATCTTTCAAAGTTATTTGTTTTTACAATGCTGTTGTTACTATATAAATTGTTCTTTTTCTACTCACTTCATTTTGTATCAGTTCCTACAAGGTTTCACTGAAACGGGAATGGAGATTATTCAGGCCCTATCCCCTCTTTCCTTGGTTTGTAAAAGAATAGCTATGGAATCATTTCTTTCTTCTGTAGCACATTTGTCCTTTTTGGAGAATTGCCCTACAGATGTGCAGGGTCATAGCATTAACTAACAGACCTGATAACATCTGAATCCACTGACACATGTGTGACCTGAAAGGGTCTGGGGTGGGGGTTAGGGTGGTTTCTTCTGTGAGGTGGGGGATGGGAGCCAGGCAGGGACTTCCCAGTGACTGAACTAATGCTTCCCTGACACATCTGCATTTCACTCTGTTTGAGTGACAGGTGTACATGGATGCCACATTGGCTGCCAATATGTTATGAGACCATGGTAACAATCACTCATCTCCAGGGAGCTATGCTGCTTCGTTGTTCCTTATCAGACATGAAAGAAATAATTTCAGGTGCCAGAAAATGAACTCTGATAAAGAAAACATTTGGGCTTTCATGGCACTGGAGCCTGCCCTCAAGCAATATCTTTGATTTAAAAAACAAACAAACAAACAAACAAACAAAAAATCTCCTTTCTTTACATTCACAATTAATCCATAATTATCTATGAATAATTCTTTGGCCTATAGGTTGCTTACAGAGAAGTATTAAAGTTGTGCTTCCCCTCTCTTTCACATGTGATCCTTTCTTCATAGCAAGGGTTTTCAAATGGAAGTTATTTCTTGCAAATTTCTCCAAATCACTGTGACGAAGTTATTTCCCTAACCAACCTGTCAGTTTAGAACAGTATAGATTGCAGGCTTAGTTGTGGATAGTGGTATGATGATTGAGCATGCTGGGGGAAAAAATTAATAGGGTATCAAGAAAAACCAAGCTTAAGCCTATTCTTTCTAATGCAGTGAGCCCTTCTAAAGAAAATACCCATTTTAGCAAGTGCTTTTCATAGGTAACCAGTTCTTTTGCATCAATCCAACCCTTCCAGTGAATATCATTATAAATCATATATCTATTTATGAAGTGAATCAAAGTAAGAACAAAAACTGCTAACATAAAAAGTATCCAGATCTGTGGAGAAAGAATACATATATACATACACACACATACACACATATATGTGTATATGTGTGTATATATGTATGTGTCATATATGCACACATCCATATGCATACGTATATAAGTGTATGTGTGTATGAGTGTGTATGAAGTCCGAGTCTTGAATCTGTTTTTACCACAGATTTGCACTGCAGTCCAGGGTGAATGATTAAGCCCTATATACAAATTACTCTATTTGGTAAGTGGAATGATATATGATTGCTGATTTGCATCACAAATGTAAGTCACCAACCTTTCCATTTCATCCCATACACACATGCACATGCACATACAAACAGCAGATAAACACAAGGGAGCAGGATTGTGGATGGAGAATTGGGCTCAGAGTCAGAAAGAACTGGGTTCCAACCCTGACTTTGATATAAATTGGTTGAGTGACCCTAGGCAAATTATTTACTTCATAGAAATTCTCTATGATTATATGTTGTAGAAAATATACATATTGATCTACAGTGGAAGAATAAGTCCATTATTGGGATTTGGAATTTAATAAAAAATAGATTACAAACATATTACTTTCTTGGGACCTCAGATCTACTGTAAAATGAGGGCTCGTACACACAAACACACACACACACACATATATCTTTCTATGATTCAGGAATCAACATCAAAGGTCATCTCTCTAGTACCTTTGTTTGTTTATTTGTTTGTTGTTTTGTTTTTTAAATCAAAGCTATTACTTGAGAGCAGGCTCCAGAATCCCCCACTACAACATGCTTGACAAGGATAATATAGACTTTGCTGAAATACCTCAAGTCAGGTGTATTAAGGGAGGACCTGTTATTTCATCAACTAGCAGCCTATCTATAACTTACAGTCTTAGAGAAATGTCTGAGGGTCAGAGAGGTTAAGTGCCTGCCTATGGTCACGTATCTAATAGGTACTAGAGGCAAAGTATGAACCCAGGTCATGGGCAGTGACACTGGCCTCCTTATTGTTCCTCACATAAAATGCTACATTTCTCAAATCTAAGTGTATTCACTAGTTGTCTCCCATGCCCAGAAGGATCTCCCTCTTCATCTCTACCTCCTAGTTTCCTGAGTTTCCAGCAAACCTCAGTTAAAGTCTTACCTTCTGCAGAAAGCCTTTCCGAGTCCTTCTTAATGTTAATGCCTTCCTTCTGGGACTACCCCGATTTATCATATATCTGTCTTGTTTTTTTTTTTTTTAATGCAGTTATTTCAATGCTGTCTCCGTCATTAGACCATAGGATCCTTGAGATCAGGGACTGATTTTTTTTAACCTTTGTATCCTCTGTGGTTAGCATAGTGCCTACTGCACAGTAGATGTTTCATAAATGATAGTTGAGTAGCTGCCTGTATCCTTGAGAAAGTACAGCCTTCTATGAATACCCCAAGATGTTCACCTCTAGTCAAATATCATTTATTCTTGCCATATCAAATGTAAAAATGCATACACTATTTTAAATGGTGCAATTCCAGTGACCTTGGGGTCTACATGAGGAGAGCACTTCTCTGAGCACCTGGACTCCAGACCTGGCTTCAGTTTTTCCTAAGCTCACTTCAAATTCTCACAGAATGATGTTATAACTTTATTGTGATTGGTTCTGGAATGAATTAGAAAACAAAAAATTCCCATGCAGGTGGAAGTGGCTGGCTTTCCTTTTATTCTTTTTTGCAAGGTACATAATGATGAGTTTAATGAGTGTCCCTAGAGGAATTAATTCTTCTTCTATGAATAGTTGATTCTGAAGAGGGTATTTTCATCCTTCTATTTCTCTACATAATTGGGCTCATTCAATTCTAGTCTCCCCTTTTCCCACCAGAGAGGCTTGTGTCCTAAAAGGGAAGTGAATTGCACACAATATTCCATCCCCGGGCTCTGGACATTTTCACTGGCTGTCCCCTTTTCCTGGAATTCTCTCCCTCCTCATCTCCATGCATCAGCTTCCCTGGCTTTCTTCAAGTCCCAGTCAAAATCCCACCTTCCACAGGAAGCCTTTCCTAATCCCCTTTAATTCTAGGGCCTTCTCTTTGTTGATTACTCCCAATTTATCTTGAATATATGTTGCTTGTCCATAGTTGCTGAAGCTATGTTCCCCACTAGAATGTGATCTTCTTGAAAGCAGGGCTGTTTTTTGCCCTTTGTCATATCCCTAGCACTTAGTGTGTGCCTAGCACGCACTAGGTGCTTAATAAATGTTTATTGACTGAAATTCAATTGACCAAAAGTTTATTTGGTACCTATCACATGCAAGTCACTATGCTAGCTATTATGTGTCCAACACAATGATTTAATTAATAAGGACAAGAATTCTAATTTCTCAAGATGCTTACAGTCTAATGAGTTAAGTAAAAGACAAAATCATTTAAGGAAGGGAACATTAACAATTTTTAAAGTTTTATTGATGTAGCTTATTTTTACATCACAAACATTTAGAGATTATTCCCATTCAATGGGACATCTCTTATAACAAAGTTACATATGACTAATGTGAAAATAAGTATATGTAGATCCTACATCAGATTGCATGCCATCTTGGGGAGGGAGTTGAGGAGGGAGGAGGAGAAAATTTAAAACTCTAAAGCTTAAGGAAGTGAATGTTGAAAACTAAAAATAAATTTATTTTAAAAAATATGTAATTAGAGGGAAAATAAAATGCCATATATGAAAAATAAAATAAAATAAAAATGACAAAGTTACAGAGTAAATCAATTAATCAAAATTAACAATAGTGACATCATCTGAAAGTGCATCTGCTGTTCTTCATCTTCAGCATCTCCCCAACCCTGATCCCTCTATTTCAGCATTTTCGTATTTAACATATCTATTTACTGTCCCTTTTACCTCACACATCATGGCAGAGGGGAGGGGGAAGAGGGAGAAAGAAGTTTCTTATAACAAATATGCATAGTCAAGCAAAATAAATTCCCTCACTGCCTATATACCAAAAATGTCTCATTCTGTACCCTAAATCTTTCTGTCAGGAGGTAGAAAATATGTTTTATCATTGATCCTATGGAATCATGGATGCTTATTTTATTGATCAGAATTCTTATAGCTTTCAAAGTTTGTCTTTACAGTGTTGTTATTGTATAAATTGTTCTCCTGGTTCTACTTATTTCATTCTTTATCAGCTTATAAAAGTCTTCAAATTTTTTTATTTTTATAAAATTGAATTACAGTATAAATTGTCCTGATTATGCTCCTTTTACTCTAATTAGCTCATGCCTTTCCATATCTCTTTGAAATAATCTATTTCCTCACTTAGAACATATATGACCTTTTCCTATTTCTTTAATCACTAATATTTAAGGAGATCAGGAACGTTTTCCCATAAGAGGTAGAATCTGAGCTAAGTCTTAGACTCTAAGGATTTTAAGAAGCATGGGTAAAGATGGAATGAAGTCTAAGTATGGGAAAATAGTCTGCAAAGGGGAATATGTAGGCCAGTTTGACTGGAACAGTAGGCTCAACTCAGATTGTCAAAGACTTTAAGTGCCCATCTTTGGAGTTTGTATCTTACCCTAAAGGCAATAGAGAATCATGGGACCTTCTTGACCAGAAAGTGACATGGTCAAGCCTATGCTTTAGAAAGATTAGATAGCTCTAAGGAGGATAGATTGGATAGGAGAGAGACTGCAATTGGTGACTCAGCATGGGATTTTAGGAGAAAGACAAGGGATGGATGTTTAGACTTGAGAGTTATCTGCATAATAATAATGTTGAACCCACAAGAGCTAGTGAATTCATGGAGAGAGTGGGGAGAACAGAGAGGATACAGGACAGAGATTTTGGAGTTACTTATACTTAATAGGTGAGTGTGAGAAGGAGTAATCAGACACATATTATGATAACTGGGAGAAAAGGCTGAAACTCAAGGGATGGGAGATTGCCCAGGTGAGAGAGGTAGTTGACAAAAGAGACAGAGAAATAAAGAATTCTGAAGTCTGAGGTAAGGGATAGGTGTGCAGAGGTCAGTTTCAATAGAATGGTGGCATCAATCCAGACTGCAGGTAGTCAAGAAGCAAGTAGATAGTCAAGAATAAGCCACCAAATGTTGGGTTTTTTTTCAGGAATTTGTCTGTGAAAAGAAGGGAAGATAAAACATTATAGCTGGAGAGGATGGGAGGGTCAAATCAGTATTTTTGCTTTATTGTAAGAATTTGGAAATCTGGGCAAGTTATTTGACAAAGAGGAAGGAGACAGTAGAAAAGTAGAGACAATTTAAGATGAGATTGAGAGAGGGCATGATTGAATGAGCAAGTGACCTGTCCCCAGTATACACCCAATGGACGTTTGTTAAATTGAATTGAATCACAGAATAATGCAACAGGTAAAATGGGATTCTTTTGTCTAGGAATTATAATAATGACTTCCCATTTCTTTAGAGCAGTAAGTTTCATAAAAACAACTTGTGAGGTAGGTAGATTCTTTCCATTTTGTAGATGAACTTATGATTCACCAAAGGGGATTTGAATGCACATTTCCTCACCCCCAAGTCCAGTGTCCTTTCACTGCAATCAGCTACAAGTAAAAGGGAGAATAAAATGCCAATGCCTAAAGAATATAAATGCTTCTGAGAAGCTCAAACTTGATATTTCCTTCTTCATAAGAAGCACAAATGAAAGGACTGGTCATGGCTTTTACCCATAGAAGAAAGACTTTCCTCCACTATTATGTTCCATTTTGATAAGAGTGCCTTTCTTATACCGGCTCCTTCTAGGATCAATTCTAATTAAGCCTTATCATTAAAACTATATGAACAATTTAATGACCATGCACATCTCATTGAATTTGCACTCCCAGAAAGACAAGGTTGGACTGGAAAATGCAAGTCTTGTGAACAAGTTTCACAGGGGACTCTCAGTATAAAGCCACCCATGAACTTGCCCTCAAAAAAGAGGGATATCCTGATCCATGTGATCACTTCTTTCCCTGTTTGACTGAGGAGAGAGCCCTAATATTTGTATGTCCTTCCTTCTCACCGTTATCCTATTTCTTCTTCTCTACACTAAGAGTAAGGTCACATAATAGTTTGTTCTTTTGCCTATTCACTCTGCATTGTTCAACGTTTCCATTTTCCTCTTTTTGCCTGCAGCATTGCTTCCTAGTTATTTTCCCCAATTCTTAGTATTATTACCTCCTCCCAACATAAAGAGACAATTATATATTACCTTCACTATCAGAAGGAAACAGTGGCTTGGAAAATACAGAGCACTTGGTAATCCCTGAATCATTTTCATTTGGATTTTGAAAGTAATTCATTTTGATTGTGCAGCAAATTTACTTTTCTGCTTCCATTTTATCCATTAGGGGTGGGGAACCTGAAGTCTTGAGGCCACTTGTGGACTTCTGAGTCCTTGAGTGCAGCCTTTTGACTGAGTCCAAGTTTTACCGAACAAATGCTTTTATTAAGGGGATTTGTTCTGTGGAGTTCGAATTCAGTCAAAGGCCTGCCCTAGAGGGCAACACATGGTCTCAAGGCAAAAGGTTCCCCACCTCTGACTGGGTGATTCTTTTTTTTTTTTTTAGGCAATTGGGGCTAAGTGACTTGCCCAGGGTCCCACAGCTAGTAAGTGTCAAGTGTTCGGTCTGAGACCGGATTTGAACTCAGGTCCTCCTGACTTCAGGGCCGGTGCTCTATACACTGCACCACCTAGCTGTCCCTGGGTGATTCTTAAAAACGGTTTGTGTTTATGAAGTATTTACTTCTGACAACAGAGGGAAGTGGGCCAGAGCATGTTTGGTGGCAAGGAAGGAGACTAGCCTGAGACTAAAATGTGGTTACAGGTCATTTATTCAGTCAACACATATTTATGGAGGATTAGCTATGTATAAAGTAACTGTATTCCACTGTATTTAGTGGAATACAAAGGTGATAGTAATGTTAGCTTACATCTATAGAGTGCTTTATATCTGTCAAAGCACTTTCCTCACTATTGATCTATAGAGTCCAAGAATCACTTTGGATCAGGAAACTGAGGCTTAGAGAGGATAAATGATTTACCCACAGCAATATAACTTTGTAAAGGATGAGATGTAATTTCTGCCCAAGTTTTCTGATTCAAGTTCAATGCTCTTTCACAATGCCACAGCTAGACCAATAAAATGTCCCTGCCCTCAGGGAGAAGATCATAATATCATGATTTAGAGGTAAAAGGATGATTAGAGGTTAGCTAGTCTACCCTCTTTTGTTATAGGAGAGGATGGGACTGAGGCTCAGAGAGGTTGTGACTAATCACACAGGTGATAAGTGACAGATCCAAAACTGAAATTCATGGGCTTTACTTTGAAGTCAGCAATCTTTCCCCTGAATCGTGTTGAAAATTGATCTGTAGATAATCATGGGCTGAGTATATTAACTTACCAGGACAATAGTTTCTTAGGAAACATAGTTCTCTGCCTATAGTAGATTTTTAATTTAAAAAAAAATCATTGAATGAATGGAATTAGGATGATACATGCTAAGTGCTTGTGGGCCGATGACAGTTTCTCAATGGTACCTGCTTTCTTAATTTTAGCTTACACAATGTCACAGAATTTCCTCCCTCACGTCAGGCTGAGCACTGCGCCAAGATTCAGTTTCATGAAGCCTGTTCTTATTTAGTTGGGAGTGAAAAGAATACATGGAATAAAAGGGGTCCTTTCCCCATGCTTTTCCAATATTCTGCCTAATGAAGCATCTCCCTCCCAAATTCACCTGCACTGTATCAGGTCAAGGATGTTTTCATAAAGTTGGAGAGATAAATTAGGTGATTAGAATTAGTTAACATTGTGATTGTTGTTTGAAGTTCATAGCACAAGATACAAGAGAGTCTTGCCATTTGCCTAAAGGAGATTTAGAAGCTTCATTATCTCTGATATGTGAAGCTTTTTGTGCTTTTTTCCCTCAGAATCTTTCCTAGAGGGAAAAACACGTCTGTATGTTAAAGGATCACTTCAACCATTATATTCCTAGCAAACCTATAGGGCCATTCCTATTAATTTTGGTGGAAGGGATAGTAAAATATGTATATACCAATTCCTATAATATATGAGTACACTAATTCCTCCAATATATAAGAATGTATCATAAGCTTGATTTTGATCTGTGACTTACAGAACATGTCTTGTTACTTTCTAATTCTACATATGTATATCATCTGGCTAAAAATAGAAGTGGGTGAACTGACTTTTCAAGATTGCTAACACTATGTATTCATTAATCATTGTAAATTTGATGACTACTAACACCACTGACATTTGTTGGGTTTCCTATTCCTCTTTGTACACAGGAACGCTTCTCGGGTGATTTGCTTTCTTTCATTTCCTCCTCTCTTATTCCTCCCACCCCAAACTGCTTTGTTCATGTTGGAGAATAAGGCCAGGGTAAATCTGAGGCAACTTTTCCTTAGGCTTCTTGGACAAGGTCAAAATTATAATCACATTGATGAGAGAAGAGCTCCTTCCATTTAGGTTCATTCGGAGTAGCTTGACTTAGAAAGGTCGCTGCATAAGCATCTCTAGCATACTATACAGACTGTGCCCTTGGCATTGAATATTTTGTGGGCAGCAAGGATATGTCAACACATGGGTGGATACATAGCCCAAGGCCTGATAATTCTCTTTCTATCCCGATACAATAAATGCTTACAAAGTGTCATAAAATATGCCTCTGTGATAAATATCTTTCCTACACCCCACCCACAACCTCAAATTGGGCTCTATCCAAGAATCCCAGCTAATAGATTTCTTGATGTAGTAGAACGAGCACTGAACTTGAAATCAAAAGCCCTGGGTTCCAATCCTCCTTCTACCACTTCCTCATTATAAATTACTTCGAGAAAGTCCTTTAATCTCTCTCAATCTGTTTCCTTATCTGTGAAATTGGGTTAATAATACTTGTAGCACCTGTTGTGAGCAAAGTACTTTGAAAAACATTAAAGTGACTTAGAAACCTAAGAGAAATGGAGGTCCTGGTATGAAAGTAGGTATAGAAGCCAGTGTAAGAGTATTGAAGCCAATGGAAACCAGGTAATTCATTCCCTTTTCCTGCCATCCCTATCAGTTCTTAAACTAGCAGCATTTCAGAGTTACCAAGATGCTGAAGATTGGAATGCAGAGATATCACCTGGAAAAGATAGAAGAAGATGAATAAATTATGTTTTATCAAGGAATCACCATTTGCACACAGATCCCTCTTCCTCACAAATATGAACCTGAGCCCCCTACCTCCAAGTCATGTGACCTCTCAGGCAACTCTACCAGTAGAAAGTTCTAATGACTGTGATAGAGAAGAGAGGATTCTAAAATACCTCAGTGTTACTTAGGAGAGGATCTTTGTGCAATATGAGACTATTAATCACAACATTTGAAAAATCCATTCTGTAGACTGTAAGATGCTTTCACCCCCATTTTGATGTGTGTTTTCCTTATTCTTATCTTGTGGCTGTCAGTTTTCAGATTCTTTGATCATGGAGAATGCATCTTCTATTCTCACTATATTCTGGCAGTTGGACAGGGTGCCACCACAGAGAAAGCTTTCTCCCAAGGGAAAATGACTCTTGGCAAAGAACCTGCCTCCTGAGGTGCACGTAATTGAGCAGTTTGGGCAACAGAAGAACCATGGCAAAAGACTGAAAAATTATCCAATTCTAAACTACAAAAAGAACATGGGGAAATTTTCCATTCCTGTTTCTGAAGATAGTTTAGTTTTTGGTTTTCTTATTTTTTTTCTTTGTCTTTATCCATCTATCCATATGGATAAGTGTCTCTTTTTTGTTTATCATTGTCTCCTTTATTCTCCCTTCCCTCCCTTTTTCTCAACCACTCTTTACATCAACGTGCATCCTCATCCACTTTTATGTTACTGTCATCCAACTAACCAACCAGCAAAGCTTTTAAAGATGAGTTGATCTATGGAAAGAAATAAAAGCAATCTGAGGGATAATAACAAACAGATTGAGGAGATGAAGGAAATATCAAGGAACAGAAACTAAGCTAAGTTATATACAGACAGCTTTCTGTCTCTAACAACTCACTGAGATCACAGAGATATGGTAGAGGTATCTCTCCTTTTCCTTTCTCTATCTGTCTCTCTGTCACTCTCTGTCTTTGTTTCTCTGTCTGTGTCTCTCTGTCTCTCTTCTTAATCCTTTCTTATTCTTTCCCTTTCTTAATCTTAATCTCCCTTTCTTAATCTTTCCCTTTTCTGTTTTTTTTTTATTTCCTAAAACAAGGCTAGGTAGAGAGACACCCCACAAAGCAGCACTTCAGTGTATATGTTTGTACTTGTATCAGGAGAAAAAAAAAAACCAGGACATTGTATGAGAGAGAACTGGTTCTGCTGTGGATCGACAAGGGCTTATTATTCTGAGCAGTACTCAATCAAATGTGGCCCCTATGAACAGAGAGTAATGTTGGCGAATCATCCTGGGGGCTTTTTTTTCTGTGTGTGAGTGGTATCCATCTGTCAGCTGTCAGTGCCAGTGAGAGATATACAGAGCTGTCACTTCTCGTCAGCCAGCATTTGTGAGGCCTTTTGCAGCTGCTACACAACACATACTGTCCTTATTGAAGGCCAGCGAGGAGTCTAGGAGAAGATTGTGCTGGGCAGGGTGAAAAGGAGAAAAGAGATGTCAGGGCCGTTCTAGGAGAACAGTGTCGAACCGTCAAAGACATAAGTACAAGTTACATTTGTTTTCCCTATTTTTTCAAAAAGAATAATAGCATTAAATAATAGGGCTCTGAAAAGGTAATGCAGCTATATTTTGTCTCCAGAAAACCCAGGCAGGTTCAGGGTTCCAGGATCTATGGAACACATAATAGCAAATGAAATTTATATCACAATAAATGAATACATTCAAAGTAGAGATTGTGATAAATAAGGAGGTACCAGTAGAAGGGAAAAAGGACAGAATTTTTTATTTCTTTTACATTTTCTGCAAAAATTTATATTAATGTAACCACTTTATAAATACATTCAGGTTTTTAACATGTGTGTAAACACTTCTGGATTAAAAAGCTTGTAAAAGGAACAGCATAACATCAGTTATGTACGTGTCCATATGTGATGATGTGTATACTGCAAATGACTATGATAGGAAAATAAATATAATTGTCTTTATGTAGCATTCCAGCCCATATTTCAATAATTTTATTTATGGCATGGATATTTAATTTAATTATTTTAAACTAACTGTATTTTGGCTCTGCAGTCTTTCTCCTGCAAACATTTCTTTGTAAAGCACCAACATCTCACAGCTGTCCTTTTGCATCAATAAAACTGACTCTACCAACTAATGTTCTGAATAATATTCTATACATATATAAAAAAATAAAGTACACTCTTCAGTTGGCTCTGTTTTCATCTGAGGCCATGAGGCAATTGTAGTTCTAATACCTGTGCTAGAATGAAAGGTTGGTTATTTGTTTTTTATCATTTTCATAGTCTTAGTTATCCACAGAAAAATAGGACCAAAAACTGCCTTCAACAAAATCTAAGAATTTAATAAATTCATAGCTTCATTTCGCTCTTCTTCTTGTCAGAGCCTACCATGGCATCTGACCCATAGTACATGCTTAATGAATGCTTTTTGAATTGAATTGAACATTAGCCAGAGCAATAGTAATAGCAACTGTTGTCTAAGCTCCAAACAACATACCTGGTAGTGTTCTATTGATGGGGATTATGATCTGTGCTCAAGAAGTGAGAAAGTAACTTGGTTTAAAGGAAAAATACAGACAGTGCTACAATAAGAGATGGAAGTAAAAGAAGCTAGGTTATGAAGGGATGAAAATATAAGTGATAAATGGCCTCCTACTTATTTCAAAAGTTAGCATGTGAGTCTGTGAAATCTGGACTATAGTGAGATAAGTTGGGATAAGGTGAGTAGAAGTCAGGTCAAATCAACAAACACTTTTGAGCTTCTATTTTATAAAAGGAACTCATTTTAGTAGCAAAATGTCAACCCTGCCCTCAGGAGCTTACACTCACTCCATTTGGAGAAATAAAGCACAAACCTGTGCAAAGTTAAATAAAAATAAAAGATGTAAATAACAATTCAAGGCAAAAGTAAAAGATAAATCCCAAAGCAATTAATGATTAATTATCAAGTTAATTGTACTGAATATATTTTCCATGGACAAAGGAGTATCCCTTCAAGTTGGACTGATCAGGAAGGTTTTAAAGAGGAGGTGAATTCTGAGCTGAATCTTATAGAAATAGTAGAATGGAGGGGAAAATGAATGGCGCTCTGGGCAAATGGAATGGTGTGAGCAGAAATAAGGAGATAGGAAAGGACAAGGTATTTTAGTTGATGGTGAATAAAAGTGTCATTGAGGGACATATTCATATAAAAGGATTGGAAAATTAAGACTGAAGAAGCAAAATATAGGCCACATCTTAGAGGACCTTAAATACCAAATTGAAGGGGAAAAGAGGTTTAAAAAAAAGATGAAAACAGATGAAACAAGATTGGACTAAGACGCCTAGGAAGAAAGAGACAGCTGTTAACTATTAACATAAATTACATTATAACACTAATAGATATCCACTGGCCTCTACTTTTTTTTTCCTTTTTTTCCTATCCTTGAAGAAAATATTGCCTTAGAGTCAAGCAGTTCCTAATGAATCCATATTGTCCTAAAGACAAACCAAAGAGATCACAAACCATACTGAACGTGGATATTTTCACTTTTAAAGTCTTTTATTTTTCAATCACATAATAGACCCAAATCAATGGAGGTGGTGAGAAATAATGAATGTTATTTCCATACTCTTCATATACCTTATAAACTGAATGAGGCTGTAAACAAAGGCAGAGTTAGGTTTTCTAGTCAATGTTACAGGTGTACATTAAACCTCTATACTACAGGAGTAAATCCTTCAGAATGACCCCTCCAGAGGATGTACTGTTCTGTGGCCTCAGTCCACCAAAGGAAAATTGACTGGATTACAACAGATTGCCTTATAAAAGTTATTCTTTCCTGGGGGGGGAACAAGAGAAATGGGCTGCTTTGGAGGTGGGGGGGCTGACTGATACAAGTTATCATGATTAAGAAGCCCAGGAGGCTAGGGAATCTTTATAAACTTAGTTATTCTCAGGGATGGAAAGTGACAGGCCTGAAGTAAATTGGATCTAGGAAGTAAAGCCTATTTACTGCCAGGTGCCTAAGAGGGCATTCTGTGGACACAGAGAGAAACAAAGGATTTTTTTTTCTTGTTTAAGTCACATGAAAAACTGGACTATACACTGTTTAAATTCTTCAGAGTTAACTTTAATACTTTTATTGTACTTCCTTTATAGTGTTTCTTTTTGAAGCTTTCTCCAGGTATATCCCTTAAATCACAACCTTACACACGCTCCATGATAGTATGGGTCATATATTCAAAATGCTAAAATTCAGCCCACTCACTAAGATGGGAATAGAAAATAAAAATATGTGGTCCCAAAAACAGACAATGATTCATGAGCAGTTTCCCTTGACCAAAGACTGTATTTTGGGGCACATGAGAAGACGTGGAATTTTGGTTTCTTAAGTGTTTATCTCAATATCATATTAATAGACAACATGAAAAGTATATGATTTCCATGGAAGAACACACAACTCCTTGAGTAAATTGGGTCAAAACTTCCTAGTTTTTGCTGAAATCCAAATAGTAAAAAAAGAATTAGTAAATTGTGATAAGGAAGGGAAAAATTGTCATAAGCTATAATACTATGC
Source organism: Vombatus ursinus (assembly GCF_900497805.2). NCBI lineage: Eukaryota > Metazoa > Chordata > Mammalia > Diprotodontia > Vombatidae > Vombatus > Vombatus ursinus. Next base: position 20,763,435 of record NW_020949351.1, read on the forward strand.
CAGCATGGTTTGAAAAATGGCCTGGGGGTGGTGGGATAGCAGAGTAGAAAACCAACACAATGTATTTAGTATATTGGCATTTCTTATTAACAAAATATAACCAAAAGAGCAAAATTGACAAATAGAATTTTCCATCCAGCAGTGGTACAATTATAGAAGAGAGATATTGTCAAACATCAGGAGACCATTATGAAGGAGTCCCACTTATTGCATATCAAAGGAGACAAATTCGCAAGAAAATATCATGTCATGGTAAATTCCTTTCTGTACCAGATACCAAGCATGTAACATTTTTTTTTCTCTAGGAAAGATGATGGAGGGAATGTATTAGGATAAGATAATGCAGCAGGGGTTGAATTAGCCTATAGGGACCATCCCAGGGAGCATGTGCCTGGAGTTCCCCTAGAAATTTCTGAGGGTTCACGGGAAATGGTGCCTCAATGCTTAGAGCTTTTTGTGATGACACAATTCCTGGCTGATGGTAACCATGTAAATCTTTAGTGGTCCTGTGATTGGCAGGGTGGTGGTAGTGGGAGGGGGGTAGAGGTGAAGATAGGAGGAGAAGATAATGTCATTTAAAAGGAGAGTGTTTCTGGCTGACTCCCTTCCACCCTCCAGGTGGCATCATAACCCTAGGACTTCCCACAAGGTTGGTAGGAGTTAACTAGCCCTAACCCCACACCCCAGTCATGGCAGCCAGCAGCACATGTCCTACACAGGCTAGCATGAGACTGAGTTGGAGGCTTCATCTCTTGTTTATTCTTTCTTGAATTTCAGTGATTAAGTACCTAATCCTGAGAAGAACATGTCCAGGTTTTTGTTGCTGCTGACTGGTAGCCAGGGCAGGATTCCCTGGCAATCATACCAGTGATTTTGGAGAAAAGAGCCCCAATAAGAGTAATGGCCCAACTTAGTTTGTTTTATCAGAAAACAACAGCAAGTTATTTGGGCAGATGAGGCAATATGTAAAATATCTAATCAATACTCTCCAAAACTACTGTACACTCTGATACTCTTTAAGGATCAGTCTCCTTGTTGGTTGTACCAGAAGTTATATCAGGTTACTGAATCCTGTTTAACATTTGCATTTGCCAAATTTGCACTTGTTAATCTTCTGTTTTTTGCATTCCTTTGTATGTAGGAAATAAATACCTGTCCCATACCTGATTCAAATTCAATGTACAATTTCTACTCCCTCCATCCTCAGAGGAGACCTAGTCACAAGCCAAAGCCTAAGCTTTAAATAATCTTTCTCCAGGTCACTAAAGTGTGAGTTGAACTAGCAAAATACAAAAAAAAAAGATACCTATTCTTCCCTTTCATTGAAGTTTAGACTATTTTCAGAAATGAACTCAGTTCAGATCATATGCCTAGGTCTAGAGCAAAGAAATACCTTAGAGATAATGAGTGAGTTCAGTACCCCAGCCCCTTGGACTCATTAGCAATTCTTAATGCTAAAATAATAACAGAATTGATATAGTTCAAAATGACTACTCTGTGGGAATTTCCAAATGATCAAACGGTCTAGTAGAGCTAAGAGAATTTGGAAGGAATTACTCAAAGAGCAATGTTGAAGGGCACGAGAAGTCTATAATACTTTAAAAGTAAGAAGGCTAGAGAAATAGTATAACATCATCACAGAACTTTATTTCTTAGGTGGGGTTGGAGCGGATGAGCTAATCAAATAGAAAGAGATTAAGGATGGACAGCTTCCATGTGAATACAAGCAAGACTCCCATCCCCTAACACATCAAGACCCTTGTGATGAATCTGTATGGAGTCACGAATGGGAATTGCAAACAATGGGCAAGCACGGAAGGATTTGTCCACTGTATGGAGGGAATAATAGTGTTGATGGTCCAATAACTCTGAAGTAGCATTGGCATATGGCTTCACCATCTCCAGTGACTTTCCCCTTAGGAGAAATGTGTCTTCAGAAAAATGTGATTCTAGAAGTGATTTTCACTACCTTTTATTATTCTTCTTCCTCTTTATCCTGATGCAACACCTGCTAAAAAAGAGTACCACAGGCTGTCTGTCCCTTTGCAATGGCTGACTCCAGCTGCTATCCATCGGTCATCTTCTACACAAAGGGAATGTTTTCACACTTTAGGAAAGAAAAGCAGAGGTGGTCTGAGCCATGAAGTCTCAATTTCTCCCTTCCAAGGCCTCTGTCCACATAACTAGACTAGTGTCCCCCACTTTCATCATTTCATTATGACATCACGTTGGTGCACCAATAACTTGATTATTTGTATTTGGATGGCATGGAGGTACTATGCTGATAAATACTGCATGAATAGAATTAACATGCTGCAAACCAAATTGAGTGATGAGTAAATCTCTCAAGGGTTTACACAAATCCTGTAAATAAGCTCGAGTTGAACATAGAGTTTGAATTAATATATTTAAATGAACATCAATCAATTCGCAAGCCAAACTATTAACAATTACCTTCTGAGAAAACCATTTCTTAGCCACAAAATGCCCCAGGTGACTTCCCTTCCTTACACTGTGCATACAGAGACTTCCAAAATGTCTGTACAATGATCACTGGGCAACCAATTTAATCTTTGCAATAGGGCTGTGGGGAGGTAGTGAGGGGGTTCGTGTAAGCTCAGAGCTCATTTGCTCTTATATTGCAGCCCTTAATAAAAACCTATTTGGATTATCACTATACTAATCCCTGTCATTGCCTCAGCTCTACTACTCATAGAAATGGGAAAAAAATTCAACAGACAAATTTTATAATACGTACATATATATGTGTATGTGAATTCACATATACATCTGTATAGCAATGTGTATGTTCATATATACTTAAATTATATGGATCTCAAATTCCAAACTCTTTTGAAAATTAGTTTGGGTAGCTATATGGCATAGTGGATAATCTGCTGGTCCTGGAGTAAGGAAGACCCAAATTCAAATCCAGCCTCTCTCCAGGCTAGTCACTTTATCTGTTTGTCTCGGTTTCTTCTTCTCTAAAATGAGGATAATAAGAGCAACTACTTTCCAGGATTGTTGTGAAGAAAAATCAGAAAATACTGTAAAGTGCTTAACATAATGCCCGGCACATAACAAGTGTATATAAATGTTAGCTATTAGCAATTATTTTGTCAAATTCACCTTTGTGAGTCTTCTGTTTTTAGCATTTCTTTTGTTAGTAGGAAATAAATACCAGTCCCATACTTGATTCATATTGTACATTGAGTATCTTTCTACTTCTTCCATAGAGGAGACCTGCACATAAGTGAAAACCTAAGCTTTAAATAATTTATCTGCTGGTCACTAGGGTGAGAGTTCACATACATACATGAATTCATATGGGCATGTTATAATGATATGTACATTCATACATACATGAATTACATGAATTCAGAATCCTGTTTTGCATTTGATTTGTCAAATTCACCTTTGTGAGTCTTCTGTTTGTGGCAGTCTTTTTATGTATAGGAAATACATACCAGTCGCATATGTGATTTATATTGTACTTTGAGTACCTTTCTATTCTCTCCTTAGGGGAAGCCAAATCCTAAGCTTTAAATAATTTGTCACCAGGTCACTAGGGTGAGGGTTTACACACATACATAAATTCATATATACATTCCAGGCTGTGGTTTTAGGAAAATAATTGGCTCCAACTCTAAGATTCTCAAATCTTGTGGAGCTTTTTTAAGCAAAAACTATATGACAACTCCCTAGCATTTATGTCATGGGGGGGATTCTTGGACCAAATGACCTCTGAAGGCCCCTCTGATTCCATGATCCTGTGAAAACCTATATGATATAATCTGAAAGGTAAAAACGACCCCAGTACTTGCAAAATATTCCCCCCTACTACATGATTAGCAGTGTCAGGGATTGCAGAGTTATTTCTAAATGTTGTGTAGTTTGGACTTGTAAGGCATAGATTTTCCATTTCATTTTTTGTTAAGTTAAAAAGGAGAAATCCTTCACAAAATATTACTCTGGCATATGAGTATAGACTAATTGGTGAATCCTATTTGAATTTTCTGAAATACTTATACCAAATGCACTTACACATTTTTGTCCTGCATAATTTGTGAGAGTAATCCTGGCGAAGTAGACAGAAGATGCCTCTATACAGTATAACTAGGGGCAAATCACTGAACCTTTTATTATCGTGGGCTGCTTATCTGTACCTGTGGTCTAGAGCAAATCTTTATGTCTTATCTCTCTCTATTGCTACTGCTACTTTATATTTAAATATTTTATACCTTATATATTTTATATATAAAAGTATAAATATAGTATATATTAAATATATAGTGTTGTATATATAAAGTACTTTGTATATAAAGTAAATCTATTTAAATATATCTAAATTGACTACATATCTCCTATCTCCATATCTGTTTCTATATTATCCAGATCTGTATTCATATAAACCATAAAATTACAGAAGACATGATATATTATTGTCATACTAATAAGTACAAGTTGTTTAAACATCATATCTTCAAAAAATAGAATAAAGGCAAAGCTGGAAAGATAAGTTGGAGTCCAATTTAAAGGGCCTTGATTATCAGTCTAAGGAGTCTGGTCTCAAAGAAATAATACTACTTCAATTGGAAAGGATAGCAATAACTATCCTATTGCTTCACTCTCAAAGGGGACAAAAAAGCTCCATTAACTTGGCCAGTACTCCTCATATGTGTTTTGTCCTATTAGAATGTAAGTTTCTTGAGGGCAGGGAAATGCTAATATTTGTTTTTGTACCCCTAGCCCTTATCATAATGCCTTACCCCTAGTAAACATTTATATTCTTATTAATTCCTTGATAGAGGATGCTATATGAAGCATACCAAAGGCTTTCAACAGTGAGTCACACCTGTGCAGGGGGAAGTGGATGCTTCTGACACATATGTCTCAGATACATTAGATAAGGAAGAGGCTGGGAGATCAGAGAAATCATGCAGGAGACTCTTTTAATAGTATCAATGAAAGGAACTGAGTGTGAGGGCAATTTTTTTAGTAGAAAAATAAGGGAATAATTTGATTGATATTATGGAAGTAGAATCAATAATAGTTAGGATTTAGTGATTGACTGATTAGATAGAGGAAGTAAAGGACAAGGAAGACTCATGGATGATTCTAATGTATTGAGCATGAGTGACAGAGAGAATCATGGTGCTATTAACAGAAACAGGCAAGTCAGGGAAAGAATCCATTTTTGAGGGAATAGCAATGTGGGTCACATAGAACATGAGGTGTGAGCTGGATATCTAGGTGGAGACAAATCTATTCATCCATCCGTCCACTCATTAAATTAGCATTTATTAGGCATTCTATGCCAGACACAATGAATCAAGCCTAAAAGGAGTGATTAAATGATCTGGTGGTAACCTAAAAAAAGCTAATGAAACTTTCTAAATGGTCCATCCCACTCTGAAGAAGTAACTTATTTCACATATATGCCTTGGGACAAGTAGACCAATGTAGACAAGTAGACATAATAGAGCCCAAGAAGTGAGTTAAGGTATTAGAATACTGAAAACATAAGATGGGGCCAGGTTATAAAGAACTTTAAAAGTGAAAGGAATTTATATTTGATCCTAGAAATACAAGGGAACCAGTTAGGTTCATTGATCACAGGAGTGACAGATTTAGACCTAAACCATAGAAAAACCACCTTGATAATTGAGTAGATGTTGGAGTGGAAAAAGGAAGAAATTTGAGGCAAGGAGAATATTTCTATTTTGCTTCTTTTCTTATTGTATTCTCAGTGCCTAGCAAGTGTTTTGCACATAGTAAGTGTTTAATAAGTATTTCTTGAGTTTGTTGAGGAGGGGAAGGCTGAATCAGATGTTAATGATGGATGTTTATATATACATGGAAGTTGATTTACATTTCAATAGGACACTAGATTTGAGCTATCCTGGATATGTTATAAAGGATAAAGTGTTGAGGAAATAGATTATTTGTTAGGAGTGTTGCCCATTAGACTGATGCTTGAGGAACCAGTGACAGTGGTATATAGGGGATAGAGAGGATCAGTTACAAGGGGTTTCAATCTTCTTCACTTTCATTCCTGCCAGTGTTGTTACTGTGCATCCAGTCACTACAAAAGCTTAACACTCACACTAAATAAGGTAAGAAGTAGGGACTGAATAAAAATTAGAAGGGACCTTATTCGTATTATTGAAATAGTGAATATGAGAGGTGATAAGGACCTGAATTAAGGTGGCACATGGTGAGTGGAGAGAAGGGAATATATCCAAGAGATGTTGTAAAGGTAAAAATGACAAGATATGACAATTGATCAGATATGTGGGGTAAGTGAGAGTGAAGAGTCAATGATGATATTGAAGTTGTAGGATTAGGTGACTGGAGGGCAAGTGGTACACTTGATAACAATATGAAAATTTGGGAAATGGAAAGGTTTCGAGGGGCAAATGAGTCCTGTTTTAGATATGCTGAGATAGATGCCTCTGGATACATAATTTCTCTCTGCACCTCAGAGTCCTTATAAGCACAATGAGAGTAATAAAAAAAACTATCCCATATCATAGATTTAATTGTAAGAATGAAATGAGGTAGAGTCTCAAGGACTATGAGGTACAGGGGAAAGAAAATTGTCTTGGGAAGAAGAAGGCTTATCTTTCAGTCCTGACTCTGTCATTTACTATACCTTTGTCAAGGCATATAGATAGATAGATAGATAGATAGATAGATAGATAGATAGATAGATAGATAGATAGATAGATAGATAG
>NW_020949351.1:20770181-20792760 GCF_900497805.2 Vombatus ursinus
TAGATAGATAGATAGATAGATAGATAGATAGATAGATAGATAGATAGGTAGATAGGTAGATAGATGGATAGCTAGCTAGATAGATGGATGGATGAATTTGGGAGGTAAGCTTACATAAATGATCATTGAATTAATGGAAAACTTTTGTAATAACCAAGAGAAAAGTTGTAGATACTAAAAGGAAGGGACACAGGTAAAAAGGGTTGTTTAGAAAGATAGCATCATAGGTTTTCTCAACATAACTGCCTCCCCTATACAACTTCAAAGAAGCAAAAAATGCAGTAAATCTTTAGTAATAAAAATCACAACAAGGAGAAATGCAGAAGTATTTCTATATAATGTAAAGCCTTCTGAAGTAATAATAGAGAGCCAAATTAGCCAAAACTGACATTTATCCTAAGGATCCTAGTTCCAGTCAACCTGTGGGCTCCACACCTAACACAAACAATCTAACAGACTTGTATTCCAACCTTTGACTATGGTGATCTTTATCTTGTCTCTCCATGGCAGTGACAGAGCATCCCACCTTCCTCCTATCCCCACACACTTTAGAAGACACAGAAAATGTTGATCCTACCTGATCACATAAAAGAGAATACAACTGTGAGAGGAAGGAGCAGTGCAGATCTGGTTAGAAGGGAAAGGTTTTCTGTTTCAAAAGAAGACTTAGCCATAATCCTCTACAGTTTGAATTTACATAGGACATTGGCCTAAGAAAAGCCCCCCTCCAACTTCCAAATTGTTAATACTAAGGTCAGCTAGCCCGAGGAGTTTGAGCAGGAAAAAATGTTGCCATGGCAATGGAAGGGAGAAGAGCTAGTCATTGAGGACAGAAGTCAGAAACATGCTTACAAGAATAGAAGAAAAAAGCTGAGAGAAATACTGATAATAAATCTATCTCCTTAGCAAATATATCAATAGTGAGGCATGTTAAAAAAAGAAAATGAACAAGCATTCTAGAAAAGACTACAACACAATGAATAACTATTACACTTCAAAAAAAAGTGAACCAAAACCCCTCAGTGAAAAAAAATTATCAGAAGAGAAGCAAATGAAAATAACTTTGAAATAAAACATGAATAATCTACAAATCAAAGTGACTTGGAGTAAAGATGCTATGAGATAATTTAAAAAGAACAAATCTCCAGAAGGAAAAAAAAACAACAACAACAATCGATTTAAAGCCTGAATACTATATTGCAGGAAATCGTACAACAAAATTACCCAGGGATTTTTAAGATAGACAACAAAGTACTAATTGATAAAACCCATACATCAGTGATTTCTAAAGATAAGAATACAAGATAATATATTGAACTATAGGAAGAAAATATTAGATCTCCTTTGCATATTTGATTTTACTTATATTTAATATAAGATAGATGGATAAACAGATAAACATTGACATCTTCATTTGGTAGAGATAACACTTCCCTTACTCTTGTACAAGTCACATTATCAGGTTTTTAAAAAAATGATACCAAGCATATCTCACAAGAAGTGGGACAAAATATATGAAATTAAGATCATTAAAAATGTGACTATATATCTGCTATTATTAGCAATAAACCTTACCCTGTTTATATTGGGATGATGAGGAAGAAGAACAATTTTTGTCATTCACAAGCTCCTCAGTTCATGAAACTTTGTGATAATTAAGAAGGAATATGTAAACATAAATATATAGCTCAAATAAAAGAAAATAAGATTCACAATAGCCTCAAAAAGGAAAAGAATAGGTAATGGGGAAAAATAAGTGAAAATTCCTTTTAAAAGGACATTACAAATTCTTATTACTTAAAGTAGGAGCTTGGATAATTTTCAAATTTTTTTATGGTAGGAGAGGTGATAGAAAGAATACCAAACTCCACTCATCCATGTTGGGATTGGGGGAGAGTCAGGAGAGAAGAGAATATAAATTAAATATATATAAATATAAAGTAACAATTTATGAAAATTTAAGAAACTTAGACAATGGAAAATCATCAAGGGTATAGGAAAAGACTAAAATCAAACTTATGTAAGCAAATTAATTACAGGGACTTTGTTCTGACTTAATATAAAGATGAAATTTTAAAAATAACTAAATAAAGGAAAATGCTTACTTAACATTTATAGCCATGAACACAAAAGTATTAAACTCTTCATTAAGATAAAAGATAAAAATAACCACAAAATTGCTTAATATAAGAAACACTTTTTTAAAATGAAAACACAAAAAAGAAAACATTTAATTTGCCTTATATAAGAAATTTTAAAATGGTCATTTTTTCATGCTACCAGAAAAAAGAAAAATTAAAATTATGTAATATTGAGATTATTTAACAGAGAAACATCAATAAACAGTATATATTCAGTTCTTACTATATGTTAGGCACTGCATAAAGTTCTGGGTATACAACAACAACAACAACAAAAAGCAAACCTTGTTCTCAAGTAATTTACATTATGATTTTCTTAAAAATATCACACACAAGGAAACACTACTGTAATTAAATATGTGTGGTATATAAATACACATTTATGTAAATAAATACAAAAGGCATAGAAATGTAACAGATATATGTAAAATATATACAAATATATAAATATACATATGCACATCTATAGCTGTATGTGTGTATGTATATCAAATTGAATAGATTGTAAATTTAAGAAATAAAAGCTAGTTGAACTACAAAATATATAGCAGTATTACAAAGTAATAATAAAAAGATTTTAATATATTTCACTCAAAATTTGATATATTTAACAAAATGTTCAACAAAAATAAAATATAGCACCAAATATATTCAGAGGAAAGATAGATTTGAAAGACTTCTAGTATCTTCTCACTGGGGTTATTCATGTCTCTGTGTGTATACATAGACATATATTCTCAGAAAGAAATGCAGACCCCAAAATAAACTGTGTGTTAGGACACAGAGAAATTATATGTAAATGTTAAAAATCAGAAATATTGAAAATATCTTTTACAGATCATGATTATAAAAATGGTAATTAACACACAAAACAAAAACAAAAATTCACAGACTTACATGGAGACTAACTAAAGACATTCGGATTAATTAATGAGTCAAATTTTAATTCTAGATACTATTTAATAGATAAAAGAATGATAAAATATGCTAACATAGTAATAATTTAGGGATATAACCAAAGCAATCCTTAGTAGAAAAATTACATACCTGAAGATATACATTAAAAATATAGAGAATTAACTGAACATATAATTAAAATCTGGAAAATCAACTAATTCACAAAAAACAAAGCATACTTTCTTGCAAATTAGAGGTAAAGCAGATAAAATGGCAAAGACTATAGAAATAATAAATAAATCTAAGAGCTGGTTTACAAAACAACTGACATCTTTTATGTTTAAGTAGAAAGAAAAAAAGCAATTACCTAAAATTCAAAAATAAAAAGTGAATATAGAACAAAGAAAAAATAAAAATAATTGTCAAAAACTACTAAATACAATCATATGCCACTGCAACTGAGAATCAGAAACAAAATGGATCATTATTTACAAAAATTAACCAAAGAAGAAATAGAGATGTCAGGAAGTACCAAAGAAATTAAAATGAAACCAAGTTAGGAAATTAAAGGTTTCAAATAAGAAGCAGGATATAAAATAAATTCACAATCATCACTCTTTCTACATAGCTGAAGTAAATATCAGAATGAGATTATAAAAAGAGACATCCCTTTCAAATAGCTACAGAATGTTTAGATTATCTAAAAGACAAATGATTCAGCCAAACTCAAGACATCCATAAAACATTAAAAAACAATCTTTAGAACAATAAATTAAGGTAATTAATTGGAAAGACCTTTATGTCTTATAGTTGTTGTTCTTACATTCAGTCATGTAACTGTTCATGGTAGGCCCTTTTATCCTCCACTATCTCCAGAAGTCCATCTAAGCTTATGTTCATTTATCCATTTCATCCTCTGCCTTCCTCTTTTGCTTTCAATGTTTCCCAACATCAGGGTCTTTTCCAGTGAGTCCAGTCTTCTCATTTTATGGCCAAAGTATTTAAGTTTCAATTTCAGTATTGCTTCTTCAAACAAATACTCTGAATTAATTTCTTTAAATATTGACTGATTTGATCTCCTTACTGTTCAAAAGTCTTCTATAGCACCACAATTCAAAAGCATTAATTCTGTGGCACTCGGCTTTCTCTCTGGCACTCAACTTTGCTTATAGTTTAAATCTCATAGTAATCTCACATTACTACTGAAAAAGCCAAATTTTTGACTATAAAGACCTTTGTCAGCAAGGTGGGGTCTTTGCTTTTAAATGCCGTTTAAATTTGCCATGGCTTTTGTTCCAAGGAGCAAGCATCTTTTAATTTTATGCCTGCAGTGTCCATCTGCACAGAATATAAAATCTGACACCTCTTCCATTTCTTCTTCCTCTATTTGCCAGGAAGTGATTGAACCAATTGCCATGATCTTAGTTTGTTTGTTTGTTTTTGTTTTGTTTTAATGTCAAGATTCAAACAAGCTTTTTCTCCTCTTTCACCCCAATCAAGAGGCTTCTTAATTCTTCTTCACTTTCTGCCATCAGAGTCATATCATTTGTATTGCTGAAATTGTAGATATTTCTCCTGGTAATCTTAATTCCAATTTTTTATTTGTCTAGCCTGTCATTTCACATGATGTAGTCTGCATATAAGTTAAATGGAAAAAAGACCAAGGTCTCCCACTGCATCTTGGGCCATTGGCAGTCATCTTGACTTATGTCTTGCCACTGTATTCTTATGACTCTAGAGAACAGAGTGAGGCTGATGACTTTCTTCTTCTTCTTCTTCTTCTTCTTCTTCTTCTTCTTCTTCTTCTTCTTCTTCTTCTCCTTCTCCTCCTCCTCCTCCTCCTCCTCCTCCTCCTCCTCCTCCTCCTCCTCCTTCTCCTCCCCCTCCTCCTCCTTCTCCTCCTCCTCCTCCTCCTCCTCCTTCTTCTTCTTCATTCAGTTAAAACAATGAAGTCCAGTGGCAAGACAAAAAGTCAGGATGACTAGCAATGGCCTGAAATGCATTGGATAACTGTGGGATCTTTGATGTCTGATCAAGCTCTAAGCACTCCACAGTGTCTGCTTTAGTCACTTTCATGGCCATTGGAACAAATTATTCTCATCCATCCAATCCACCAAGGGGAAGTCTTCATATGCTTGGGATAGACAACCCCCTCAATTCACTGATGGGTTTGGGCCTATTAGTTTATCCTCAACCTGGTTTGGCCCATCTGCTAAGACAGTTTCCCAGTGTGTAGCTGCTGCACTGGATATCTCCTAGAATTTATTGAGCAAAGGAGCAACATAGCCAATGCCATACTTTAGAAATAATATCCCCTTGCCAGCAGAATGGAAGATAGATTTGGGAAGGGCCAAGCCAATGCAGGGAAACCAATGAAGAGACTATTGAAATAGCCTAGTCAACTAGAAAAGGAGATCCAGAATCTTAAGGAAGAAAATGACTCCTAGAAAATTAGAATTGGGCAAGGGGAAGCCAGTGAAGTTATAAGACACCAAGGAATAGCAAAACAAAATGTAAAGAATAAAAAAAAAAATAGAGGAGAAAGTGAAACATAAGAAAAACAACTGATCTGGAGAACAGATCAAAAAGAGAAAATGTAAGAATAACTGTACCATGCTATGATCAAACTATGATGAAGAAAAGAATCATGATACAATAATACAAAAAAGAATCAAGGGGCAGCTAGGTGGCACAGTGAATAGTGCTCCAGCCTTGGGGTCAGGAGGACCTGAGTTCAAATCTGACCTCAGACACTTGGCACTTAATAGCTGTGTAACCCTGAGCAAGTCGCTTAACCCCAATTGCCTCACCCAAAAAAAAGCAAAAAAAAAAAAATCCAAAGGCAATAAAAACAGTGAAACTAAATTAAAAAGAAAAAGAAAAAGAAAAAGAAAGAATCATAGAAAATGGTTCTGAAGTGTTAGAACAAGAGGAGAAAGTAGAAATAGAAAAAAATCCACTGATAACCACCCTAAAGAGATCTTGTGAGGAAAACTTCCAGGAATGTTATAGCTAGATCCATAAACCCCCAGCTAGAGAAAAAAAAATATTATGAACAAGTAAAAAAAAAACAATTCACATATTGTGGAGCCACAATTAGAATCACACACAACCTGGCAGAAGCAATGCTAAAAGATCACAGGTCCTAAAACACTATATATTGAAAAGCAAAAGAACTGAGTTTGCTGTCTAAAATATCATACCCAACAAAGTTAAGCATAATCCTGAGTGAAAAAAAAATGAACATTCAAAGAATTGCCAGACTTTCAGGATTTTGTTGCAAAAAGACCTGAAATCAATAGAAAATTTGACATACAAGAACCAAGAGAAATATAAGGTAAACAACAAAGACTAATTATAAGGGACTTAATAAGGACAGACTGTTTACTTTTTATTCAAGGAAACGTAAATCATATGTCTAAGATTGTTATTAGTATTTGGGTAACTCGAAAGAAAGATTAAGGTAGAGCTGAGGATGATGTGATACTAAAAAGTAAACCATCTAGGAAAAGGTAAAAAGAGTATTATCTTACATAAATAAGGTGCAAGAGGAAGAACTGAAGCAGAGGAATTAGGTGGGGAAGAGAGTTGGTAGTTCTGGAACCTTACTCTCATTGGGAATGGGTTAAAGAGGGAACAATACATGTATATCTAGAAGGACATAAAAGTCTTCTAAATTCAGAAAGAAATAAAAGGCTAAGGGGATAGGGAGGGGGAGAGGACAAGGGAGCAATTTTAGGGTGGGGTGAGAGGATAAGGGAAGGATCTTTGATGGGATTGGGGGGTAGGTTAAGTAATAAGAGGTCAAGGTAGCAGGTAGAAGTAAAGTAGGGGAGTCAGGAGGGATAGGAAATGAGACACACACAAACATACAATAAAGATAAGGAGTAGAATTTATTAGGGAAAAAATCAGGGTTAGTAAACATGATCTCAGACAAAGTTAAAATTAAAATAAATTTAATCAAAAGAGAAAAATAGGGAAACAATACTGTATGTCAGCCATGTTAATCAATTTTTAGACTATTTAAAATAACTGGACAGTATAAGGTTGGAATATTGCTGTGGTATAGGAAATGATGAGTTGGTAGACTTAGAAAAATATGGAAAGACTTAGACCTGTGAAGGATGATGTTATCCAACTTCAGAGAAACAAAGGATAAACAAGTGTAGTACACTCTTACATAGGTGCATATGAATGTATATGTCTAGATATGAGTATGATTATAGATATCTAAATATATGTATGTGTATTCAAGTATATGTATGTATACATGTTTGTATGTATATGTGTTTATATGTATGTATGTATGTGTGTGTGTGTATATCCATACTTAATTGTAGTCTTTTGGAGCTGGGGGAGGGAGAAGAGGGGAAAAAAACAAAGTAAAAAGTGCACAGCAGAGAACAAAAGAAAAAATTACAAGGAAGCAAAGAAAAGATGGACAGCTCAGAACACTATGTGTAGTAATATATAGGCTTTCTTGAAATGGAAATTTATTGCTGTATATTTTGAACCCTCTCTTACATTCTGTTGTGCATATGGCAATGCTTTGTTTTTTTCCTTTCTTATTTGTATTTAAGTTTTAGTATTTAGTTTATAATATGTTTCTTTTTCTTTTCTTATTTTGTATTTAAGTTTTAGTATTTAAGTTTAAAATAAACTAATTTTAAAAAAGAATGGTCATAATGAAAGAAAGGAAGAGGAAGGAAGGAAGGAAGGAAGGAAGGAAGGAAGGAAGGAAGGAAGGAAGGAAAGAAGGAAGGAAGGAAGGAAGGAAGGAAGGAAGGAAGGAAGGAAGGAAGGAAGGAAGGAAGAGAAACCTTTGCTCTAGAGACACTTCCATTATTTAACATTTTTCTTCCTCTCTTTTTCCTTTCCTCTGCACTTTTCCCACGTCCTCTCCTCTTCTCCATTGGTATTACCACTCATTTCCACAGTTTCATACATTTTGGAATGTGTGTTGAATTTAGAGTCAGAGGACTGTGTTCATTCTAATTTTCTAGGTCTCTGTTACTTGGATAAGATTTTTGCAACTCTTGACTTAAGGTATTAATTACCTTTCCAAGTCTTTACTCCAGCACTAATGACTTTTCCAATTATTTCCTCTATAGCTCTCATTTTGTTTATAATTTTATTTCAAACTCTTATTTTTAAATCCCTTGCTTCATTTATTCTAAATATTCTAGCTGACTTTGTGGTCAGGCTTTATGGGGGTGTGTGTGTGTGTGTGTGTGTGTGTGTGTGTGTGTGTGTGTGTGTCTGTATGTGTATAAGTACTTTGGAGGCTTTTCTTTCTTGTAGATATTTTGGAATTATTCTCCTTATGATGTGTTATCTTGGACATCCCTAGCTGCATAATAACTCTGTATCATCAGTGTATTTTCTTTTTTTTTTTGTTTACTAATTATTCTAGCCATGCTTTCTGAATTGGGACTTTATTTTATTAGAACCTGCCCTTTGTACTTCTGGAAGCATTGTTGTGGCCTTGTATGGTCCTGATCTCTATTATTTGGGATCCTGAAATTCAATCCTCAAATTATTATGTTCTCTTCTAGTATCTCATAGGAAGTTCATACAAGAGCTACAAACTTCCATCAGACTCCAAGTTGTCTGATAAAGGGCATGGTCTGATCACTATCTTCATCTAAGGTATGGGGTATCAAAGGAGAACTAGCACCTATGGTGTGATGCCTTGCTTTGGTGTCCATCTGGCACTCAACTCTCACCTGAGGTTCCAAGAAGCTGTAGCACACACAACAACTACACCCTGGTAAACCCATTTCAGCAAATGGACTAAACGAGTTTGAGAGTAACTTAATGGGCCTCAAACCCATTGGTGAGTTAGAAGGATGTCTACTCCAAGCCTATGAAGATTTTCCCAGTGGAATGGATGGACAAGAAGAATTTGTTCCAATGGCCATGAAGGTGGTTGAAGCAGGTGCTGTGGAATGCTTAGAGTTTGGTCAGACATTAAAAATACCAAGGTCATCAACTGTATCCTGGATCATTGCCAATCTTGACTTTGGTCTTGCCACTGGACTTCCATGACTCTGGAAGAGAGAGTGAGGTTGACCACTTTGTGCAACTCTTCCTCACTTAAATAAAATTTGTGCATTAGTCAAGACATCGCTTTATGATGTCATTAGTCCTATTTGAGAATGAAGGGCAAATAACAATCCTCACCTAAGCTTTGAAGGCTCTGAACTTCTATTTGATTCTGGGAAGTGACTTGTCCCTCCATACTTGAAGTTCCAGCAGATAGGTGCTGGCCCCAGGCCCTGTCAACTAACAAGAAAACTCTGTGGCTTCAAAGCAACAGTTGTAGTTTCTGGTCTGCATTCCTAGTCTGTATTTCCTACCCTGGTCACTTATCTGTAGATTGATTCAAAGATCCTACTTCAGAGTCAGAGCAACAGGGGTATAGGCTTATCCTTAGTCACTTGCCTATATGCTAAATGTGTAATCTTCAGGTAGAAAAATGACCCACTTTCAGGGGGTAAATTTTGGTTTCTCCTTGGATTTCCCTATCACCACTGAGGGAATTGTGGGAATTGAGTGAACCACACTGATTTCATAAGGTGGAACCACATGTGAATCAGTGAACCACACTGATTCCATCTTATGACTCAGTTCTGGAGCCAGCTCAGTTCCCTTTCTATTCAATTATGGGTCTAGTTCAATTCCTGTCTTGGAAGAAAATATTCATTTATGGGAATTATGAGGAACCTTTATCACATTGTTTAAACCATCTCTGCATGGCTGGGAAGCTGTGTAACCACTAGCTGTTGTTTAGAGAACTTAACTGAGGGCTTAAGTTATATGGGCTGGAAAACCATTCAGATTCAAAGAGTGATGCAAGGAGTCTTCTCACAATTATACATTTCAAGAAACCCATATGTCTTATATGAAAATTGGCCCCATGCTGGTTGATGAGTTATTGTTTCCATCTTCTTTGTTTGAATACAGACACTTGGGGAGAACAGGACACCTCTCTTTTCTGATTTCAGGGAATTGCACCTGTTTGCTCTCCCCTTTCCAACTTGGGAAGTTCCTAATATTTCCTCTGATTAGAAATCAGATTACCTAATTTTGCATCTTGGTTTGTACCCTGTTAATTTTCTTTTAATTAATTAGGATGATTTAATTGTTTTTAATTCATAAAATTCTGTCTCCCCTTGTATTTGGAGTCCAGTGCCAAAGCTGAGGAGGCCTTGTTCTGATTTGGTATGCAATTGGTGGGCATTGTTTTATCAATAGGTATACTTGATAGTGCAAACCTTTCATTTCAGTCATTTCATCTTTCACCTGCCCCACTATTCAATCTGATCTTTTTCATTGACTTTTGTTGGAGTAGTTGTTGGTTTTCATCTTACCCACAATATGTTTTGGACTCTTTCACCCAGCTATCTACACCTAAATGCCCCACTAGTATCTCAAATGCAATATGTCCAGAACTGGGTTTATGACTTACCCCCCCCCCAATCCATTTCTCCTGATTTCAGTGGGGAACAAAATATGCCTAATGTTTTATGTTTGAAACACCGGTGTTATACTCACCACTCCTTCACTCCACATATACAATGAGTTACCTAAACACTTTGGATTGCATTTCTATATATCCTGCATCAAAACTCTCTGCTCTATTATTGAAACCATTCTGGAGAGCAATTCAGAACTATGCCCAAAGTGCTATGAAAAAGAGCATACCCTTTGACCCAGCAATATCACTTCTAGGGCTATATCCCAAAGAGATCATACAAATGGGAAAAGGACCCACATGTACAAAAATATTTATGGCAGCTCTTTTTGTGGTGGCAAAGAATTGGAAATTGAGGGGATGCGCATCAATTGGGAAATGACTGAACAAGTTATGGTATATGAATATAATGCAATACTATTGATCAATAAGAAATGATGAGCAGGCAGACTTCAGAAAAACCTGGAAAGACTGAACTGATCCTGAGTGAAGTGAGCAGAACCAGGAGAATGTTGTACACAGTAATATAATGTGCAATGGCTGACTTTGATTGACATACCTCTTCTTAGCAATGCAAGAATCCAAGACAACTCCAAAAGAGTCATGATGGAAAATGATGTGCACATCCAGAAAAAGAACTCTGGAGTCTGAATGCAGATTGAAGCATATTATTTGCTCTCTTTTTTTCTTTATTCTTTTGTTTCTTCTTTCTCATAGTTTCACTCATTGGTTCTAATTCTTCTTTACAGCATAACTAATGTGAATATAGGTTCAATATAAATGTATATCTAAAGCCTACATCAAATTGCACACCATCCTGGGGTAGGGAAGGGGAGAGATGGAGAGAAAATTTGAAACTCAAAATCTTATGGAAGTGAATGTTGAAAACTAAAAATTAATTAATTAATTTTTTAAAAATCTCTTCTCTGGTCCCAATGCTTCCATTACATGGTAGAGTCTGTCATTACTACTCATGTGAACTATTAAAATACTTTTTTTTTACTTTTTAGTTATTTATTTTTAACATTCTTTTTTTAAACTTTGTGTTCCAATTCTCTTCCTCCATTCAGCTCCTCCTCCACCCATGGAGAAAGCAAGCAATATAATGCCCATTACACATGTACAGTCATGCAAAACATTTCCCCACTAGCCATGTTCCCAAAAAAAGCAAGAAAAATAAAGTGAAAAACAATATGCTTCAATCTGTACTCAGAGTTCATCATTTCTCTCATTTTCATCATTAATAAAATTTAAAATTATTTTGGATCATTATATTAATTAGAACAATTAAGTCACTATCAATCATTTTTACAATATTGTTGTTACTCTATACAATGTTCTTCTGGTTCTACTCACTTCATTTTTCACCAGTTCATTTAAGTCTTCTGAGATTTTTTTTTCTGAAAAATGATCTTTCCTCATCATTTCTTATAGCACAATGTATTCCATCACAATCACATACAACTTGTTCATCCATGCCCCAATTGATGGGTATCCCTCAATTTCCAATTCGTTGCCACCACAAAAAGAACTGCTAAAATATTTTATAGATATGGTTTCTTTTTCTTTGATGTCTTTGGGTACAGACCTAGTAGTGGTATTGCTGGGTTAAAAGGTATCACAGTTTTATAACACTTTGGGTATAGTTCCAAATTATTCTCCAGAGTGGTTGGACCAGTTCACAACTCTACCATTAGGGTATTAGTATCTCTATTTTTCCACATCCCTTGTAGCATTTATCATTTTCCTTTTCTGTCACATTAAACAATCTGATAGGTATGGTATGGCAGACTTGTTTTAATTTTCATTTCCCTAATTATTAGTGATGTAGAGCATTTTTCATGTTATTATTGATAGCTTTGATTTATTTTTCTGAAAATTGCCTTTTGATATCCTTTGACCATTTATCAATTAGAGAATGGCTCTTATATTTGAGGAATTTGGTGTTTAACAAATGTTTTTTGAATTAAATTGAAATTCTTCCTTTCTTCCTTTTTTTCTTCCTTTCTATTTTTTCCCTTTCTTCTTTTTGAAGCTTTTCTATTTCAAAAGCTGAAGTTTCTGCAGGTGTAAACTTTCTGCGTTTCATCAATCACAGTTTCACCTTTGACCATTTATATGCAATTTTTTGTTCCTCTGTGGATGCTAGTGCCTTCTCTCTGAGATTATCTCCAATTAATCCTCTATATATTTTATGTATACATAGTTGTTTTCATGTTGGCTTCCCCTTTATACTGTGAGTTGTTTGACAGTAAGTAGTATTTTTTGCCTTTCTTTGCAATCCTAACACTCAACACAGTGCTGAGTATAAAGTAAGTGTGTAATAAATGCTTGTTGACTTGAATTAAGGATTATGTTGGTATTTGTTATACAATTTGAGTAGGTCATTGCACTACTTCGATCTATCAATCACTTGATTGATTGATTGATTGATTGATTGATTGCTATCACCCTACCATGGGCTGGGACCAGTGCTGAAGATGTGTTGAAGATCTCATGGGGCAAATATTTTGAATCATCTTGGATTTAAAAGTTTTGTGTGTAGTAGTTTGGTTTTATCTTATTAACCAAGAGTTATTACATGTTTAAAAAAATGGCATAGCATAAAATTACATGAACTGTGGGAACTTTGAAGTGCTCTATAGAGATGGAAACAACAGAAAGCAAGAAGGTTGCCAAATATTTCTTTCTCCTTGAACCACCCAGCAGCTGAAAGTGGGGATAGCAGCAGTTGCTACTGACCATTTATCTCTAACAACTCAAAAGAGAGATAAGGCAGAATGAGAAGGGGCACTAAGAGAGGTGCCCTACATGGAGGACTAGCAGTTTTGTGCACCAGGAACAAATGAGATAGCAGTAATTATATGAGGGGGCAAATCCCAAGAGTTAATTAATTATCCTCCAGCTACAAAATTCCAGAGATCAGTGGGGTATATTTTCCCTATTCCACTCTTTATTTCACTCTTTTTTCTGTCCTTTGAGAGAGATATTGAAATCCAACTTTCATATTGTCCCTTTCCCTATTATTCTTACAGTTTGACTAGTAGTGTTTAGCCTGGCTTCTCTAGACAAAGTTTCATTTGTTTTTTTGTTTGGTGTGTGTGTGTGTGTGTGTGTGTGTGTGTGTGTGTGTGCATGTGTGTCTTTATTTTTGCCTGATAGAGCATTCAAATTCTAGTGGCTCTGAGAGGAACTTATCTTACAAAGTTGGAAGTTTCACTTTCCAGTTTGGTGGTTCAAAAACCACTTAAGGCAGGGGGGTGGAGGGTAAGGTCAAGTGAATATTGGTTATTTTACTTCTACTGAAGACTGATAAATCCCCTAATAGACAGAAAACCTTAAAATGGGGCTTGGGGCTTTTCTTTCCCCCAGACTCAATAATTGCAGTGTGTATATACTTTATTTGCTCTGACTCAGGCAGGACAAGGTAAGAAAAAGTCTGAGAAGAGGTCTGGGGGGTTGAAGGCAAGGCCCCAGCCCTTTGAGGCAGAGAGAGGTGTGGTCTCGGTGGATTCTGTACCTGCCTTTTCCATTGGGCACCAAGGCTAGAGATTACTGAACCCTTTGCCCTTACAGTGACACCTAGAAAGCTAGGATAGAGAATTTTATTTTTGAAACACACTTAATGTAAAAATACAGGACCAAAGTTCAAATCATTAATCTATTCCTTCCTTGCTCACATTACCCTAGGTTAGTCACTTCCCTTTCCTGTGCTTCAGATTCATCACCTGTAACATGAGAAGGTATGGATATTATATGACATTTAAGGTTTCTTGAACTTTTAAATCCTGATTTTATGATCCAAATTCTTTAAGCAAATAACCTACCTTCAAAGAAGTTGAGAAACTATTTTTGATTGGATGGATTGACCAGATCAGTAATAATAATAATAATAATAATAATAGACAAAGTTTGACTGATCTAACTTTTTTAAAAATGAATAAGGAAAAAAATAGTCAATCAGCTTCTGTATATAGACACAGTACAAGCCTTAGAAGCTTTAGTCAGTAAATATCCACTTTTAAAGAGGTTTCAGGTGGGAAGGAGCCTGATCTAGTTTGAATATGAGCCTGGAAATTAAAAAATCCTGGCTTATAAATGGCTTTGCCACTGGCATGCTCTATGATCCCGGACAAGTCCCTTATCTAATATGTGATTTAGTTTACTCATCTGAAAATAGATATATAGAATAAATTATATCAAGGAGCAGTGAAGCTCAATTAATATTTTAGAGTATTTTTATGCTTAGATAAAAGAAAATACAGAATTGCTACCAATTAGTAGGCTCAGACTAATTATTAAAGAGACCTATGATCCCTTATTAGCACAAACATTAAAGGAATCTAAAAGCAATCATTTTTATTAAAAAGCAGATGGCCTGAATTAGACCCTGAAAATGTAACAAATGATATATTTTGGGGGGTTTCTGGGGATATATTTCACACTAAAAAGAAGTGTTACTAAAGGATGTCAGAAAGAAAGGAAACTGGAAAGTAAAACCAGAAGAAGCATAATTAACAGTATCTCTCTCCATGGTTGAATTGAACATAATTCAAAAGGGAGTCCAAATTGGCAAATCTTCTTAACTTCAAGGCTAATGATGACAGTTTCTCCACAGCCCTAAATTTTCAAACATTGGCTATACTCTGATTAACTAAGAAGGCTACATCTTTCCTTCTGAACCTGATAGCTACTCTTTCACCAATCTATATTGGGAGTTCTCCAGAAGGTTACATAATCATAGAGTATTGGTGCTCCAAGGAACCTCAGGGCTCCTATAGTAAATTATCTTGCAGGTTTTGAACAGCTTGAACAAGTTATTTTCCTCATCTAATCCCATTTCTAACTACGTTGTAATTCTTATGCACCTAAGAAGTTCTGATATGGTGATTCTTCTTTAGAGAAATTTTAAACAGAATTTTTAAAAAATCTAGTTGTAGACCATTACAAGAAGGGAAGGGATCTTAGAGACCAATATAATCCAGTCACCTCATTTTAGTGATGAAGAAACTATGACCCAGAGAAGTTAAGTGATTTGTCCAATGTATATACATAGTAAAAAGGTACAATTGTATAATTGTATGACACACATATTGTTTTTGAGGGGAACAAAAATTGTTTAATTCAGTCAGTCAATTTTTTTTTTCAAAGTGACATTATTAAATTTGTGTTGTCTATTTAATGCTACTGGTGCTTAGTACAGTGCCTGGAACATAGTAGGCACTTAATAAATGTTTGTCTACTGATATTGTTGCATTTTAGTGAGACTTCGAGTACAATAGTTACTAAAGAATTTAAAATGAATATCAAACAGAAAGAGAAATGCTGGGTGTGAGCAAGATATAACAGGTAAAAAAATGAAGAGCTTCTAAAAATAATAGAATTAAAAGATGACATCAAAGAAATATATGAGAAGAAAAGATTGATGTGTCATATGACAAGGTGGAGAGATGACAAGTGGAGAGTGAGAATGCTCTCTTGCATCCTCATAACATGAAGTGAATTAAAGGAAAGCACCCAGAACTTTGGGTAGACTCCCGTAGCAAACTTGTCAGACAATGTAAAGAAGAGTTAAACAGGATAGGCAGGCATAAATAGATTGTTCTCCACATTGTTATAGGAATACCCTAACTGAAAAGATTAAAGATCTAGTTGAGAATTTCTGTACCAAATTTACTAATGGTCTACTATTTTAACCACTTTAAAAATTGCTTATATTAAATATGTCATTTTGTAAACATCTTGTTGGTTCACAAAATTCAGTAGTTTTTGTTTGTTTTGGTTTTGGTTTTCACATTGGTTTGGGGAACAGATGCATACACAAGTGCATGTGTATATGGATATGTCACTAAGCTTCCTCCATAGTGCTCTTATATAGCCAGATTTTAAGAAATTCAATTCAATTCAACAAACAGTGAGCATTTAGTATGTGCCAGGTTCTATGCTGGGTGCTGGAGAGTTAAATATTAAAATGAAATCAGTGAGACTCTTTGCTATAAGGAAATACAAAATTCCTTGAATGGAAACATCCGTAGCATGGGGGAAATTCATGCAAAGAGGAAGACTGTTAATTGTGGGAGAAACTAGCTTTCTAGACCAGTCAAGATTTCCTAAGCTTATTTGCAAGATCACTTAGAATCTTGAACTCAATACTTTTATTCTGAATTTTATAAGAATGTGATAAATATTTCATAAAATGACTCTGTTCCTTCTGAACTTGGATCATCATTATCCCCTTTCTATTAAGATAATCTTTGCCATGCACTCACAAAGTAGGAGTTATTAACCTGGGGGTCTATGAATTTTTTTATTAATTGATTAATGCCTTTATTTTAAAAAATATTTTGATAATTATATTTCAATATAATTGGTTTTCTTTAAAATTCTAAGTACTTTATTTTATGTATTTAAAAATGGTACTCTGTTTTAAACAGTATTCTCTTTTAAAAAGGGTCAAATCAAATTCTATAAAGGAAGACCAACAGAAAGTCATAGTGAGTCATTTTTGTAGCCCAGGGCAGCTTAGAAAGACAAAAAGAGAGGTCTGTGGACACTGGGCTAGCCAGGAGTCCACCACCAACTGTGAGCTGTGGGGCTGAAGCAGGGAGGGCAGCCAAGCACCTGGAGATGGTATACGGGCTGAATCCCTGATCAGAAAGGGATCCCAGGGGACCCCTGTGCTAGCCCTGGATACAAGATTAGGGGCCATTTGGCAGCTCTGCTGCACATTACCCAGTTCCTGATTGCAGTTTCAGGGCAGAAAGTAGTCTAGTCACAAGGGAGTGGGGTCCCTCTGTGTGTAAGGACCAGAGTGTAGACCAGGAGGCCAGTGAACAAACCCCTCCTTGGATCACACCACTTTAGAAATACTCACTGAATTGTAAAAGAAGCAAAAGCTCACAAAAGACAGAAGCTTAGGATAACATCACCCCTCTCCCCCCAGTCCTCAGAGGTGAGCAGAGCCCAACTCAAACAGAAAGTCTAATATCAAGAAATAGCAAACAACAACAACAAAGAGAGCCAGACCATTTTAAAAAAATGCTATAGTGACAGGGAAGCTCAACAAACTGAGAAGACAACAGCATGAAAACATCTACATGCAAAGTCTCAGAGGAAAAAGAAATGCAGATTGGGTACAAACCCAACAAGAATTCCTAGAAGAGTAAAAGATTTTAAAAGAGAAAAAAAGATTTAAAAAATCATATGAGTGACAGAGGAAAAATTGGGGAAAGATATGAGAACATTTCAATAAAATTATTAAAAGGAAATTAACATCTGGGTAAAAGAGGTACAAAAATCTACATAAGAAAACAACTTCTTAAAAATCAGACTTGGTGAAATTGGAAAAGAGCTACAAACCTCACTGAAGAAAATAACTCTTAAAAAGCAGAATTAATCAAGTGGAAATCAAGGAAATGAAAAGGATTCCATGACACAACAAAAACAATGAAACAAAGTCAGAAGACTAAAAAAAAAATAGAGGAAAATAAGAAATATCTCATAAGAAAAACAACTGACCTGGAAAACATATTGAAGACAGATAATTTATAAATTATTGGACTACTTGAAAGCTATAATAAAAAAGAGCCTACACATCATATTTCAAGTAATTGAAATCCCAAAATGAAAACTCCTAAGAATATTATAACCAAATTATAGAGCTCTCAAGTCAAGGGTAAAAAAATACAGCAAGAGCCAGGAGTAAAAATTCAAATACCATGAAGCCGTAGTCAAGATCACACAAGATTTAGCAGGTAAAACTTAAAAGAAGCGAAGGGCCTGAAATATGATATTCTAGAAGGCAAAGGAGCTAGAATTAAAACCAAGAATGACTCATCCAGCAAAAGTAAGTATAATCCTATGGGGAGGAGAGGGGGAGAGGGGTAGAAATAGACATTTAATGAAATAGAGGATTTCTAAGCATTTCTGATAAAAAAAAAATCAGAGCTGAATAGAAAATCTGACATTTAAACACAAGATTCAAGAGAAGTTTTTAAAGGTAAATATTAAGTTCATGAGGAACTTAATTAAATTAAACTGCATATATTCCTGTAGGTGAAGATGATACATGTAACCCCTAAGAACTTTATCATCATTAGGAAATTTAGAAATCTACTTAGACAAAGGGAGTGAGTATGAGTCTATTATGTTGAGATGATCTCAAAAGAACAATGGAAGGGTGAGAAAGAGGGATGCATTGGGAGAAGAAGGGAGAGGAGGAATGGGGCAAATTATCTCATATAAAAGAGGAACACAAGGAAGAATTTTTATAATGCAATGGAAAATGATGGGGTAGAGTGGGAAATGCTTGAATTTTACTCTCATCTGAACTGGTTCAAAGAGGGAAGAATGTATACATGCATACGTACACACCTACAAAAATGCATGCATACATACATGCACATACACACATACGACTGGGTATAGAAATTCATCTTACCCAGCAAGGAAGTAGGAGGAAAAGGAGCTAAGAAAAAGTTAGGGAAGAGTGATAAGAGGGAAGGTAGCTAATGAGAGGCAGTGGTCTGAAGCAAAATAGACTTTTGAGGATGGTGGAAGATTGAAAAAACTGAAGAATAAATAAAAAATATTAGGAAGGAGAGAAATACACAGTTAGCAATTATAATTATGTGAATGGGATGGATTCACCCATGAAATTATGAAGGGGGTTGGTTTCAGAAAAACCTGGAAAGACTTACACGTGCAAAGTGAAATAAGTAGAACCAGATAGTAACAACAATATCGTAAAGATAATCAACTGCACAAGACTTACTAACCTTCATCAATACAAGGATCTGCCACAACTTCAAAGGACTCCATTTTGCCCCAGTTGTTGAAAAGGGCCTCTCCAAAAGAGAGGTCTCCTTTCTCAGGTTCCTTCTCTAATTCAATGCACTGTACCATATTCTTGACCTCATGCACCAAGGCTGACAAGGAGAATCTGCTATATTCATGATAATAAGGAGCATTTCTTCTTATAAGCCTCTTCAGTAAAACAAAAAGGTGACATGGAATGGAAGTATAAGTAAGATTACAACTTCTAACTTCTAAGCAATTCCAAATCAATGGCATCTGTAAATGACCTGAGAGTAGACATTTCCAATACTTAAGGGTATTTCCAACAATTTTAAAATGGAGTCAAAGGATAAATTTAATGAGTCTAAGAAATTTTGATTCTGGAATACATGATGGTTCCTGAAACAAAATCATTTCCTGAAAAAGCTCAAGAAAGCTGTTAATCATTTTCTTTTCAGTCACAGTGTTTAACAGTGTCCCAAGTGCCTGTCTAGCAAATAGTACCATTGTCTTGAATGACCTAAATGAGGTATAAATCCTTTTACATGTCCTTAATTGTAAACTGGCTTGTAAGCGTCTTAAATAAACATCCTTGTTAGGTAACTCTATTCCATTTAGGCCTATCACCGTGCAAGTGACTTGATTAGTCTTTCTGTCTGTCTGTCTGTCTCTGTCTCTGTCTCTCTGTCTCAGTCTTTGTCTATCTCCCTGCTCCTCCCTCTTTCTCCTTTCTCCACAAAGCAAAGTTTCCTATATTATATTTAACAGAATGTCTTCTTTTACTATATTTTCTATCTTCAGCTCTCTTAGACACATGGCATTCAAATATCCTTTAAAATGGTTATGTGTTGATGTTGGTCATAAAACAACATTAGGCAAGATTCTGGAAATGTCTTTAATTCCAAGCAGATTTCCAATCTTTATTTTTTTTTTTTACCATCTATAGAAGAATAAAGTAAAAATGAACAGTGTGCTAGTTTGTTTACTTATAATTTGATTTCAGAGTTTTAAAAGAGATTTAAAAGAAACAAAACTGAAAAAAAATGTGGAAATCTTGTTGTGCCTCCAGAGATCTAATAGTTTAATAATAAATATGACACTTTTGTATAGTGCTTTAAGGTTTGTGAAGTGTTTTGGCTACATCAGAGCATTGGAGATTTAGTCCTGGAAGAGACATCAGGGTTCACTTAATCCAATCTCCTTACTTTTCATTATTTCATTTGATCCTCAAATAACTCTGTGAGTTAGGTGCAGTTATCCCTATTTTATAGATGAAGACACAGGATCTGCAAAATTTAAGGGCTTGCCTAGGGTCACACAAGAATAAATGTCAGTCAGGATTCAAATTCACATCTCATCTTGTGCATCTCCATTTCATGCAGCTCCAACTGCCTTTAGACAGCTCGAACTGGTTGATTTGTAGATGTCGTAAGCTCAACATGTCAAAAACTAAACATATTATCTTTAAACATCCCTCTTATTGTTGAGGGCAACACTCCCAATCCCCCAGGCTCTCAACCTAGGTGTCATCGTTGACTCCTGGCTATATCTTACCCCTCAGAGACAATCTGTTGCCAAGCCTGTCAATTTCATCTTTGTAACATCTCTCAAATATGCCCCCTTCTCTCTTTTGACACTGTCACCAGCCTGGTGTAGGCCCTCATCCCCTCTTGCCTAAACTATTACATTATCCTGCCGTTTAGTCTACCTGCCACAAATATCTCCCCATCCCACTCCATCCTCCACTGAGCTGCCAATATATTTTTTCTACAGTGCAGATCTGACCATGTCATTCCCCTCCTCAATAAACTCCAGTGGTTCCCTATCACCTGTTGGATCAAATATAAAATTCTCTGTTTGGCATTCAAAATCCTCCATTACCTAACCCCTCCACACCAACTTTCCATTCTTTTTACATTTTACTCCTTACCACTTACTCTTCAATCCAGTAACAATGGCCTCCTTATTCTTCCTTGAACAATACACTCCATATCTTGAATCCAAGCATTTTCACTGGCTGTCACCCACTTGTGGACTGCTCTCTTTCCTCATTTCTGCCTCCTGGTTTCCCTGGTTTCCTTCAAGTCCCAGATATAATCCTACCTCTACAGGACACATTTCCTAATCTCTCTTAATTTTAGCCCCTTCCTTTTCTTCCAATTATTTCCTATTTACCTTGTTTATACATAATTATTTGCATGTAGTCCCCCATACTAAATTGTGAGCTCTTTTAGGGAAGGGACTGTCTTTTGCATCTCTTCATATTCCCAGGACTTAACACAGTGACTGTCTCCTAGCAGGTTCTAAATAAATGTTAATTGACTAACATCTCCCTGACTACAAATCCAACATTCTATCCAGTATGCAATACTGCCTTTATTTTTATGCTACCCTAAAAGAAATGTATAATTAAAGGAAACAAAAAAATAGATTATTTACCAAAAAAAATGATACAGAACATGGAGAGGATGGAAAGGTTTCCAAATAATTTTGATAAAGCTATTCCTGGAATTCTCCTTTAATAATTATAATTAAACAACGAAAATAAAGGAAAACATAGGACAGAGAAAAAGAAGTCCCACAGATAATATTCCTATGGAGCAAAGGCCTCCATATTGTAGACTCTCAATAAATATTAATTACTTACCAGTAAGATTATAAGAAAGAAGGAATTTGGTGGGGGGGAGGTTGGTAAAGCTCAAGCCTTAACATCCTAGTTGAATGATCATTCTGGTAATAAGGATGAGTTGAGGGGCAGGGATAACATTTCAAAAAAAAACTTTTTAAAAGTATAAATTCTAGGTAGCTATTTGAATGGGTTCATCAAAAGAAAGTAGGATCTAAATGACAATTTCTTATTGAAAGAGAAATGACTAGTCAGTCCTATATAGGAGAAAGGTCCTAAAATAATAAAATTGAAAAAAAAAAAAACAAAAACCTCTTAGGAAGTATAATGAAGCCTCATTACTCATTACTGGACAAAGCCCTTGAAGGCATACTATACAATTTGATTGCCTCTTACCTCAGTTTAGAATATGAAGAACATGACATATCATCCCTTTTCCCACATGACTAATTCTGGTGTTTCAGAAGGTAGCTGGGCCCCACACAGCTGTTTGGATTTTCTCCATCTGGGAATGACCCATGGAAGAGACTTATTCTATTGGATCCCATTTCTAGTTTCCATATCATGACAGAAATAAATTGGAGGAGGGCTGTATGTGTGTGTGTGTGTGTGTGTGTGTGTGTGTGTGTGTGTGTGTGTGT
>NW_020949351.1:20795270-20866246 GCF_900497805.2 Vombatus ursinus
CTCCAGGATGAGTGACCATGGAAATCATTTTCAGTGTTTTTTTTTCAAAGGCAATTCAAACTCACCGTGGTTTTTTTTATTTTTGACTAGTGATGAGAAATGTCATATTCCTGTCATATGCCAGGAAGCATTATGTGGAGATACTGCAGGATGTTTTGACTGAAAAGATGCTCTATTTTCTTTTAACTATTCTCCTGTGGTGTGTCTCATTGTGTGTTTCTGATTTTTTTTTGTCCATTCTAAGGAATTGTGGGTAAGTTGTATGAGAATCTCTGTCTTGAGGTAATGTATCTTCTACTCAAATGGCAAAGTACTTGACTGGGAATGAGGTGGAGCTCAGACAATTAGAAGAGGAAAGAGAGGATGAAGAAATTATAGAAACCCAGAACCTATGTAATATACATAAAGGTTTGTCTTATGTACATTCTTTTTCCAAAACTTGAAAATTTAATGTGTTTTACAAAAAAAAAAAATTGGCTCAGGGTTTATGCTCCTTTGCTTAATTTCTTTAAAAAGGCACTACTGTAAGAACATAGCAATCAAGTAGATGTTGAAGTATGAGATTTTCTTGGCAAATTTGGAAAAAAAAATTAAATGCCTACTATGTACCAGAAATTATGCTAAGTGCTGGATATGGATAGAGATGGAGATATAGATGCATAGATAGGGATCTGACAGGTTTTTGCCAATTCTTCATTGTGAAGAATAATTTGGCATTATGCCTGAAGTCTTTTCAACAGTGAACAGCAGCTCCTCCCATTTCAATTGTTTTTTTTTCCCTCCTACCAAAATTAAAAATAAAAATAAATTCCCCAAACCACCTGGTTAGAAAACTACACAAAGCTTAGGTCCTATAAATGTCATAAAGTAAAGGTGGGAAAAAAATCCAACAACACAAAATTCTTCTCTAGGGTGGACTCCTTTGCTCAATCTTAGTTTGTCTGGTTTGTAGTCCACAAATGCCATCTAACATGTAAATTAATTAATTATTTTGCAACGCCATTCCAGGTTTTCTCAATTTCACTACACTTAGCTTAAACAGTTATATTTAACTACTTGTTGAAACAAATTTTATTGATACTATAGCACTTATAGCTGGTAGAAATGCCACTCCAGGCAGACCACCATCTAGATATAGGTAATAGGCCCCTTCTACAGGAGCCTAGAGGTATACAAGTCCAAAGGAATGGAATTCTCACAGTGAGTTTACTTTTTATATATTTCATTCCCAGTAGACAACCTACAAATCTAGGCTGAGTGAAATCTTTTAACCAAGCAAGCTAGAATAGGAAGATAGAAGAAAGATATGAGGATGGTGAGAGAAAAGGTCGGAGCAGGAAATAAGAAAAATGACAGCAGCAACACAATAGTATTTCCATAAGCCTTTGTTAGTAGGAATTTTAGCCAAAATAGGTTGACATTTCCACAGAGTCAATAAGTATTGTCTCATCCCTCCTCAGCAGTACCTTACTAAATAATTTTTTGCCATAAAATTGTGTACAAAAAGTCTCAACAGAAAAGCAACATAACCCCATAGAGATAAAGCAAAACATATTCCCATCAATACCAAAGATAGGTGAATCACCCATTTAACCTCATTGTATGTCTTGGGTATTATTACTTGAATCTTAGGGAAAACAATACTCTAAACCAAATATTAAAAGGCATGGATAGCTAGAGCTCCCAAGCATTGAATGTTAAAAAAAAAAACACATCCAATCATGACTAAGGATTGAGATGCTGTATTGAATCACTTTTTGCCTGGTTTATTATTATTATTATTAATTTGAAAATCATTAGTACTGGTAATAGTAGTAACAATAATAATAATAATAGCAATAATATCCTCTTGATTTTTTTTAGTTGTTCATGAAACAAACCTATTTATATAGTACTTAGGTTCTAAATTACCCACATTTTCTCAGTGTTCCTGTTCCTTTTCTGCCTGAGTCACTCCTAATCTTCATATAAGTACTCTACCATCTGAGCAGAAGTATTGTCACCATCCAGAAATTATTTTAACTTATATATAATTCATTTAAAAAAGGAAACATGGAGACTATATTAATTAATTAATTTTATTCATTGCTTTCCTATTAACATGAAAAATTAAATATCACTATTAATGATGAAAGTAACAAGATTTTTGTTTTCTTTAGTGAGAATGCAACTGTAAGTAAGCCTTAATTTGTTGTCAATGAGATCTTTTCTTGCAGAAAGTTTTGAAACAAAGTTTGTTGAGAACATGTTTGATCTGAAGAGGTAGAGTCTGTTATCTGTAAAGAAGATCCACTGTTACAGCAACACATTAGCGCTTCTATGATACTAAAATAACAGGAGAAAAACTGTTATAAAGATCAAATAAAATTATAGGGGAAAGAAGAATGAAGGACAAGAAGGCATGAAAGTGGCCCAATCCTAAATTACACCAGGGGAAAAGGAAGTATGTTCATCAGTGAAGGAATGAATTCTTCAAAGTACTGTAGAAAAGAATAAACAAACAAATAAGCTAAGCAGAATACTTTTCAATAACTTCAAGACAGCATGTTTCTGAGTTGTATTATAGCCCATTCTTTTCTTCTATAACTTTCATTCTTACAAATTCAAACATGCATCACTATAGGCCCACTTTCTCCAATTCTGTAGAAAGAAAACATCTAATTACCATTTCCAGTGCACTGTTCCTACCAGGCCTCCACCAATAAAGATGGGGAAATTTCAATAATTCCAGAATGTTAGGTAGAATTTCCAATAACAGAAAGCTACTGGTCTCACTTTTCCTTTAAAGTCATTAAACAAATATTTCTTATGCAAATACTATATTCAAGAATCTGTCAATTGCAGTAGGATATATAAAATAGCTTAGCACCATGTCGTCGCTATCTCCAAACTACTCACAATTTAGTTGAGGAGGTGAAACATAAACCCATGAAAAATCAATTTAAAAGATAAGGCAGTATCTGGCTTGTGCCAAATGATAGTTAAAATGATGTTCAAACAATTCATATGTGTTTTATTGAACACTTACTATTTGCCCAGTACTGTGCTAATCTTTGCAAGATGTATAAATAAGTATAAAAGGGCATCTACCTTTGAAGGGAATACAATTCATCTGGTAAGGAACCACCAGCAGTAAAAAAAACAAAAACAAAAACAAAAACAAAAAGAACACAATGCAACAAAACCAAAAAAAACAAACAAACTTGTTTTTAGGACATGACAATTCTTTTCAAACATTTGAAAGAGTATTATGTGGCTGAGGTTCTTTACCTTCTATGTTTCAGAGGCAGAACCTAGAATAATGAGTCGAAATATCAGGGAAGTAGATTTAGGTCAATACAAGGAAGAACTTCCCAGCAAATGCAGCTTTCCAAAAACAGAATTGGCCGCTTCAGAAGATGGTGGGTTGCCCATCACTAGAGGCCTTCAGTTAGAAGCTGGATGATCTCCCACTGGGAGTGCTATAAAGAGGATTCTTAGTCAGGCATGGTTTGAATTAGACAGCCCCCAAGAGTCTGCCATTTCAGTTATTGTAAGTGCAGAATAAGTTAATATGATGACATGTGATCTAAAAAAGTTCATCTTAGCCTGAATTAGTGAATACTATTTGGAATGATGAAGGTTATAATAGACCCATCATACTCTACTTTGGTCAGAACACTTGGAGCATTATGATCATTTTTGGTGCCTCATTTTGGGAGGGACACTGCCACTGAGAGGAAAGAATTAGTATTATGAGGGAACTTGAAACCATACCCCTAAAGGACCAGTAGAAGGAAATGGATATATGTAAGCTAAATAATGGCAGAAATGGAGTAGTAGGTATGAATATTCTCTTCAAGTATTTGTAGGGCCATCATGTAGAAATGGGAACAGACATGATTTTGGCCCCAGATGGCAAAGCTATAAACAAGGGATAGAAATTACAAAGATACAGATTTGAGGTAATAGTAAGGGGAAAAAAATCTTCCTAATAGTTAGAGTATCCCAAAAGGTGATTCTATACATGGTCATCACCAGAAAGGGCAATATAAAAATCAGATTGATTATATACCTTGCAGCCAAAGGTGGAGAGATCTACATAGTCAGTTAATGCAAGACCTAGAGGTGACTGAGGTTCCGAATATGAGCTTCTTATTGAAAAATTCAGACTTAAATTGAAGAAAGAAAGGAAAACTATTGGACCATATTGGTATAACATAAATAACATCCTTTATAAATATGAAGTGGAGGTGATTAGATTTAAGGGATTAGATCTGGTAGATAGAGTTCCTAAAGAACTACAGACAGAGGTTTACATTATTGTGCAGGAGGCAGCAACAAAAAAAATAGTCCAAAGAAAAAAAATGAGCAAGAAAGTAAAATGGTTGTCCGATGAGGCTTTACTAATAGCCGAGGAGAGAAGGAAAGTGAAAGGTAAAGGAGAAAGGGAACAATATAAGCAATGGATGCAGAATTCCAGAGAATAACAAGGAGAGATAGGAAGGTTTTCTTAAATGAACAATGCAAAGAAATAAAAGAAAGAAAATAGAATGGGAAAGACAAGGGATCTCAAGAAAATCAGAGATATCAAGTGAACATTTCATGCAAAAATTGGCATGAGAAAAAATAAAAATGGTAGGGACTTCACAGAAGTAGAAGAGATTATGAAGAGGTAGCAAGAATATACAAAAGAACTGTACAAGAAAGATTTTAACTACAATAGTGTGGTTACTGATCTAGAGCCAGACATCCTGGAGAATGAAGTCAAGGGTACTTAAGGAAACACTGTTAACAATAAGGCTAGTGGAGATGGAATTCCAACTTAGCTACTTAAAACGCTAAAAGATGATACTGTTAAAGTGCTATACTCGAGAGGAATCTGGAAATATGGTGGAGTAGGTCAGAAAACTTTCAGTTCTTCAAATTTCCTCCATTGAAAAAAAAAAAAAAGACAGAACATCACCCCTGAGGAAACAGAGCAGCAAAAATAAACTAACATGAGGGTAAAGCAGTTGTTTTCCTAAAATAACTTGAGAAAACCCCAACCTCGAGGGGCAGAAGTTCAGCCTAAGTGAAGTGCAAACACTTCTAGGCCAACTCTATAGAATCAACAAACCACAAGCCCTGCAGGCAACCGTCGTTGGAAGGCAGATTCAGCCTTAGAAACTTTCATCTCACGGACAGAATGTGGATCTGATGGCTGAGTAGAAGATTGAAGGACCTTCTACTGTCGAGAGATGCCAAGCACAGCTGTGCTGATCAGGTGCTTCCTGAGCTGGGCAGCCACTGCAGGGGAAAAGGAACTAGTATATACCAGGTGAGTGTAGTAGCAAAGGGGCAAGGACCCTGCTGGCTGTGAGAACTTGCAGGAGAGCAGAGTCCCTGGTGTCAGTTCCAGGAAAGAGAAGACAACTGCAGTTTTCAGCCGCTTGAGGGACTGCAGGGAACAAGATTATTTGTAGGACAGTGTGGCTTGGGGCCCTAGCTGCGTTTTAGGAGTGGGGAGGAGAGTCCAAGGTTGAGCCCAGGGACAAACCTCAGGAAAATAACAGTAAGAAGGACTTGAATCTTGGGGCATCATTCCCTGTACCTCTAGACTAGAATTTGATTATACTAATAGATGCTAAAAATAAATAAATAAATGAATAAAAATAAACCAAACAAACAAAGAAACAAAAAAAGATGAGTAAGCAAAAGAGAAAGACCCTAACCATAGAT
Source organism: Vombatus ursinus (assembly GCF_900497805.2). Lineage (NCBI taxonomy): Eukaryota > Metazoa > Chordata > Mammalia > Diprotodontia > Vombatidae > Vombatus > Vombatus ursinus. The sequence goes on from NW_020949351.1 coordinate 20,800,971, forward strand.
ACTATGGGGATAGAGAAGATCTGGGTTCATATTCAGAGGGAAAGCTACTCCTTTTTCAATGTGAAATGTCAAATGGTCCCAAGCACAAGAAGAACTCTTGGAAGAATTTTAAAAGGCCTTTAAACATCAAATAAGAGAGCTCAAGGAAAAATTAGAAAAAAAATAAGAGCGATCTAAGAAAATAAAAAAATTGTGAAAAGAAACTCAACCAAATTGAAATAGAGAATCAAAAACTTAAGGAAGAATATAACTAAAATTGGGCAAAAGGAAGTTAATGACATTCTAAGACACCAAGAAATTATAAAACAAAATCAAAAGGATGAAAAAATAGAAGAAAATGTGAAATATCCCATCAGAAAAATAACTGATCTAGAGAACAGATCAAGGAAAAGCAATATGAGAATAGTCAGATTACCTGAAAATTATGATAAAAAAGAATCAATACACTATTACAAGAAATTATCAAGGAAAATTGCCCTGAAGTTCTAGAATAAAAAGGCAAAGCAGAAATAGAAAAAAAAATACCCCAATCACCAATCTGAAAGAGATCCCAGAAGGAAAACTTAGAGGAATATAAGTCAAGTTTCAAAGCTCGCAGGTTAAGGAGAAAAGATTGGAAGGGAAAAATATTAAATATCATGGAGCTTCAATAAGAATTACACAAGACCTAACAGCTACTATGTTGACAGAGTGTAAGTCTTAAAATATCATATTTTGCAGAGCAAAAGATCTGGGGTTATGGCCAAGGTTAACTTACCTAGCAAAGTTAAGCATAATCCTCAAAGAAAAAAAAGACATTTAACAAACTGAAAGACTTTTATGTATTAGTGACAAAAACCATAGACAAGAGAAAATTTGACATATAACATCCAGGAGAAAGATAAAGTAAACAATAAAGACCAATTATAAGGGACTCAATAAGGCCAAATTGTTTTCTTCTTATATGTGAAAATATTATTGATTCTTTTATGACTGTCATTACTATTCGGGTAGTTTGAAACAAAGACTCTGGCTGAACTATAATAGGAAGATTCTAAAATAATAAAATTGTAGGGAGAGATAAAAAGGAGTGATTATCTCATACAAATGAGGCATAATTGATACACAAGAAGCTAGTAGGGAGAGGGAGGATGGGTAGTCCTGAAACTTTACTCTCATTGGGAATGGGTTAAAGTAGGAAAATTCAGAAAGAAATAAGAGGGCAAGGGGATAAGGACTCTTGGAGGAGTGGGCAGGTTAAGGAACTGGAAGGCAAGGTAGTAGATAGAAGTAAAGCAGAGGAGTGAGGAGGGATAGGAATATTGTGAGAAGGATAGTGAGGAAAAATAGAAAGAGAATAATGAACAAGTAAGTATAGCTTAGAATGTGAATGGGATAAATTTACCCATAAAATGGAAACTGATAGCAGATTAAAACTTTGAATTCAACAATATGTTGCTTTCAGGAAATTCTATAAAAATGACAGATACACACAAAGATAAAATAAAGATCAGGAGAATTTATTATGTAAAAAAAGTATGGGGAGTAATCATGATCTCAGACAAAGTTAAAGCTAAAATAGATTTAATCAGAAGAAAACATAGGGAAACTATACTATGCATCAGCTATATTATTCAGTATTGTTTTAGACCATTTAAAATAACTAACAGTATAAAATACCTAAGAGTATACCTGCCAAAACAGACGCAGGAACTATATGAACATAAACATAAAACACTTTTTATACAAATAAATCCAGATTTAAATAATTGAAGTCATATTTATTGTTCATGGGTAGATAAAGCCAATATAATTTTTAAAATGACAATTATACCTATGAATCTACTTATCTAATGCTGTTCCAATTAAATTACTAAAAATTATCTTACTGAGTGAGAAAAAATAATAACAAAAGTTCATTTAGAAGAACAGAAGGTTGGGAACTTTAAAGAAACCAGGAAAGGAAGATGTAAAGGAAGCAGATTCAGTAGTATCAGACTTTAAACTCTATTATAAGGTGGGAACATTGTTGAAGTATAGAATGGATAATTTTTATTATTTTAAACTTAAATTTTTAAGTTCAAAATTTTCTTGCATAAATAAAACCTATGCATCCAAGAATAGAAAGAATAAAGAAAATTGGGGGGAAACTTTCATAGACAATCTCAAATAGGATGTGATTTGGTTGGAATACTGCTGTGGTGCAGGAAATGATGAGCTAGTTACTTTACAAAAACATAAAAAAATTTGGACTTATGAAGGAAGATGCTATCCACCTTCCAAGAAACAGATGACAAGTGGAAATAAGCACAGTATGGTCTTACATATAAGTGTATTAGTGTATATGTGTATATATGTGTACATTTATAGATATCTATGTATATGTATGTACATCCATGCTTAATTGTAGCCTTCTTTAGGGTGGAGGGAGATGAAGGGAGGGAAAAAAATAAAATTAAAAAGTCCACACCAGAGAACAAAAGAAAACCTACACAGAAGGAAAGAAAAGCTGGGAAGCTTTGAAAATAATATGTAGCATTTATCATATAGGTTTTCTTGAAAAGGAAATTCATTATTTTATGTTGGATCCTTCCTTATGTTCTGCTATGCACATGGCAATGTTATTTTTCTTTTTTCATTTTGTATTTGTCTAAAATAAACATAAAAATTTACAAAACAAATAAAAATAGTGTTGTTCTCAATATGCCAACAAAATTGGAAAACTCAACAATGACCACTGAATTAGAAAAGATCAGTTTACATTCCAATCCTAAAGAAGGGCAATTCCAAGGAATGTTCAAATTACCAAAAAAGTGTGTTCATTTCACACATAAGCAAGGTTATGCTTAAGATTCTGCAAGCTAGACTTCTGCAATATGTGAATCAAGAATTATCAGAAGAGTAGGCTGGTTTTCAAAAAGGCAGAGGAACTAAAGACCAAATTGCCAACATTCTATGTATTAGGGAGAAAGCAGAGGAGTTCCAATGAAAAAAACAAAAAACAAAAAACAAAAACAAACATCCATTTCTGCTTCATGGACTACATTAAAGCCTTTGACAATGTGGATCATAACAAAATGTACCAAGTGTCAAACAGATGGGAGTACCAGATCATTTTACTTGTCTCCTAAAGAACCTGTATATGGGTCAAGAAGCAACAGTTAGATCTGAACATGGAGCAATTTATTGGTTCAAAATTGGAAAAAGAGTACAAAAAAACTGTATATATTGTCACCTTATTTATTAACTTATATGCAGAGTATGTCATGTAAAATTCCAGGATGAATTAATCAAAAGCTAAAATTAAGGTTGCTGGGAGAAATATCAACAATTTCAGATATGCAAATAATACTACTCTGATGGCAGAAAATGTAGAGGAATTAAGAAGCCTCTTGATGAGAGTAGAAAAGGAGAATATAAAATATGAAATCTGGCTTAACACAAAAAAGCTAAGATCTTGGCAAATGGTCCCATCACTTCCTGGCAAATAGAAGGAGGAAAAATGCAATCAGTGTCATATTTTATATTATTGGGCTCAAAAATCACTGCAGATGGCTACTGCAGTCATGGAATTAAAAGATTCCTGCTCCTTGGAAGGAAAGCCATGGCAAATCTAGACAACATAATAAAAAGTAGAAACATCACCTTGCCAACAAAAGTTCTTACAGTCAAAGCGATGGTTTTTCCAATACCAATGTATGAATAAGAGATTTAGACTATAAGGAAAGCTGAGTGCCATAGAATCAATGTTTTTGAATCATGGTGCTAGAGAAGATTTTTAAGAGTCCTTTGGAGAGCAAGAAGATCAAGTCAGTCAATATTTAAAGAAATTAATTCAGAAAAAAAGAAAATTAATTCAGGCTATTCACTGAAAGGTCAAATACTGAAGCTGAAGCTTAAATATTTTGGCCACATAATAAGACAAGACTCATTAGAAAAGATCCTGATGTTGGGAAAGGTTGAAGGCAAAAGGGGAAGTGGAAGACAAAGGATGAGATGGTGTTATGGAAACAATGAACATGAACTTGGGCAGATTTTGAAGACAGTGGAAGATAAAACTGTGCTATGGTCCCTGGGGTCAAGAAGAGTTGGACATGACTGAAAAACTCAAAAACAATAACAACAAAAGTGATATGAGCTGTCTTCAGAGATAATGAGATAATGAAAATCTTCAAGTGCAGGTTTGTGACCATTTTGGAGGGATGTTAGAGAATTCCTAGATATCCTAAATGATCTCTGAGATACCTTCTTACTGTGAGATTTATGCTTATATGTAATGCCCAAATGCTCTCAGATACACCATCTTTCCATGTAATCATAAATAAATGTTGAAGAATGGTTTACAGTAGATTACCTCTCAATATTCCTTATAAATCTTTCATTCAATAAACTTATATAATTTCCATATGTCTGTAGTTCTAGTTTTAAAGAAATCAATTTTTAAAGTAAGGGATTCATATTTTGCTTTTCAACATATTTATCCTTTCATGGAGGTACAATAGTTATATAACCAACAGTCACACATTTTGAAAAGACTTGAATGGATTTTGATTTACACAGAGTACTCATATCAGATCACAGTTCCATTGAAATATCAAATGTCAAAGTACTTTTGCTACCTCATCCTGTAGTAGCATTAATATTTAGTACAATGCTGAATTATACTTTTTTTTTATAAAAATTTATTGATTATTTTTATCACTACTTCAGTCTTTCAACATTTTGGGGGTGAATTCTCAGCATTATATTGTGTATCTCTCCAAAGGAACTGCAGATAATAGATGACATGGCAACTAAAGCTTGGTAAACTATCAAATAGTAACTTCTTATTTATCATTTATAGAGAATTCTTATTTTGGAGGCTCTACAATGTTTGTAAGAGTAAAGCAATCAGTAAAATGCCACCCATACAACTAACGCAGTTGGAGGACCTCACCCTCTGTTGAGATCTCTCTTCCAATTTTACTCTGCCCTAGACACTATAAGCAAGCAAGCATATCTCTTTTTTTTGCCTTGCTTGATAATAATTTTAAATAAATTTTATTGATATATGTTGTTTTAATATCACCCACCTTTTTCTTCTTTCTTTACCAGAGACATCCTTCCTGTTGATGATTTTTTTTAAAAAGTTCAGTGAAACTAAACATCATATCAAAAGAGGAGTCTAGCTGTAGTGCTCCATACTCATGATTTAACACTTCTGCAAATAAATGGGGTATGATTTCTTATCTGTTTTGCAGGGTTAAAATTAGTCATTATAATTTTGCAATTTTGATTGATTTGTTATTCTTATGCTTTCTACTTACATTATTTCCGTAACTGCATATATTATTTTCATATTTCTGCTTACTTTACTTTACATCAGTTCATATAAGTCTTCCTATGGTTATATTCTTCATGTTAACTATTTTTTCCAAAAGAGGACTACATTCATATATTATGATTTAACTATCCCCCAAATAATGAAAATCTACTTTGTTTCCATCTCTTTACAACTACAAAAAGCACTGCTATAAATATTTTGGAGTATAGAGGACCTTTTTTTTTTTAATCATTGACTTGCTTAGGGTATATGTTTAACAGGAAAATTTGTGGGTCAAAGGAATGGTCACTTAAGTCTCCTTCTTTGCATAATTCCAAATTGATTTCCAGCATTGCTAAACAATCTACCTACCTGATATCCATACAGCATATTGTTAGGAAGAGTTATTTTTCTTATGTCTTTCAATTGTTTTTACATGATTTTAATATATTCATGTTGTTGTTCATTCATTTTTCAGTAATGTCTGGCACCTCATGACTCTATTTGGGGTTTTCTTGACAAAGATACTGGAGTTTTACCATTTCCTTCTCCAGCTCATTTTATAGATGAAGAAACTGAGGCAAAGAGAGTGAAGTGACTTGACCAGGGTCACCCAACTGATAAGTGTCTGAGGCCAGATTTGAACTCAAGAAGATGAGTCTTTCTGACTCCAGGCCTAGTATTTCATCCATTGTACCACCTAGCTCCCCTTAACATGTTCATAGAAGACACAATTTTGGAGATGAGCCTTTCTGGCAGTATTTTGCCCCATCTTTTTTTTTATTTTATAGTAAAAAGAAAAAAAGTACAAAAGGGTTTGGTGTTCTCACCACCTTCTAATCAGTTATGTAATTTTGAACATGTGCTTAGCTATAGAATGTAAATTTTAAAACTTTCCTGTTCCCTTGTCTTACCAAAAATCAGGGATCATAGTCATAACAAGAGCAGGATGACTAGATGTTTTCTTTAGGATGCCTGCAACATAGAGAAAAGGAAAGAAGGAAGGAAGGAGAAAAAGAAGGAAGGAAAGAAGGAAGAAAGTAGGGAAGCAGAGGACAAAGAAAGGAAGGAAGGAAGGAAGGAAGACAAAGAGGGAGGGAAGAAAGGAGGGAGAGAGGGAAGAAGGAAGCATTTATTTAACTTTTACTACATGCCAGGCACTGTGGAAGCATTTTATAAATATTATCACATTTGATTCTCACAACAACCCTTGGAAGTAGGTGCTCTTGGTATTCTCATTTTATAGTTGAGAAAATAAAAGCAGCAAAGATTATAACCTGCTCTGGGTCACACTGCTAGTAAGGCTTGATGGGAACTCAGGTCTTCCTGACTTTAGGCCCAACACTCTACTATGCTACCTAAGGCAATCCAAAGATATTGTTACTACACCTTGTAGTTCTCCTCTAACCCATTTAACTCAGCTCCTTTACCTGGGCCCACTCCCAGGGTTTTATTTTTTTGTTGTTGTTGTTGTAGGTGTAGTGCCCTTCTCCTGAGTTCACCTTCCCTAATAATCCCTGCAGAGATGTTGATAGTATTCTGGCAGTCTCCTGGCATAAACCCACTTGTAGTGGTTAGACTGTCCTGCTGTAAAGATATAATTGTGCACCCCCACACACACCTTAACACCATCCTCTTTGTTGCCATCATTGTGCCCTCTCTTATCCCATTATCTGACTACTCTGTACTGCATCACAACCACCACCATTCAACTATTTTTGCCTGAGGAAAGCCTGCTAGTTACAGTTTTGTCACAGATACCCTTGACATATGCATTGCCTACTCTCACAAAGATTTTATAGAGAGTTGAAAACAGTCAAATGAGTCAATAGACATTGTTTTTAATTATCTTTTGTGATTTAGTAATAACATCTTTAATTTTTTCAAAACTTTTGTTGTTACACATACATGAATTTTCTCAATAACTTTAGTTTACCACTTGAAATCCATCTCTTAGGGGAAAAAAAAAAAACCTTTCATAATTCAGACCCTCATCACATTTCCTAGACTACTGAAGTAGCCTCTTTCTGTCCTCCTAAACTAGTCTTTCACCACTTTCCCTATCCTCCACTGAATGTGCCTTTCCTAAAATGTGTATTTAATCATATCCCCTTCCCCATCTCCATCCCCCAGTCAGTGAACTTCAATTGTTCTCTATCATCTACAGAAACAAATATAAACTCTCTTTGACATTTCAAGCTCTTCAAAACCTGACCCTTTCTTATATTTTTAATCTTATGATTTACTTCCCTCCATTTATTCTATGTATTGATTACACTGCATTTGTCCTAGCTGTCCTCCATGCTTTGAATGTGCTGCCTTCTTGCCTCATCTTACCTCTTTATTTCCCTGATTGGCTTCAAGATTCAGTTTGAAGTGCACCTTCTGCAAGGGATTTTTTCCATTCTCTCTAGCTATTGATGCCCATTTCTTCTCAGATTACTTCCCATCTATCTATCTATCTGTATGTATGTGTATATATGTGTGTATATATGTATGTATTCATATATGTACATATATATATATTATATGTACCTAGTTATTTACATGTTTGCCCCATTAAAATGTGTGCTCTTTCAGAGTATGGGATGTTTTTGTCTTTTTGTTTTAAAATCTCCAGTACTTATCACATATGCCTGATGCATAGTAAACAAAAGTCCTCAGTTAGTGCTTATTGATTGACTGTTAGATCAATTATTTGCTGTAAATTTTTCAAAGGTGGAGTATATACTTTCCTGACCTTTTCAATATATTATTTATCAAATAATTTGACCTTTCGTTGATGGCTCAGGTTCATGGGTTGGACTAGATGACCACTAAGATCCCCTCCAGCTCCAAATTTAATCTTATAATCTTATAATCTTATAATTTAATGATCATTATAAACCTTAGCGGAGGCACTGTGGTGCCTTTGGGCCTATTGCAGCAGATAGGATAGGACTGCAGGCTTCTTAAAAATTACTTCATACACCAATAGTTTTTATCATTCTGCTATCTTCTCTTACCATCTTAAATGGTCACTTCTATCTAGTCCGATGCCTTATTTCATATACAATTTTCTAGTTAATGATTTCATTTTGTCTTTGCCTCTTCTACCAAGCAAAATGAATGGATTATGAAGGAGCTGTTTACCACTTAGAAGCCTTTTTCTTCTCCATGTTCTTAGTACCTTTTTATTCAAAAGTGAGGTTATGGACAGACTGACATCTCTGCATAATTGGGGAACTGATAAAATAAGAAAAATTAAATCATATGTAATTTCTCACTTTTGTTTACTCAGTTATGTGCTTCCCTATTCTACTTCACTTGTATATTCATTTTTAGAAGAATTCTTTCTTTATTGAAACAAAACCAAAATCGGACACACATAAAAATTGCATTTGGATCTGCCATCACAATTTTCAAAAGTAAACGTCTTTACTTTATTCTTCCCTGGGTAAACTGGGCATAATTATACACATTTTTGCATTTATGTGTTAGAAACAACCATTACCTGAAAGAAGAATTTGTATAGTGTCTCAATTCATTTTTTATTTTTTATTAATCAAATTTTATTAACTTTAAGTCATATAGATTAAATACATAAGATACATTATGTAATCTTTGAGATCATAAAGAAAATTTCCCCTGGGATTTTCAACTCTTCCCCCATTTTATACAGAAATAAACTTGAATGAAACACATTTTTAGGCACATAGGATACTTGAAAGAGGCATAGGGAAGTGAAAGGATCATAGTATCATCAATCCAGAGCTCATTGGGACCTAAGAATCCATCATCTTAATTTTAATTGGGACCCAGAGATGTTCAAGAAGTTAAGTCACTGACTTATCTAAAGTCACAAAGGTAGTAAATATCAGCTCTGACAGTTAAACCCAAGTTCTCTGACTCCAAATGCACTGTTTGTTGGGAATTGTTAATTATCATTCATATTCTCTTCTGTGAAGGAGTTAAACTTATACTCTGAGGTCCTTAAAAGTGCCATCATGACCAAGTACTAATTTGCAATGTTAGAATTTTTTTTAAATGTTTATTTTGTCAGTATGTGAATGAGTTACATAAAATGATCTTTGCTATTGGCCTAAGTTAATCATCAGACTTACTGAAACCCTGATTTCAAAAGCTCAAAAAGACCTATGGTACAGAAAGGCAAAAAGGATAAAGTCATAATTCCTGTGCAATTTAAAAACTGCAGAAGGCATACTGGAGTAATATGAGGTCACTGGTACTGCAGACCTAGCCATCAGAAACTCCCATGGCAAGTGACAAAAAGATCTCCAGAGGTCCCATCACCTATTTTTGTTTTTCCTGTGAATTCAGGTATTAATTGGCATTTATTTTGCAAGGAGGGTGATGGCCTCTAGTGGTGTATGCTGTATGTGTGTACAGAAACATCAATGTGTCTTTCCTTTATTTTTCTGAGTGGCAGGGGAAGAAAGTGTGTTCTGGATCAACTGACATCAATATATTGTTACAATATGAGTAACAAGACAGCCCCCTGACAGATGGGCCTGTTCCATTTATAACACTCACACTCCCCTTTCTTCCACACTCGAAGGATGAGGATGCACATTGCATGCTGGGAGCAAATGCAGAAATTGATATTTAACAATGACACATTATGTACTACAGATACCCTGTGAGCATACACCATCATGTTTTGGTGCCCAACATCGGCGCTTGACAACATAGTCCATTCAATATGATCTCCTGCCCCTGCCACCTCCCACTACAGATACAAACAACAAACTTACTCCTTTCTGATACAACCAGACACATGTGAGCACATTTATATTGGAAGTATAAGTTAGAAGGAAATCATGAGGTCCCAGAAAATCCAAAGACAAGAGATATATATAGTCCAGGTCTTAAGGCCTCTTAGTTCTACTTTCAGTACTATAAAAGCAGCACTTCAGCAGGAAAATGTGAAGAAGACCTGTTGTTTTGAGTGTAGTGTGAGCTATTTGACTAACGCCAAAGTAGATGGTAGGTGATAACTGTTAACGAATTGCATTGGGGTGAAGGGGGAGAAAGGGAAGGTAGCCTCATGTCCTTTGCTCTCTCTACACACAAATACACATAAACATCAGAAAGGACATGGTGAGAGCAAATGAAAAACCCTCTGGGACTCTAGAGGCCATTTCAAGTCACATATAACACTGTTCCAGAAGAGCCTGTTATTCAAAGCTGGGAAAGCTTTCATGAACCAGGAGGGCAGAGAGTCAGATGTTTTCTCAACAGTTTTCTAAGCAACAATACATAGATAAAAAGGTCAGAGTCTGCCATCCCCCACATAACATATGCATGTCTATTTATGAAGACACTTAGCATGGATTTAGTAAGTTCAAGACAAAGCTCCAGAGGCGCCTGTCTCTTTAAATCCGTCTTCTACCAAGTGAAATTTGTGGCCCTGATGAATGGCAAAGCAGAGTCATCCATAAAAGGGCAGAGGAAAATCACATTCATTTGCATACAGTAATTATTCTCTGAATCAGGCCACCTTTATTGCTGGCAGAAAATCTACTGTCAGCATCACTCTATAGATCACATTTGAAAATCTAACAGCTGAGGAAAGTAATTGTTTAGAATCCATGTGGTCCGGCACTCCTGTCGCAGGCATGTCAATCATCATGTTTCAAGGTAGACAGCAGTTTCTAGGTGTCAGTCAACCAGACTGTGTTTTCTTCTCCTTTCCAATCTCTTTGGCTTGTGTATCAATGTGCCAGAGGAGTTCATGACCAGTTGTCCACAGCTTTATTTGTAGGGTATGAGAGTAAACAAATGAGTGTGCCTTAGCCAGAGAGTTCTTTTGTAAATTTTCCACATGCAGATCATTAATTTCAAATAAAAGTAAATAGGATGACCACAAGCTGAATTCACCTTCTCAAAAATACAATAAGAAAATGATTTCCAGGAATGGTCACTCCACTCCCATTCCTTTGTAGTGAAGAGCACAGTAGACTATAAGAGCAGGAAAACTGAAGAGATTCTTACAACCAGGCACTGGGAGTGGATATAGGTGAGAGGATGGTCAGGAGAAAGAATGAAAAGAGATTTGGGGCATGACAAATCCAGCAAGTCAGAAAACATGAATTTGTCCATATTGTTCTGATTTTTATTTATGGAGTAATGGACGGGCCTACAGAACATAGTTTAGTCTTTAGAGGAACAAAGTTATTAAGGTTTGTCATTCAGCAGAAAAAAATGCATATCAAATTAGTTTAAAGAAAGGAGTCTTGGTGCATTGAAAGGAGAATGAAATTTTAGAATTTATAGCTGGAATAGATCACATAACCGTAGATCTAGAAATGGAAAATGCACCAAAATAACTAGGATATAGACAAAACATGACTTGAAAAGCAACTAAACGGGGCAGCTAGGTGGCGCAGTGGATAGAGCACCAGCCCTGACATCAGGAGGACCTGATTTCAAATCCAGTCTCAGACCAAACACTTGACTGCCTGACACTAGCTGTGTGATCCTGGGCAAGTCACTTAACCTCAATTGCCTAAAAGGGGAAAAAAAAAAAAGAAAAAAAGAAAAGCAACTAAACAACCAGAGCCACTGCCCTTAACTCTATGTGATCCTTTAAGGTTTCTGGATTTCATACCTGTTAACAAAGGGACAAAGGCACCTACATTTCAAAAGCCCAAAGAGAACTTAAATGCAAGAAGGAAAAAGTGGATAAATGAAATTTAAAGACTGCAGAAAGTACACCTGAGTAACTTGAGGTCTATGACACTACAGATCTAACCATGGAAGACTCCCAAGACAAAAAAATAATAACATGGCTCACCTGGTTTTAGGTATTCCTCCTCATTGGACAAATAATTTAACAAGATCTAAGCAGATTAAGATTTCTGTGTCATTGGGTTATTTCAGGAGATGGTTTCTATTAAGTCATTTGGACCTCAGATGTGTATTAAGAGGATCTAAATTTATGCAGTCTCTCCTAATTTTTATTCTTCCTTTGCCTCTAACTCATAATTTTTCTTTGAGGAGAGAGGAATAGACTTAATCCCAAAGAATTAAGAGAGTCCCAAACAAAAGGACTACTGGGACTTGATCAGAGAACTATTTCTTCAATTAACTAGTGTTTTTTTTTTCTTTTCACTACGTCCCCAAATCCATTATGAGTATATGCCTGAAACTGGTATGTGGCACAGTAAAGTAGAGTTGCTTCCCAGACCAGAAACAGAGAAGATCATAAATAAATGAAAGTTCTGCTTCCCTATTTGTGAATCTAGCAATGGCAAGTTTGCTAAAATTGGGTTTGTTTGGGTGAAGGAAAATGATGCTATGAAAAAAAGTTGCTTGTTCTGTCCACAGTCTGAGCCAAACTTTAGAAAATATATTCTAAATTCTAATTTCCCTCTCTTAGGAAAGTACATCGTCTCTGTCCTCTTACAGATATTTCAAACTGTCTGTTTTTAATTCTATGTCTGGATGATGGTAGTTGAATATTTTAGTTCTTCCATGATGTCCTTTTGGAGGGTATAGAACTTAGTGAAGATAGAAATAGTCCTCCAGGATTTCAAATATTTGGGTTTTTTTTGGAGGGGAGCATGTGAATCCTCCCCCATCGATACGGATCACAGCCTCTACCTACCAAAATAGATAGCCATCGTGGATTTCTATAGTTAGACAAATTCATCACTTGGGCACCACCCTTTTGATACTGAGACTCTCTGAATTTAGCAAAACCGATCCTCAGAAAACAGACACACATTCCATCAGTGGACTTGTACTTAAAGTTATTTCAGCCTGTCAGGATGTAAGAAACTTGGTACTCTAGTGGGATGGTGTTTGATTAAATTCAACAAACATTTACTAAACATTGACCATGTGAAATGCACTGTGCTGGATTGGGGAGGGGTACATACATGCAAAAAAAAATAAGTTTTTCTCCTCAAAGAGCTAACAAATTTATGGGAAGATATAACCTATTCTGCCTCTGCTTCTCTTCATACTTCACCATCATACCACAGGTGCTTTCTCAACTTAGAAGCTCCCTCATTTCTTATGACCATCTCACCCTGGAACATCTCTCCCCTCCTATGGCCCCCTTCTCTCATTGGTGAGTTCCTCCAGAAACCTTCATTTTATGGAAGGGCTCAGGCCAGCCAAGCTTTGTTCCCTGTTATTGACCTTCTGGTCACCAAATTATGCCCCCTTTCCAGGTAAATTTACCCACTCCCCATTTTCAGCTCCTGTATGTGGACTATCTCTCATTAGAATGTTCTTGAGGACAATGACTCTTTTTGTTTGTATTGATATCTCCAACACTTAGCATAGTGCTTAGTAAATGTTTGGTTTGAATTGACACAACACTTGCACACATAATTATTACTCAAAGTAGAATGTGAAAAGGACAAAGAAGAGAAATAAAGATTTTTATGTACATTGAAAGAGGGATTTTTCATTTGAGATTTCATCATGTGAGAACAGAGGAAAGGATATTTCCGGTTCTTTGACATCACAAACAGTGGTACTATGAATATTTTTATATTTATGGGATTATTTTTGTCTTTGAACTCAGCAGAAATAAAATCTCTAGATAAAAGAGAATGAACAGTTTTCTCTCATAATTTCAAATTGTTTCCCAGAATGATTGAACCAATTCACAGTTCCACCAACAATATGTTAATATGTCTGTCTTCTTGAAGCCTCTCCAATTTCTATCTCTTGCCATCTTTGCCAATTTGATGATGATGAAATTAACCTGAGTTTTAAATTTTTATATTCCTCTTATTAATAAGTAGGAGAATATTTTCATATAGTCATTTATTGTTGGCTATACTTATGAAAATTTCATGTCCTCTGATAACTCATTTTACTTGGGAACATCTCTTGGCCCTTTATATTTCTAAAATGAATAGATTGATCAATTGATTGATAGATAATAAGCTATTTATCAAAAATATTTGAGGCAAAGATTTTACCCCAATTTTTAGGTTCTTTTCTTTTCCTAGCCAATTTTGTCTGGAAAAAAGTTTAGTTTTATAAAAATTGAAATCATCTGTTTTTAATGATCATTTCTATGTATTTTTTGGTTAAGAAGACTCCTCATAGCAATAGTTGTGAAAGGTACAACCTTCAATTTTTTCTATTTTTTAAATATGGTAATACTTTATACTTACGTAAGTATTCATTAGGAATTTATTGTAGTGTATGGTAAATATTATGCTACAAATCTTTGTTTTTTTTTTTTTCTAATTGTCTCATAGTTCTCACCAAATAGTGACTCTTTCCCCAAGTCATTTATATTCTTGCTCCAATTCTTCTTCCACTGCAGCATGCTAAGTGTTAAGAGCTTCGTACTTCAGATCTAGATTTATGATTCTATGTATGATCCTCATATGAACAATTAGAAAAAGTGGAGGGAAGTCATCCCAGAGGATAAATTACATAAGAAATTCAGGGTACTTTAAAACATACACACCAAGTATCACTCCAAACATTGATTTAAAATTCAAATTGTTCCAAGAGTTAGGCTGTTTGTTTGTTTTTTTTCCGTAGCTAGAATACTTTGTCCTTTAATGGGACCTGCTGTGATAGTAGGATTATTAGAATTTAAACTTTCTAGACTTTCCTACCTACCACTATCTTATGTATATTATGTACTTCTGAAATATATCTAATTCATACTATTAAAATATTCTTCATTATCCATTGAACTTGAATGAAACAAGATTTACTTATGACATTCCCATTTCCAATATTCTTCTTGAATAAAACATACCATTTCATTTTTAAAGACCACTTTTAATGACTACATAAAGCATTTACTATTTCTACTGTGCTTCTTTCTCATCCCCTTTGAAAACATCCTAAAAGTTCCCGAATCACAGAATTTCAGAGTTAGAAGGATATATAGTATAACTCATATCTGAAAAAGAATCCTTTTTTACAACAAACCAAATATATGACTACCTAGTCTTTGCTTAGATCCTTCTAATGAGGGGAAATTCACTACTTCCCAAAGCAGCCCATTCCATCTAAGCATAATTATTAGTAAGTTTTTCAACTTTTTGTAATTTCTAATATTTTTTCTCTGGAAACAAATGGGGAAAAAAATAAAAACACAATCTAATCTCTATTCCATATGACAGCCACTCAAATATAAGATAGTCATTATGTTCCTGCTATTCTTCTCCAAGGCAAAACATCCTCATGATTCTCATACTGTGATAACTTTATAGTTCTTTACCATCATCTGGAAACTCTCCAGCTTTTCAGCAAACTTCTCAAAATTGAGAACATATAACTGAGCACAAAACAATCCCTATGTAATGAAAATAGAATAAAATAATCAAAAAAGTAAAAGCCATGCACTTGTTCTTAGAAACATTATGGCAGTGGCTTGAGAGTATATAAGTATCCATCACGTTGCCACAATAGCAAAGTTTAAGGAATTATAATGGAGATTGCCTGTGTAAACATAGATCCCCAATATATATTATCTGTGGATGAACTACATTTTAATTTCTGTCAGTAATCCACTGGTAACAAAGAAAAGAGAAAAAAATAACAGTATTGCTAAGGGCCCTTAGAGCTCAAACAAAAAAAAAAATGTCTTGATGAATTTCTTGAGCTATTGTGCTATGTTTATACCTCCCCCTCCACCATCTTTATCCAAATAATTGACTGGTACGCTGGAATGATTGTTACTCTTATCTCCCACTTCTTTACTCTTGCAGAGGTGGTAATAATCAGTTGTCATCCTAAGAGAAAATTACTTCTAGTCTCTCCTTTCTCCAATTTATCCTCCATACAGCTGCCAAAAAAATCTTCATAATGCACACGTCTGACCATATCACTCCTCTGCTCAAGTGTCATTCACGGCTCCCTATTGAATCTAGGATAAAATATACATTTCTCAGTTTGTCATTTAAAGACCTTCATATTCTGGCCCCAGTCTTTCTTTCCAGATTTATTTCATAATACTGTCCTTTAAACACTAAATCAACTAGCAAATTTGTGTACTTGCTCTTACTCAAACAATATTCCATCTTCTAAATCTCTGCCTTTGAACAAGCTATCTCCCATGCATAGACTATATCGCTTCCTCACCTTCACCTCTTAGAAATTTTTGCTTCCTTCAAGGCTAAGCTTATGTTCTAGCTCCTCCATTTCCCCCTAGCTTTCAATATTCTCTCCCACATCAAGTTACCTTGCACATTCTTCTCTGTGTACGTGATATATCCCCCAGTTGCACATCCCCCAATTCCTAGAGAAGAACTATTTCATTTTTGTCTTTGTATATCCATCATCTAGCACAACTCCATGCACACAGTAGGCAAACTATTCTTTATCATATGAGAGACAGATAAGTGGCACAGTGAATAGAGTGCTACAATTGTAGCCCGGAAGACTTGAATTCAAATCCTACCATAGATACTGTGTGACCTTTAACAAGGCTCTTAATCTCTGTTTGCTTTAGTTTCCTCCCCTGTAAAAATGAGTATAATAATAGCAATAGGATTGTTGTGAGGATCAAAGGAGATAGTATTTGTAAAGCACTTCACAAACTTAAAACACAGAATAAATGCTAGCTATTATTAAATAGTTGTTATTGTTTAGATTCAAGCACAATAATGTGATATCAAAGCAATAAAAAGGTTTGCCTCTCCTTTTCCTCTACTCCATGCCTAAAGCAAGTGGCACTGGATCACTGTTCTGCTGTTCATTAGGGGATGAAAAGCTGCCAATATTGGCTTGCTGGATTAGTAGTTAGAAAACTACACCAATTTAAGTGTTTGCATTCCTCCAGATCAAAATTTGTCAGAGAGGAAAAACATTAAACCTGTCACCTCAGATAAAGACCAGATGTTGATTTCAAATAGAAGAAAGCAAATACTACACACTATGTATTGCATTAACTCCCTGAATTCTCCTTTTGCTATGCTGGGGAGAAATGGGACAGATTTAGAACAGGTTCTGTTGACTTTGGTTTTCAACAAACTTCTAATAGTTGCCAAGGTGAGCAACTATGATATGGAAAAGAAAGATTGCTTTGGTAATTAGTTTTTTTTTTCAATTTTCTTAAATTTCTCAAATTTTTAATGTTAATTTTTTTAATTTGAAAATTATAAAAAAAGAGTTCCATATTTTCTGTCTCCCTCCATTCCTTCTACCCTCTTTGGAAAAGCAAGTAATTTTATATAAATTATACATGTGTATTTATGCAAAACATTTCCATAATAGCCACATTACAAAAGAAAATGCAGACCAATCAAAAAACACATAAGTAATAAAGTAAAAAAAAAAAGTATGCTTCAATCTGTGTTCAGACACCATCAGTTCTTTCTCTGCAGAAGGATAGCAATTTTCATCATAAATCCTTTGGAATTGTCGAGTTATTATACTGCTGAGAATACCTAGTTTATTCACAGTTGATTATCATATAATATTGCTATTGCTGTGTATAGTGTTCCCCTAGTTCTGCTCATTTCACTTTGAATCAGTTCATATAAGTCTTTTGAGTTTTTTTTTCTGGAAAATGATCCTGTTCATCATTTCTTGTAGCACAATTATATTCCATCATTAATTGTTCAGCCATTCCCCAATTGATAAACATCCCCTCAATTTCCAATTCTTTGCCACCACAAAAAAGTTACTATAAATATTTTTCTACATATAAGACCTTTGCCATTTGACTTTTTTGGGTACAGATACAGTGGTGGTATTGCTGGGTAAAGGGGTATGTACAGTTTTGTAGCCCTTTGAATATAATTCCAAATTGTTCTCTGGAATGTTTGGATCAGTTCACAATTTCACCAATGGTACATTGATGTTCCAATTTTCCTATATCTCCTGCAATATTTGTCATTTTCCTTTTCTGTCTTTTTAGCCAATATAATAGGTGTGAGGTGGTTGTTTCAATTTGTATTTCTTTAATCAATAGTGGTTTAGATAATTTTTCATATGACTTGATTTCTTATTCTAAAAATTATTTATTCATATCCATTGACCATTTGTCAATTAAGGAATGACTCATATTCTTATATATTTGACTCATAGAAATGAGTCCTTTAACAGAGAACCTTGCTGTAAAAAGGTTCCCCAGTTTCCTACTTTCCCTGTAATCTTGGCTACGTTGGTTTTGTTTATGCAAAACCTTTTTAAATTTGATGTAATCAAAATTATACATTTTACATCCTATAATGCCCTATATCTCTTGTTTCATCAGAAATTCTGACAGGTAAAATATTCTATATGTCTTTAATTTGCTTATAATATCACTTTTTACATCTAAATCATAATCCATTTTGACCTTATCTTGTTAGGCAGTGTGAGATGTTGGTTTATACCTAGTTGGTTTTTTTTTTCCCAACTACCTGGCAGTTTCCACAGCAATATTTGCCAAGTAGTGATTTCCTGTTGCAAAGTCTTGGATCTTAGGGTTTGTCAAACATGAGATTACTATAGTCACTTCTTGTATAACTAATCTATTCCACTGATTCACCACTCTATTTCTTAGATACTACTGGATTGTCTTGATGATTACTGCTTTGTAATACAGTCAAGATCTGGTGCTGGTAAGACACCTTTTTCTCACATTTTCTTTTCATTAATTCATTTTGTTACTTTTTTCTATCTCTCTCTCTATATATATATTTCTATTGGGGGGGGGGAAAATTTGATAGATGGACAGCTAGGTGATCTAATGAATAGAGTGTTGGGCCTGGAGTCAGGAAGACTCATCTTCTTGAATTCAAATCTGACCTTACACACTTTTGAGATCCTAGGAAATTTATTTAACTCTATTTGTCTCACTTTCCTCATCTGTAAAATGAACTGGAAAAGGAAATGGAAAACCATTCCAGTATCTTTGACAAGAAAATCCCAGATGGGGCCACAAAGTGTCAGAAAAGGTTGAAAAAGAACTGAACAAAAATTTGATTTGTGCCACTGAATGAATAAATTAATTTTAGTAGAATTGTTACTTTTATTATATTGGTTCGACCCACCCAGTAGCAACTGACATTTTTCTAATTATTTAGATCTGATTTCATTTGTGTGAAAAGTGTTTTGCAATTGTGCTCATATAGTTCTTGGGTCTGTCTTGGCAGGTAGACTCCCAAGCCTTTTATATTGTCTGCAGTTATTTTAAATGGAATTTATCTTTCTTTCTCTTCTTGATGGATTTTGTTGGTAATTTATAGAAATACTGATGATTTATGTGGATTTATTTTATATCATGCCACTTTCCTGAAGTTGTTGTTTCAAAATTATTTCAGTTGGCTCCCTAGGATTCTCTAAATATACCATCATATCATCTACAAATAGTGATAATTTGGTTACCTCATTGATAATTCTAATTCATTCATTTTTTTTGTCTTATTGTGATAGCTAACATTTGTAGAATGAAATTGAATAAGAGTTGTGATATTGGGCATCCTTGCGTCACCCCTGATCTTATTGGAAAGACTTCTAGTTTATCTGTACTATAGATAATAATTGATATTGGTTTTAGATAAATATTACCTATCTTTTTAAGGAAAGCTCCATTTATTCCTATGCTTTCTAGTGTTTTAATAAGAATGAGTATTGTATTTTGTCAAAAGTTTTTTTTCTGTATCTCTTGAAATAATCATATGATTTTTGTGGGGTTTTTTCCCTTGATATGGTCAATTATGTCGATAATTTTCCTAATATTGAACCAATCCTGAATTCTTGATATAAATTCTACCTGGTCATAGTGTATGATCTTTGTGATACATACATACATATATATATATGCATTTAGTATGTGTACACACACACACACACACATATATACACTTCATGCTAGTATTTTATTTTAAAAATATGCATCAATATTCATTAAAGAAATTGGTCTATAATTTACTTTTCCTGTTTTTCCTCTTCTAGGTTAGGTATTAGGACCATTTTGTGTCATAAAAGGAATTTGGTAGAATTCCTTCTTTGACTATTTTCCCAAGTATATTACATAATATTGGAATTAATTGTTCTTTAAATATTTGGTAGAATTCACTTGTGAATCGATCTGGTTCTCAGAATTTTTTCATAGAGAGATCATCAATGGCTTGTTTAATTTCTTTTTCTAAGATGGGGTTATTTAAGCATTCATTTCCTCTTTGGTTTATCTGGGCAATTTATATGTCTGTAAGTATTCATCCATTTCACTTAGATTGTCAGATTTGTTGGCATATAATTGGGCAAAATAGCTCTTAATAATTGCTTTAAATTCAACATCTTTGGTAGTGAAGTCACTATTTCATGTTTTTAATTCTGGTAATTTGGTTTTCTTATTTTAAATCAAGTTAACCAATACTTTATCTATTTTATTGTTTTTTTTTTCATAAAACCAGCACCTAGTTTTATTAGTTCAATGGTTTTCTTACTTTCAACTTTATTAATCTCCCCTTTAATTTTCAGGATTTCTATTTTGTTGTTTAAATTGGGGATTTGAATTTGTTCTTTTTCTAGTTTTTTTTTTAACCTGCACATCCAATTCATTTATCTTTTCCTTCTCTCTTTTATTGATGTATACATTTAGAGATATTAAATTTCCTCTAAGTACTGTTTTAACTATATCCCATAAGTTTTAGTATGTTGCCTCACTGTTTTCATTCTCTTTAATGAAACTATTGACTGTGTCTGTGATTTGTTCTTTGACCAACTCATTTTTAGGATAAGATTATTTAGTGTCTAGTTAATTTTTACTGTGTTTCCATAGTTCTTTACTGATTTTTTTTTTCATTATGGTCTGAAAAGGATGCATTTAATATTTCTGCTTTTCTGCATTTGGTTGTGAGATTTTTGTACATTAATACGTGTCATTTTTTTGGGAAAAGTGTTATGTACAGGTATAAAAAAAGTATTTCTGTTCTCTAGAGAGCTATCATATCTAAGTGTTTCTAAAATTATATTAATCTCCTTATTTTTTTCTTGTTTATTTTTATTAGATTTATCTAGTTCTGAGAAAAGAAAGTTGGTGTCCTCCACTAGAATGATTTTATTATTTCTTACTGTTACTCATTGAACTTTTCCTTTGATAATTTGGATGCTATGCCATTTGGTACATACATGTTCAGTATTTCCAGGTTTTTCTGAAGTCTGCCTGTTCATCATTTCTTATAGTACAATAGTATTCCATTACATTCTTATACCACAACTTGTTCAGCCATTCATCAATTGATGGGCATCCCCTCAATTTCCAATTCTTGGCCACCACAAAAATAGTTGCTATAAATATTTTTGTACATGTGGGTCCTTTTCCCATTTATATGATCTCTTTGGGGTCCAGCCCTAGCAGTGCTATTGCTGGGTCAAAGGGTATGCACAATTTTATAGCCATTTGGGCATAGTTCCAAATTGCTCTCCAAAATGGTTGGATCATTTCACAATTACACCAACAATGCATTAGTGTTCCAATTTTACCACATCTTCTCCAGCATTTATCATTTTTCTGTTTTGCCATGTTAGTCAATCTGATAGGTATAATGTGGTATGTCAGAGTTGTTTTGATTTGCATTTCTCTAGTCAATAGTGATTTAGAGCATTTTTTCTTATGACTATAGATGGCTTTAATTTCTTCATCTGAGAACTGCCTGTTCATATCCTTTCACCATTTATCAATTGGGGAATAACTTGTATTCTCATAAATTTGATTCAGTTCTCTACATATTTTAGAAATGAGACCCTTCTCAGAGACACTGGTTGTAAAAATTCTTTCCTAGTTTTCTGCTTCTCTCCTAATCTTGTTTTCATTGGCTTTGTTTGTGCAAAAGCTTTTCAGTTTAATGTAATCAAAATTATCCATTTTGCATTTCATATGTTCTCTATCTCTTATTTGATCATAAATTCTTCCATTCTCCATAAATCTGACAGGTAAACTTTTCCTTGCTCTCCCAGTTTGCTTACAACATCAGCCTTTATATCTAAATCATGAACCCATTTTGACTTTATTTTTGCATATGGTGTGAGATGTTGGTCTATGCTTAGTTTCTGCCATACTCTTTTCCAGTTTTCCCAACAGGTTTTTGTCAAATAGTGAGTTCTCCCAGAAGCTGGAGTCTTTGTATGACTGAGTGAAGTGAACAGAACCAGGAGAACATTATACACAGTAACAGCCACGTTGTGCAATACCTAACATTGATAGAATTAGCCCTTCTCAGCATTGCAAGGATCTAAGACATCTCCAAAGGTCTCATGATGGAAAATGCTATCCACTCCAAAGAAAGAACTATGGAGTTGGAATGCAGATCAAACCATACTGTTTGCTATTTTTTCCTTCTATTTTGTTTTGTTTCCTCTTTCTGGTAGTTCCTCAGTTCTAAATCTTCCTTACAACATCAGTAATGTGAAAATACGTTTAACAGGAATGTATATGTATAGCCTACATCAGATTGTACATCATCTTGGAGAGGAAGGGAAGGAGGGAGGGGGAGAAAAATTTAAAACTCAAAAGCTTATGGAAGTGATTGTTGATAAATCAAAATAAATTAATAAAAAATAGATAAAAAACAAAAATACATGTTTAGTATTGAAATTATTTCATTGTCTGTGGTACCTTTTTTTTTTTTTTTTGCCAAATGCAGTTTTCCTGCTTATTTCTTTTAAGTAGGTCTATTTTTGCTTTCGTTTGGTCAGAGATCATGACTTCTACCCCTACTTTTTTTTTAAATTTCAGCTGAAGTATAATAGATTTTTCTCCATCCCCTTATTATTACTCTATGTGCGTCTCTCTGTTACAAGTGTGTTTCTTCTAAACAACATATTGTGGGATTCTGATTTTTAATCCATTCTGCTATCCACTTCCATTTCATGGATGAGTTCATTCCTTTCACATTCACAGTTATGATTATTAACTGTATATTTACCTCCATCCTACTTTTCCCTGTTTATAATTTTTTTTCTCCTTTTATCCTTTCCCTCCTTAAAATTTTATTTTGCTTTGCATTACTACCTCCCTCAATCTGCCCTTACCTCTATCAGCTCCTCTCCCTTTCTTTTATTCCCTTGCCCTACTACTTCCCTTTAGGGTAAGATAGATTTCTATAATAAACTGAATGTATATGTTATTCCCCTTTTTGTCAGTTCTGATGAGTAATGCTGAAGCATTCAGCCACCCCACCCTCTCTGCTCCATTGTAAAAGCTCTTCCTTTCACACTTCTTTTACATGAGATAATTTTCCCCATTCTTCATCCCCCTTCCCCCTTTTCCCAGTGTATCCATTTTTCTCACCACTTAATTTTATTTTTTTAAATCATTCCATCATACTCAACTCACACCCAGACCCACTCTCTATGTATACTCCCTCTAACTTCCCTAATCATAATAAAGTTATCATCTTCCCATATAGGAATATTTTAACTTTATTGATTCCCTTATGACTTCTCTTTCATGTTTACTTTTTTATGCTACACTTCAATCTTGTATGTGAAAGTTAAAGTTTCTATTCAGCACTGGTCTTTTCATTAGGATTGCTTGAAAGTTTTTTGTTTCATTAAATGTTGACTTTTCCCTTAAAGGATTATACTATTTTGCTGCGTAGGCAATATTTGCTTGTAATACTAGTTCCTTTGCCTTCTGGAGCATCATATCCCAAGTCCTCTGATCCTTTAAGATGGAAGCTGCTAATTCTTGTGTGATCCACAATATTTGAATTGTTTCTGACTGCTTACAATATTTTCTTCTTGATATAGGAACTCAGGAATTTAGTTGTAATATTCCTGGGAGATTTCATTTTGGAATCTCTTTCAGGTTGTGATCAGTGGATTATTTCAATTTCTATTTTACCTCCTGGTTCTAGAATTTCAGGGCAGTTTTCCTTTTTTTTAAAGATGATATCAGGGACTTCTGGGAGCCAAGATGGTGGAGTAAACAGTCGGTCTCACACTCCCTTACTGACCTTGAAAAAAAAACAGAAAATACCACCCCAGAAAAAAATCCTGGAACAGTGGACCCAGAAGAAAGATGGGAGGCACCAGTTTTTTAGCTCATGAGGCTAGGGGGATTAACAGAAAAGGTCCCTCTTGCTGTGGCTGAAGGGGACCAGTACAGGATGTGAGGCATCCTGGCAAGCAAGCAGCAAGCCCCACCTCAGCAAACTAGTGGAAGATCCTGAGCCCTAGGGTGGTGGAGCAGGCAAGGACCAACACCAGATGCCAGTGTGCCTTGGCACAGCCAGGAGAACTGGAAGACACTAGCATGGAGATTACCAATTGTGTGGCAGATGAGTGTCCTCCAGTTGCTGAGCCTACCCATGCTCTAGTGTAGCCCTGGGTAAGGAGCTGACCTTCAGCAGCCAGACCTGAGCTTCAGTGTAACCCCCAGGAAATGCAGAAAAAAAACACCTGGCCTCAGTATACACCAGCCACCACCACCAGTCCCAGCTCCACAGCAGGTAAGCTACAGCCTCTACAGCCTCCAGCTGCCAGAAACCTGAGGCCCCAGCACACAAAACCAGTAAACAGGCCCCTAGCCACCAGCAAAAGTAGCCTGGAACACTGTCCTCTGTACCCCAGAAGCAGAGATCAACTGCAAAAGCCAGGAAAAAGGCAAATACCATGAGCAAAAAGCAACATAGAAAAACAAAGACCATAGATTCTTACTATGGGGACAGGAAAGATCAAAACACAAATTCAGAAGAGGACAGCATTGCCAATATACCTACTTCTGAAACCCCAAAGAGGACTATGAGCTGGTCTCAAGACCAAAAAGCTTTTTTGGAAGAGTTCAAGATGGATTTTAAAAGTCAAATAAGAGAGATAGAAGAAAACTTGGGAAAGGAAATGAGAGGTGTGCAAAAGAGAGTCAATAGCTTGGAAAAGGAAGGACAAAAATTTAGTGTAGAAAACAAGTGCTTAAAAAATGCAATTGGCCAAATGGAAAAAAAGTAGGGTGAGGAAAACAACTTTTTAAAAAGTAGAATTGGCCAAATGGAAAAAGAGGTACAAAAGCTAACTGAAGAAAACAATTTCTTAAAAATTAGAACTGAGCAAGTGGAAGCTAATGACTCTTATGGGACATCAAGTATCAGTAAAACAAAATCAAAGGAAAGAAAAAAATTGAATAAAACCTAAAATACCTCACTGGAAAAACAACTAGCATGGAAAATAGATACAGGAGAGATAACTTAAGAATTATTGGTCTACCTGAAAGCCATGATGAAAAGAGAGAGAGAGAGAGAGAGAGAGAGAGAGAGAGAGAGAGAGAGAGACTTGACAGCATCTTCCAAGAAATCATCAAGGAAAACTGCCCTCAGGTCCTAGAACTGGAGGGTAAAATAGTCATTGAAAAAAAATCCACTGCTCACCTCCTGAGAGAGATCCCAAATTGAAAACACCAAGGAATATTATAGTCAAATTCCATAATTACCAGGTCAAGGAGAAAATAATGCAAGTAGTCAGGAAGAAACAATTCAAATAGCGTGGAAACACAGAGAGGATTACATGGGATCTTGCAGTTTCTACATTAGAAGATCAGATGGCTTGTAATATGATATTCTGTAAGGCAAAGGATTACAACCAAGGATCAACTACCCAGCAAAATTGAACATAATCTTCCTGGCAAGGAAGTGGACATCCAATGAAATAGGGGACTTCCAGACTTTCCTGATGAAAAAACCAGAGCTCAATGGAAAATTTGATCTTCAAATATAAGACTCAAGAGAGGCATAAAAAGGTAAATAGGAAAGAAAAAAATATGTTATGCATTAAAGGCAAACTGTTTACATCCCTATATGGGAAGATGATATTTGTAACTCTTGAGAGCTGTATCTTTATTACAACTGTTAGAAGGGATAGATGTAGTCACAGGGTATGGGTATAAGTTGACTTTGATGTGTTGATAAAAAACCTAATTAAGGGGTGAAAAGGGATTGTAATGGGAAAAGAGGAAAGGAGGAGGCAGAAAAGGATAAATTACATCACACGAAAAGACAAAGACACATATTACAGTAGAGAGAAAGAAGGGAGGGAGATAAGCATTGTATGAACCTTACTCTCATCAGATTTGGCTCAAGGAGGGAATGACATACTCAGTTAGGTATAGAAATCTAACTTGCCCTATAGCAAGTAGGAGGGGAAAGGGAAAAGAAAAGGGAGAGGTGAATAGAAGAGAGGGAAGAAGTAGTAAGGGTAAAGGGGAAGAAATGGTAGAGTGCAAACAAAAGGGAGGGCAGACTGAGGGAGGCGGTAGTCAAAAGCAAAACACTAGTAAGGAGGGAAAGAGAAAGGAGAAAGAAAAGCATAAACAGGGCAGGTGGAATAGGATGGAGAGAAAGATACAGATAGTAATCATAACTGTGAATGTGAATGGGATGAACTCTCCCATAAAATGGAAACAGCAGAATGGATTAAAAACCATAATCCTACAACATATCATTTACAAGAAATACATTTGAAACAGAGGGATACACACAGGGTAAAGGTAAAAGGCTGGAGTAGAATTATGTTATGCTTCAGCTGAAGTAAGAAAAGCAGGGGTAGCAATCCTGAACTCAGACAAAGCAAAAGCAAAAATAGATCTAATTAAAAAAAGATAAGAAAGGAAACTACATCCTGCTAAAAGGCATTGTAAAAAATGAAATAATTTCATTATTACACATATATGTACCAAGTGGTATATCATCTAAATTCTTAGAGAAGTTGAGGGAGGTATAGGAAGAAATAGACAACAAAACTATACTAGTGAGGGACCTCAACCTCCCCCTCTTTGAACTAGATAAATCTAACCACAGAATAAACATGAAAGAAGTTAAGGAGGTGAATAGATTTTTAGAAAAGTTAGATATGGTAGATTTCTGGAGAAAATTGAATGGGGATAGAAAGGAATATACCTTTTTCTCAGTGGTACATAGAACCGACACAAAAATTGACCACATACTAAGGCATAAAAACCTCACAATCCAATGCAGAAAGGCAGAATTATTAAATGCATCCTTTTCAGATCATGAGGCAATAAAAATTACATGTGATAAAGGGACATGGAAAGATAGACTAAAAATTAATTGTAAATGAAATAATCCAATGCTAAAGAATGAGTGGGTCAAACAACAAATCATGGAAATAATCAATAACTTCATAAAAGAGAATGACAAAAATGAGACAACATACCAAAACTAATGGGACGCAGCAAAAGCAGTTATTAGAGGAAGTTTTATATCTCTAAATTCTTACATGAATAAAATAGAGAAAGAGGAGATCAATGAATTGGGCATGCAACTAAAAAAGTTAGAAAAAGAACAAATCAAAAATCCCCAATTCAATACCAAATTAGAAATACTGAAAACCAAAGGAGAGATTAATAAATTAAAATTAAGAAAACTACTGAACTAATAAATAAAACTAAGAGTTGGTTTATGAAAAAAAACAATAAAATAGGTAAATCTTTGGTTGATTTGATTAAAAAAAAAGAAAGAAGAAAACCAAATTACCAGTATCAAAAATGAAAAGGGTAAAATTCACCACTAATGAAGAGGAAATTAAAACAATAATTAGGAACTATTTTTCCCAACTGAATGCCAGTAAATTTGACAATCTTAGTGAAATGGATGAATATTTACAAAAATATAAATTGCTGAGGTTAACAGAAGAGGAACTAAAATACTTAAATAACCCCATCTCAGAAAAAGAAATTGAACAAGCCATCAAGGAACTCCCTAGAAAAAAATCTTCAGAGCCACATGGATTTACAAGCAAATTCTATCAAACTTTTGAAGAACAATTAATTCCAATATTATATAGATTATTTGGGAAAATAGGCAAAGAAGACCTACCAAATTCTTTTTATGATACAAATGTGGTACTGATACCTAAACTAGGAGGAGTCAAAACAGAGAAATAAAATTATAGACTAATTTCCCTAATGATTATGGATGCAAAAATTTTAAATAAAATATTAGCAAAAACATTACAGCAATTTATCACAATAGTAATACACTACAACCAGGTAAGATTTATACCAGAAGTGCAGGGCTGGTTCAATGTTAGGAAAACTATCAGCATAATTGATCATACCAACAAAAAAAAGAAAACTAACAGAAACCAAATGATTATCTCAATAGTTGCAGAAAAGCTTTTGACAAAATACAACACCCATTCCTATTAAAAAACACTAGAGAGCATAGGAATAAATGGAGCCTTTTTTTAAATGATAAGTAGCATCTACCTAAAACCTTCAGCAAGCATTATATGGAATGGGGATAAGCCAGAAGTATTTCCATCAAGATCAAGGGTGAAACAAGGATGTCCATTATCGCCACTGTTATTGAATATGGTACTAGAAACATTAGCTGTAGCAATAAGAGAAGACAAAGAAATTGAAGGAAGTAGAATAGGCAAAGAAGAAGCTAAACTATCACTCTTTGCAGATGATATGATAATATACTTACAGAATCCTGGAGAATCAAGTAAAAAACTGCTTTTGAAATAATAAACAACTTTAGCAAAGTTGCAGGATATAAAATAAACCTACATAAATCATCAGTATTTCTATATATTACTAACAAAGCCCAATAGCAAGAGATAGAAAAAATCCATTTATAAGTAACTGTAGACTTTATAAAATATTTGGGAGTCTACCTGCCAAAACAAACCCAGGAACTATGTGAACACAATTATGGAACACTTTTGACACAAATTAAGTCAGATCTAAATTATTGGAAAAAAAAACATCAGTTTCTCATGGGTAGACCCGAGCCAATATAATAAAAATGACAATTCTACCTAAATTAATTTACTTATTCAGTGCCATACTAATCAAACTAACAAAAAAGTATTTTATAGAGCTATAAAAAATAATAACAAGATTCATCTGGAAGAATGAAAGGTCCAGAATATCAAGGGAATTAATGAAAAGAAATGCTAGGGAAGGTGGCCCAGCCATACCAGATCTTAAATTGCATTATAAAGCAGCAATCATCAAATCTACTTACTACTGGCTAAGAAATAGACTGGTGGATTAGTGGAATAGGTTAGGTACAGAAGACACAGTAGTCAATGACTATAATAATCTACTGTTTGATAAACCCCAAAACCCCAGCTTCTGGGATAAGAACTCACTATTTGACAAAAACTCCTGGGAATACCGGAAAACAGTATGGCAGTAACTATTCATAGACCAACATGTTACACTGTATACCAAAATAAAGTCAAAAGGGGTACACTATTTAGATATAAAGGCTGATATTGTAAGTAAACTGGGAGAGCAAGGAAAAGTTTACCTGTCAGATTTATGGAGAATGGAAGAATTTATGATCAAACAAGAGATAGAGAACATATGAAATGCAAAATGGATAATTTTGATTACATTAAATTGAAAGGTTTTTGCACAAACAAAGCCAATGAAACCAAGATTAGGAGGGAAGCAGAAAACTGGGAAAGAATTCTTACTACTAGTGTCTCTGAGAAGGGTCTCATTTCTAAAATATAGAGAGAACTAAATCAAATTTATGAGAATACAAATTATTCCCCAATTGACAAATGGTGAAAGGATATGAACAGGCAGTTCTCAGATGAAGAAATTAAAGCCATCTATAGTCATAAGAAAAAATGTTCCAAAGCACTATTGATTAGAGAAATGCAAATCAAAACAACTCTGACATACCACATTATACCTATCAGATTGACTAACATGACAAAACAGAAAAATGATAAATGCTGGAGATGTTGGAAAATTGGAACACTAATGAATTATTGGTGGAGTTGTGAAATGATCCAACCATTCTGGAGAGTAATTTGGACCTATGCCTAAAGGGCTATAAAATTGTGCATACCCTTTGACACAGCAATAGCACTTCTAGGACTATATCCAAAAGAGATCATAAAAATGGGGGGTGGGGAACCCACATGTACAAAAATATTTATAGCAGCTTTTTGTGGTGGCCAAGAATTGGAAATTGAGGGGATGCCTATCAATTGGGGAATGGCTGAACAAGTTGTGGTATATGAATGTAATGGAATACTTTGTAATACATGAAATGATGAGCAAGCAGACTTCAGAAAAACCTGAACATATATGAACTGATGCTGAGTGAAGTGAGCAGAACCAGAAGAACATTGTACACAGTAACAGCCACATTGTGTGATGACTGACTTTGATAGACTTACCTCTTCTCAGCAATACAAAGATCTCAGACAACTCCAAAAGACTCATACTGGAAAATGCTATCCACATCCAGAGAAAGAGCTATGGAATCTGCAGATCAAAGCATACTATTTGCTCTTTTTTTTCCTTCTGTTTTGTTTTGTTTTGTTTTGTTTCTTCTCTCTTGTGGTTCCTCCCATTCATTCTAATTCTTCTTTACAACATGACTAATGTGAATGTATGTTTAATAAGAATGTATATGTAGAGCCTATATAAAATTACACACTGACTTGGGGAGGGGAGAAAGAGGGAAGTAGAGAAAATTTAAAACTCAAAAGCTTATGGAAGTGAATGTCGAAAACTAAAAATTAATTGATTAATTAAAAAAGATGATGTCTAGGGTCTTTTTTGATCATGGTTTTCAAGTAGTCCAATAATTATTAAATTATTTCCCTTCATTCTATTTTCCAGGTCATTTGTTTATCCAATGAAATATTTCACATTTTCTTCTATTTTTTTCTTCTTTTCATTTTGTTTTATTGTTTCTTGGTGTCTCATGGAGTCATTAGCTTGCACTTGCCCAATTCTAATTTTTAAGGAGTTATTTTCTTACATGATCTTTGAACCTTCCCCATCCCTTCCATTTAGCCAAGTCTACTGTCCTAAG
Source organism: Vombatus ursinus (assembly GCF_900497805.2). Lineage (NCBI taxonomy): Eukaryota > Metazoa > Chordata > Mammalia > Diprotodontia > Vombatidae > Vombatus > Vombatus ursinus. The sequence continues at coordinate 20,831,982 of NW_020949351.1, forward strand.
ATTCAAGCCTTTCTTGCTGCTCTTTCAGAGGTATCTCTGGAGGTTTGTAGGTTTAGGTGGTATGATCTAAGGAGAACTGTGGTTACTCTCTCTTGGCCTATGCTCCAGCCTTTACCCAGGAAGGGACCTTGTTCCCCTGTAGCCACCTCCTGGTCCTGAGATTATGACCATGTTCCCTGCTGTCTTGCATCCACAATTTCTAGTGCTGCCCTCTGACTTAAAATTGCAACTTGGTACCTGCTCCCCTAAGACTTCAAGTCCTATTGTTCCTTTTGACCATGGGACTGGAAACTTCATATAGGCAATGCAACAGAATCCTGAACTCAGCACCCAGTAAAGGGTGCCCCTAACTCTCCTCCCAACCAGTTGTCTGAATCTACACTGTCCATGGGCTGAAAGCTCCTGAAGCTGCACCATTGCAACCACCTCCAAAGCTTGATGCTGGTACTTCAGCATGGCCTGCTCCACCAGGTCTGCACTGCCCCAAGCTCAACCACCACCCCACTGAGACAGAGTTTTCCTGCTGACCTCCTAACTTGTCTTGAGCTGGAAAATCATTTCACCCAAATTTTCACTGATTCTGTGACTCCAGAATTCTATCTGAGGCATTATTTTAGAGTTCATTGGTGGGAAGTTTGGTGATCTTGGCTGACTGCCTCTTCACTCTGCCATCTTGACTCCACTTCTTTGGAGTTGGTCCTTAAAATCATATCTACGTAACTGTCGCTTGTTTATCATTGTTTAAGACTTGGGAGGTATCTTAAATGTCATCTAAGCCAACATCTTACCTCACAGAGGGATCATATTTGCACATCCTAAAAAATGTGACTTGAAGAATGCCCTGTGTTCCCTCTAAGTCTTTTTCCAAGATAGAAATCTGTATTTCCTTCCATTACTCTTCATATTACCTGGTTTAAAGTCCATTCTCCCTTCTATGGAATGTTCTAATTTGCCAGTCTTCTAGATAGATAAATTTAAAAAAAACCAGCCTTTTTACCTGAGTGGTTGAAAAGGGGCAGCTCTTACAATGAGTCTATCCTCTTATGCCCCAGCTAAACAAGTTTTTTGGAGGCAGAACCAGTACCAGGAAACCCAATCAACCTGTATCTTCTAAACATTTCACCACTGGGGATGACCATAATGTTTTCCTCATCCCTGGCAATGGTTTATGACCTGTCAACTTACCAACCTAATCACAGAACTCCCCTGATCAATCTTGATTTAATGTCCTGTAGATGTACATAAATGAGTCCATTTCACAATACATTTCTGGCATGATTTGAAACATTCCGACCCCAGATCCACAAGTGGTTTAACAAGCAGTACACATTTGTCAGATCTTTGCAATGGTGTTCCATATCTCCCTTAACTGTTCAAATACTGTCAATTTATTTCCCTATCTCATTGAATCACAAAAGAGGAATTGTCTTTGATATTTTATGAATACTAATCATAATAATGCCTTGAATTTATATAGCAACTCTCTCTAAGGGGCCTAAATGCTTTTAAAGCATTTTTACTAAAAAAAAATCAAATTAGTCTCTACAATGTCATAGGATTTGGAGCTAGGAGGGACCCTTAGAGATCATCTAAACCAACCTCCACATACTACAAATGAGGAAACCAAGGCTCAGAGAGATTGGGTGATTTGCCTTGAGTCATAAGACGGTAAATAGCAGAGCCAAGATTTAAACTTAAGAACTTTCATCACCAACCACACTTCCCACCATACCACATTGCCTTAGGATTTGGATGAGTTACAACAGAATTATACCCATTTTATAAACTGGCATACTGACACTCAGATAGAGTAAGTGTCATTCAATGTGGTATAGAGAATGATCCTTGTAGATCTGGTTCTCTCTCTGGTTCTGTCTTATTGTTGTTTGTCCCTCATTTTTGAAGAGGACCAGTGACATTTCAGGTTGATAGATAGCAGAATTGCACAAAGTCATCAGCCTCACTATCTCTTCCTAGGTCATCAAAGTCCAGCGGCAGAACAGAAGTCAAGATGACCGGCAATGTTTTGGGATGTAGTAGATTATCTTGGCATCTTGACTGCCTATTCAAACTCTAAGCACTCCACAGTGCCTATTTTACCTCCTTCATGGCTGTTTGGAACAAATTGTTCTCATCTGCCCATTCCACCAGGGAAAGTCTTCATATGCTTGGAGTAGACATCCCCCTAACTCAACAACAGGTTTGAGCCCTGTTGGTTACCCTTAACCTGATTTGGCCTTTCTGCCAAGATGGTTTTGCTTGGATGTGGCAGCTACCCATCTTACAGCTTCTTGGAGCTACAGGGGAGAGTTAGATGAATCAGCTGGGCACCAAAGATGGAGAAATAGCTGAAAAGTGCTCTGCAAGCCCTCACAACAGAGGTGCTAGTCCTTCTGAACACCCCATACATCCTCATGTCTTATTACTAGATGAAAATTGACTGTATCATACAAATTTATCCCTACTGTGAGGAATAATTAGGCTAAATCTACATAGTAATTCTTCCTAGTAGGAAAAAGAAAAAATTCATAAATATAAAATATGTTAAGTGTCTTCTTAGCAGTTTTGCAAGATTTTAGCAACCCTCAGGGAGCTGTGGAAAAATCAAGGTTATGTATTCTAATGGACTTGTTCTGAATACCTTATAGGCAAAATGGGTAGAGTAAGATAATGGTATATGCTCCAGTTAGAGCATCCTGGTTATGCAGTGTCTCTGGCCTGGTAGTCTACATATCTGGCAGCTCTGGAAGTATCCAAGTTACTTTGAATATGCAGTTTAGAATTGATAGAATTGATTTAGGAACTTTTTAGGGGTTTTGTACCTAGCCAAAACTGAATCTAAAGGTTGAGGGACTATGTAACAGGCAGGCTGCTTCCAGGAAACCTTGAGAGTATATATTCTTCCAGAATGAAACTAAGAATAATAATAACAGTAACATTCATAATAAAACTTTACATTTCTATAATAGTTTATGGTTTACAAAGGGCTTCCAAATACATTCTCACATTTGATCATTCTATCTTTACTACAACTTGTAAAACAAACACTCTTATGCCCACTTTACAGATGCAAAAACTGAGGCATAGTGATTTGCCCATAGTCACATAGTGATGAAGCTATAACTGAAAACCAGTAGGCTATTTGGACATGCTTCTCTTCACAGAAAAGGAACTTTAAAAATTCCCTTTCATGGGAATATCTGCAGTTAGGGAATAAACGCTTCAAAAGGCCCTTGAAATCTAATAGTCTCTTTTAAAAGTTTATATTAGGTTTCTCTTTTTATTTTTGAAGTTTTTATAAGTACATATAATCTTTTGCTCCTCCTATATCACCTCCTCCTCATTGAACAATTTAAAAAAAAGGAAAAAAGAAAAAGAGAAACCTCATAAGAAATATGGAACAAATTTACACATTAAGCCTATCTAAAAATGTATATTATTCTACATTATCAAGTTTTTCACTTCTTTCATACTGTCTTCACTCTGGGATCATCTCCAATTTATCCTGTACATACTTGGTTTGTATATAGTTGTCTGAATAGTATCTCCCCATTAGATTGTGAGCTCCTTGAGGGAAGGGATTGTTTTTTGTATTTCTTTGTATCTCCAGTGCTTAACACAGTTCCTGGCACAAGTAGATGCTCAATAATTACTTGTTGATTTTACTCTCTGGCAAGAAGTGGGTGGCATATTTCATCTTCAGTCCTCTGGACTCAGGGTTTACCATTGCATTGACTAGAAGTCTGAAGTTGTTTTTCTTTATAATGTTGTTGTCATTGTATAAATTGTTCTCTTAGCTCTGCTCACTTCATGCAGCATCAGGTCATGGAGTTTCTTCACCAGTTTCCTCTAAAACCACCTATCTTGTCATCTTATGGTACAACAGTATTATATTTTATCATTTATCATAATTTGTTTATTGTTATATATTGTTATAGTTTGTTTAGCCATTCTCCTGTTAGTGGTTATTCCTTTAGTATCTGGTTCTAGGCTACTACAGAAAGAGTTGCTATAAATATTTTTGTTGATATGGGTCCTTTTCCTCTATATTTCATCTCTTTGGGGGTATAGTCTCAGTAGTGGTATAACTGGGTCAAAAGGTTTAGTTTAGTTTAGTAAATTTGGAGGCATAGTTCCAAATTGCTTTCCAGAGTGACTACATCAATTTATAGCACCACCAACAGCACATTAAAATGTTTGTTCTCTTGCAGCCCTCCAACATTTTTCATTTTCCTTTTTACCAGTCTGAGTGGTGTGAGATAAAAGGTTAGAGTTGCATTAATTTACATTTCTCTAATTATTGCTGATTTTGAACATTTTTTTCTTATGATTGTTGATAGATTGACTAATAGATCCTTTTGGTTTATATCTATTAACTAGACCATGCTGCCAGGGTCCAAAGACCCAGTGATTTTATATTTGGAAAATATCATTGTATAAGAGCAATGGAATGATAGTTTCACACACTTACCCCCCATAGGTAGAGGCCTGTCTTTTTGATATTCTATTTCTACTATCATTTTAGAAGGGACTTTAGAGATCTTATAACCCAACGAGCTCATTTTATAAGTGAGAAAAGTGAAGCTCAATTAGTGTTTAAATGACCAGTTCAAGATCGTTTGTCCTATGACTAGTGTATGCCTGAAGTAGGATCCAGGTCCCTTGATTTCTAATTCAAGACTCTTTCCATTTTGCATTCATCTAAAACCAGAACTCCTAGTGGTAGTAACAGATATGTCAAAACCCCTTTCATTTGGAAAGTGCCAGCCATTTAAGACCAGGAAAGTCACTACCTCTGAGGCAAAAGTTTTATGGTCTCCAGTTTGAGACATATAATTTAGAACTTTTAGGAGCCAGTAAGATCATACCACACAAGTGTTTTCTATATTAATCAAAGAGCACAATAGTTGCCTGGAAATTCACATCATTTCATCAGCTGTGGTGGCCTGTTCCCAGTTTTCAGAAAATGAAATATGACCCCTGAGGACTGTAATTGGGTGAATACAGTAATTTAGGAATGTTCAAAGGAATCTGGAAAATCTATCCAATAAGTTCATTCAGAGGCAGCAAGGGATGTGTATGTGTATGTGTGTCTGTATCTGTGTGTATTTGTGTGTCTATATGCACATCTGCGTATATGCAAGAATGCCAAGCATGAATCATCACATGCTTATCATCATTGCTACCTTGAGCCTTTGGTATATTTACTAACTTAAATAATAAAGTAAACACACCTGGGAGTTCCAAAAAGTTTTTCTTTCTTCTGAATCTTTCATTCTTGCTTATAGAACAACTTAAAGAAAGAAATACTGATTGTATAAAAGCTGAAACAATGGCATGTCCTTAATAACCCAGTTATCTTCCCTTTTATCACATATATGTTGTGAAACAACTTCAAACACTCCAGGCAGTGATGTCACATCTTAGGTTGAAAGTGAAAAACCTTACTGAGGCTCTGCTTTCTGCTTGGGGAAAATCTACAGAGTCAAGGATAATGATATAATTCCATAGAAGGTAAGTTGTTTCCCTTAATTACATTTGGGTTGCTTAACATAATTTCAATATCTAGTCGATAACATGATGAATATAGGAAGTGGATGAATCACTACCCCCCACCCCCAATCTCACAGTCTCTCACAGGGTGGGTTGGTAGGTAATTCACTTTTTTTTCACTGTCATAGATAAAACTTCCAATTGGAAGTTTTGATCATTTATTTTTATAACAGAAGTTTTAGCAAATTTCATCAATGCATTTTTTCTAGTCACAATTAGCTCAGTATCAAAACCAAGTTCCCATACACCGTTTTTTATAGTTCATAGGCAGTGAGGTGTAATTTCCACAGCCTTTCATTTATTATCTATCTAATAGATTATCCTGCTTCATATCTCTGTGGCACCAGATGGCATTATCTCCTTAGTCTGTCTGTTGCCTTGTTAATACAGCGTTACATAGGAACATTAAAGGTCAGGAGAAGACCATATGGTCTATCATGTCCTGCCCTTTTATACACAGGAAAGGCCAAATCATCATCTTAATGCTTCCCCATGCCCCACATGTAGCCAAAAGTTGAATATATTTTATTTTCTCATCTAAATAAATGTCCAATTTTTATTGAAATCACATATTCAAAAACATCTACCATTCCTGGAGTATGATTTTTTCTATTTTCTAAACATATTTGAATCTTATAAAAAATAAAATAACTGAGCTGTTTTACCAGATTTCTTAAAAGAGGTTATTCTCTTTTCCATTCATTTCTTAAAATTCAATGTTTTACTGCTAATATCCCAAAAGGAACTTCCACAGTGGATTGTGTTCAAGCACCTTTTCTATCAACAATATCTGGTTCCTCTGTTCTGCCAGATTTTGCTCTGAACTTTATTTTATCTTTAAATCGTTGCCTCAAATGTCTCCCATTATAACTTGGAGGCTTTAGGATTCCTCTAATGAATACCAGTTCTAATAAGATGGAAACTATTGAACTGTTGACTTTTGGGAAAGAGCTTCTGAGTGAGAAACATCCTAGATCAGAACCAATAGAGTCATCACTCCCAGAAGAATTGCCTTAAGGATATACTTTCAGGAACAATGCCAGAGAGTCAGCAAATCAATAACTCTGATACTGAGCCCTTTTCATCTTTAAAGTGCCTTACTAACATTAATAGTTAATCCTTACAGCACCTCATCAGACCAGAGCACATTAAAATCTTCATTTTATGGTTCAAGAAACTAGAGGGAAATCTCTCCTCAAAAAATTTCCACCATTTTTTACACTAAATTAGTAATCTAAAACAGTGTTGTTTTTGTTTCAAATTAAGACCATAGAAAATGACCCATTCTTGCACTCTCTGCTTTTCCTGTCCTAGGATTGAGATCTCAACCACTGTCTCCCCCTTCCTTTACCTTACTTCTAACCAGAACCAAACAAACACACTCTGGTTGTTTCAATTTATAAATAATGAACCCAAGAAAAATGGACAAAATTGAACAATTGTTAATCCTTTCAATAGCCTTTTCCCCTGGATAACTCTACAAGAGGTTCCAAATAGTTGTTCATACCTTGGATTGCCTTCTCTATCTCTATCTTTTAGATCAGGCAGCAGGCCCTGTCTTCATCTAGTAAAAAAACTATTGTGTTTTACTCTTAAAAGTTTAAGGAACAAAGAGAGATAAGCACAACAACAGAACTTTAATTGAGACTTGATACCTTAAATTTAAGAGAAGTAGCTTATCAGGGAGCCAAGTAATCACCTATATGAAATTCAAATACTCAAATTGATCAGTGATCTCATCAATGTTTATTTTATTTATAAACATTCATTAATTGATTCATTGATTGATTGACTTGAATATTCCCTTCAAGATACAGATCCAGTCCTAGTCATATCTCCCATTCTATGCAAATCTTGCCTATGTTCCTCCATGAATTCAGCACATTCAACATGCTGAAAGCCTTCTTAAAATCTCCCCAATGTTATGAGGATATCAATGGAACATGAAAGCCTTCCAGTGGTTACCTCTTTGTCTCTCCCTGTGACAAGTACATCTTTTCCTTCTTTGCTCATGGCATTTTTAACAGCATTTCTCCTTTGAAATTCCTTAATTTTATTTAGTATGTTGCATTTTATACATAACTCCTTTCTTTCCCTTTGTATAATCCTCAAGACAATTGTGTTCAATGATATGTAGGCATATAACCTCAAAAGAAGGCTGCCAGTGTTTAAAAAATGGACCTTTGTTTCAGTGAGAAGTTTGGGGTCATTAAAAGAACTTTGCAATTTCTTAAATGCATCCCAGTCTGCTCTTCTCCTCCTCTTCAATCCCAGGCTTAATTCATTGTCTATTTGGAGTGTCTGTTAAAAAAAAATGCTGATGGATGATCTCTATAGGCTATTCATTCAAATGCATATGGTAAATTGAACAACAGGAATTCTTTGATTCTTCACTCATTCATTTTTCTGGCACCCATAGGACAAACTGTTTTAAATGATTATAGATCTAATTTATTACATGATATTCCAAGGCTTGATGCAATCACTAAAATGTCACCCACAAATAGGAGCAGTGGGGGTGAACTCATCACCCATAAGGAACCTCTCCTTGATTCAGATTTCATAACAATGCTGGTGAACATGTGTCTTAAAGTTTTATGCCCAACTTGATATGAATGTTTAGAGGGTCATTGAGTAAAATCAGATCTTCTTTTATATCTCTCAAAGAATCATGTATAATTACTACAGGCACATGGCAGACAACTTGTTGAAGAAAACCTTTAAGGGAACACTTTCTCTACAAAATCAAATAGCTTTTAAAAGTTAAAACAGATGAGCACAATGGGATTCTGCTTTTTTTTTTTCTCTTCATATTCCAGTGCATTTTGTAATGGTAAAGGTATGACCCACTATAGAATATTAATTATAAAAGTCTGCCTTTTCCCATATAGTATTTTCATCAAGAGTATCTTTAATGTGTGTGCAGATTGTTCTCATATTTTATGTAGGTAAGAAAGCAGATCTATAAGTCAGTAGTCTTTTCCTCATTTCTAATAAGCATAGAATACAAGTTGTTGGGTTTTTTTTTTCCCATATATTGCTAGCTCTTTCTAAAGATAATCCTTGAAATCAGTCCATTAATCTCCCAGAATTGTTTCACTTCTAGCCTGGACCTCTTCTGTTTCTACTTGTGTGCTCTATTTTTTCCCAATCTTTGTTTACTTCAACGTCATTTCCCTTTCTTCTTCAAAAACAATCAGGATGGTGGTATTGGAATACAAATACAGTGATTTCATTCACCTGAACTATGAAAAGAGTCTATTTAAAACAATAGCAATAATGACAAATATTATGTATATCTTCTTGATTCCCATTTGCAACCTCTTTTCAGTTTCATTTCTATACATGTATGTATGTATACTTTAATTATGGATTTATGTATTCACCATTTATGTTCTTGACTACATTTCAGTCAAAAATAAGTGAATTTCTCAAATATTGTGATTATGAATAAGTAGTGTAGGGGGTGGGACTTTCCATTGGGCTGACATGTTCCCACAATATTTGGGGACTAAGGGAAAACTCAGTTCACCAGGAAAAAATCTTTGTTCTACATTGTCTATAATAGTGCCTGACACACAGAAAGCACTTATTCAGTGTTTGTTGATGGACTGATTGGCCCTCCTCCCAATGCTTTTTGTAGATCTATTAGTTATCATCCTTCCAGTTTCATTCTTGTGGATATATATGTATATATGATGATTATACTTTTATATATTTATCATTCATGTTCTTGATCATATTTCAGCCAGGATTCATCCCCTCAAATATATTGATTACAAATAAATAGTAAAAGGGGCCTTTCCATAAGACTGCCATGTTCCAACAGACGATGTTTAGGGGCCAAGGAAGACCTCTGATCACTTGAGAAGAATAGTTATTCTACATTGCCTAGAAGAATGGCTGGCACACAGCAGGCATTTCCTCAATGCTTGTTGGTTGGCGGACTGATTCTCTCATCCCTGCCAATGCTCTTTGTGGTTCTACAACATAATTATGTCTATCCAGCCAAGACTCTTCTTGGATTGGTGCTTTAAGAATGCTGAATTTTAAAACAAAAGGTTGAAATAACACTGTGACTAGAAGTTGATAGGCTAGAAATGGAAACCAACATAGAGGCCAAGGACCAAAGTATATGGAGCCACAGGTCAGCCTCACAGAGGAGAAGGTTTAACAAATATCTTAAAGTCAGGTACAGATTCAAGTGGTCATTGTGTAAGGGACCTCAGTGTTACATTCGAAGCAAACACTGCAATGTAATAACACATTGTCTCATGAGTCCTCATGATATCTCTACTAACTAATGATAAAACAAATAAAATTATCTTTTATTTATAGATGGATAAACTAAGGTGCAGAGGAATGAAAAAGTTTATTCCGTGTCATACTGTAAGTCAGTAGCAGTCAAGATGAGAAACCAAATATTTGAATCTTTGCTGATTTACCCACAGGTCAATCCTTTGTTATAATATAGTACTTCGGACCAATAGGAAGGGAGTGTTAAGGTCATCATCCCCTCATATTAAATAGAAATAACTGGATACTGGAACACATATGGATATGGGTAGAAAAAGTGTCTGTTCAGAATATATAATTAAGTAGGTTGGGGAGAAGATTAGGATACATGAGAAAACAGATGTGGCAAAGGTTACCTTGGTTCTAGGAGTAAAGAGGAATTCAATTTCCAGTGGTTAAGGACCATGTTAATTTATTGAAAGGGGAGGAGTGTAATTAGGGAAAAAATATTTAGAATTAATACTGAACTGTTCTGGATTATTATAATAAACATCTGAAGTCTCTAATACTTATCTAGATTAAGCCTCACTTCTGTACCCCCTGAACTCATCTCTAACCCTAATAGCTTGTCAGTAATGATGACCAGTGAATTAGCCCTGAAAAACACTTATTGATCTCTAGCTCAGATTGCTGACTTCAAAAAAATGTCATTGCTTCATAACATACGCTGTTCTGCCTCATTAACTACTGTCACTTTGTTCCTGGGCACTAAGGGACTCATTATTTGTGACATAATAACTTGCCATGAACTAGCCATGTGTTATTATGAGCCTGTGGCAACAAGTGGTCAGACCCATCCATGCTATTGTCTTCCCCTTATTTTCATGTATGAGTAGTTACCAATCCTGGCCAAAAGATAATTGACATAGAGACTAAAACATCCAAAGATGATCTGAAGCATTTATTCTCTTCTTTACAGCCCAGTTAACTAGATGAACTTAAGTTTTTGTTATTCCTCAAATGTAGCTTTCAAGGCCTAATAATGCTTCTTTTTTCATATGGTAATTGACATTGCATAGGATCACTTCTGTGACCTGGGTTCACCCTAGGAACATTTTATAGTAGAAGTTGCATAGCTCTATTAGATGATGCTTAATTAGATGAGAACTATCTAGAGATCTGAGATGCAAATTAGAATACCAGGATAAGGGGAAATCAGACCAGGTCATTAAGAAATAGGCTAAAGAAATAGGATGAATTTGGAAGGATAGAAAAACAAAAGAGAAAGCAAAAAAAGGAAAACATAACTTTTAAAAGGCACAAGTGCCACTAGGAAAACATTATTTAATGATAAACTGCCAAATAAATCGTCCCACACTCTCACCCCACTAGATGGATTTTCAACTAAGAGTCCTTCAAAGATTGAGTTTAATTTTTTTTTTTGGCTTCCATCATTTGACATTACATCAAAACCAACTAGAGAATGCATCATTGGTGCTGAGAGAAAGAAACAAAAATCAATTTAGTATAGTTGAGGAAGTGGATGAAGTATTATTCAAATAAAAAACCTGGGCCTCAAACAGAAGTCTCTCCCTTCTTTGACAATTGAAAAAGAAATGGATGTCCGTTGGAGACAGAACTTGCCCCTGCTCCTACTCCTTACAAACACAAACACAAACTTCTAAATCTGGAGTCTTAGAATAAACAGGAGAGCAGTCCAAGCATGCTATGCCTATATAAAGATGGCCTATGGCTATGTAAATGTAACATGTGTACTGAACAGAAGCTTAGCTCTGTATTTAATTTTAAATAGAGTAGAAATCAAAGCAATTTTAAGTAAAGGATTGCTCTCACATCCCTGCACCTGATACAGTACCCTGCAAGAAACAGAGAAGCCCACCTCTCCTGATTAGTGATTTCCTTTCCCCAGACCATTTTAGGAACTCATCCACGATTCACTTCACTTATACATAGACCCCCTATCCTGACTCTTTTTTCTCCTTACCTGCATGATTGTTGTCGGGTGCCCTCTCTAGGCTGCCTCATTTTCCAGTTCTCTATTATACATTGTTTCCCCTCATTAGAATGTAAGTTTCTTGAGGACAGGGATTAATTTACCTCTAATTGTGTCACCAGAACTTAGTATTTTTCCTGGCACATAGTAAACATTTAATAAATCTTCTATGGATTGATCTATCTATCTATCCATCATCTCTATCGGTCTAAGCTATCTCTATCCATCAATCTATTACCTCTATCTGGTAGGTTCTTTATATATTAAGCAATCAACAATAATTTATTAAACACTCACTATGAGCCAGGGAGCTGCTTTGGTTACTGGGGATAAAAAAACAAAGATTAAAAAAAATTATTTCCCTCAAAGAACTTAGATTTATATATTAAATTGAATTAAATACACTAGCAAAATATTATTTTTCTCAATTAAGAATGTGTGAAAAATTGTTCAACCAATAAAAAATTAATTCTATTGTAATTGATTAATATCTGTGTCAGAGGGAGCACACAGTTTAGTAACTTCTTGAGAGGTAATTCCAAATTGCTTTTGCAGAATTTCCGGAGTGCACCAATGTGCCTGTTTTACCATAGCTCCCCAAAATTTTTCATTTTCTTTTTTGGTCATATGGGTGTGAGGCAGACCCTTAATATTGTTTTGATTTGCATTCCTCTGATCATTAGCGATTCAGAGCATTTTTTAACATGACTGTAGATAGCTTAGATTTCTTCCCATGAGAACTGCCTGTTCATACTCTCTAGCCAATTCTGAAAAAAATTAAGAAATCTGATTAACATGATAATCAACCATGACTCCCAAGGTCTGGTGATGAAGAATGCTGACCACCACATGCGAGAAAGATGATAGACCAATAATATGCAGAATGACAAACACATTTTTGAATGTGGCTAATGTGGAATTTGTTTTGCTTTTGACTATGCTTATATAATACAAGGGTTCTGTATTTCATTCTTTCTTTTTCAGTGGAGGGGGGAAGGAAAAGTGAGAAAAACTAAATCCTTGGTGATTAAAAATATTAATTTTTAAAAAGAAATTATAAATTGGTTAATGGGTATTACTAATGGTTTATATAGCTTTGGAGACTTAAAAGATCTCTCCCTTTGATAAATACAGTACTCATACTCAGGTATTATATTTAAACAGTATGTTGTAGTAAGAATATGATACTTTAAGGTTTGTGAAATGCTTTACATGTGTTATCTCATTTGATTCTTACAACAGCATTGGGAGGTAGTTGCTATTATTCTCCCCTTTTTACAGAAGAGGAAATTGAGGCTGAGAGAGTTATATGATTTGCCCAAGGACACACAGCTAATAAGAATCTGAAGCAAGATTCAAATTTAGGCCTTTCTGACCCCAAGTCTGGTGTTCTAACTATCAGATCTCTGGACTTGGAGCTGTGAAAACCTGAGTTTAAATCTCTCCACAGACACTTAATAGCTGTGTGACCCTAGCAAGTCATTTAACCTCTCTTGTCCTCAATTTCTTCATCTTTAAAAAGAGGGGATTGATTGAACTCAATTACCTCTAAGGTCCTTTTAAACTTTTAAATATGTGATCTTGTAATCATTTGTCCTGAAAATCTTCATCCTGATTTCATGTGGGTAGTTGTCCCCTAAATGTGTCTGACCAAAAAAGAACTGAAGGAAATGACACAGTGAGCTTTTTCCCTAAACTAGTCGAGTACTTCTAATTGGGATACTTAGTATTGCTGTTAAGCTCCCATACTCCTGGCTTTCAAAGTCTTTTTACTCCCAGGAGTATGGAAAAGCCTATTCCTCCCTACTGGAGAGTCTTCAAGCAGAGATTGAAGAACTCTAACCCAGCCATTCCTGATGAAGTCTGAATTGGACTAGAGGACCTCTGAGATACCTTTCAACTCAAGTATTTGATGGTTTTCTCCCATTTAAATTTGTGACTCTGAACTAGTATATGGCTAACATAGATACAGATGGGTTAGAAAAGTCAAGGAATCATCTTCAACAGTGAAACCAGAAATAAGCAACATAGGAAAATACACTGTGTGGTTCACAGAAAATATTTAATATTACTTTTTAAATAAATGTACATATTATTTAATGCCAAAAATTCTACTTCCCATGTAGATATTTTGCAGTAAATAATTGTGAGTACTAAAGAATTTGATGAACAGTAACTTTCCATTGTCAGGAATTTCAAATGTGAAAGGGTGAGACAAAGAGTGTAATTGCCACTTTTTCGGGGGTACATAAGTACAGGGACACAGCTCTTGTTACAATGCTTGAGAGATACAGTTTATGGAGGCAATGACAGATAATGTATTTCAATGTTTAAAAAAGCTATTGAGTATTATAATACATGTCAATCTATTCATCAATCAACAAAGGTATTAAGCAGCCAGAAATACCTAAATGCCTACCAAAGTGAGAGACACTATGGGAAATGTATAAGACATGTTCTCTATATACAAAGAGCTGACTATGTCACTTAGAAGTCATTTGGTACTCCAACAGGTCTGTGACATCATTAATGTCATTAATTAATTAATCCCTCCTGTGATATAGCTCACAGCTCATACCTCCCTGTCTATATTGTGTTACTCTTGTCCACAGGTGAAATAATACAGGACCAAGGCATGCCCTTTGTTTAGCTATATAATGTATCATTAGATATAAAGTAATATATTCTACTATGAGACTGGTGTTTAAAAGATGTATTTGAGCTCTTATGATTGTGTTGTATACACTTGAAAGTAGGCACCTTAGGAGTTGCTATAATAACTCTAACCAAGTAACCATCCATTCAAATTTGAGATTGCCTGAAAACCTACCCTAGTTTATGGATTCCATAAGAATGTTTGTTCCTTTACCTTAGGCACCCCTAATGTGGGGCGAGAGGGGGGATGGCAGAAAAGAAATGTGGAAATTCATCAACAGATCCTTTTACATGACTCAATTCCAAATAATCTTAGAGACTTTCCCAAAAATATAATCCATGCTCAAACAAAAATTTGCCACCATCAAAAATATTTTTAAAAGTCTGTTTTAACCAAAGACATTTCAATCAATGATAATTGAATGATTGAAATAACTGCACAATTCCCTGAGGTGACTGGCATGATAGGTATAACTCCCATCAGTGTGTGTATGTATGTACATATGTGTATATGCATATCTATATGCACATATGTATAGATGTATGTGACAGACATATCTACATCTATAAATTATACTATTTTAATAAAAACCTTTTATTACCTTAGAGTGCCACCTTATAGAGATAGTGACAATAACAAAATTCTAAGTTTCTTAGAATAGAAAATTAGACCATGTAATGTAGTACTAACTTATAGCAGAGACAATAAGAGGAGGATAAACTTTTCAGAAGTGAAAAGACCAGTTGTGATAGATCCGTTTAGATATAAGGATAGGTAGATTGAAAGGAATGGCAACTCACCGCCTACTTCTAGGGAGAAACAAAGCTTAGATAATACAAATATTAATAGTATTCATCAACAGTAATATTAATCTACCAATAAGTATTATTAAGTACCTACTTTGTGCCAGGCACTGTGCTTTGTGCTGATGATACAAGTACTAATAATGAAATAATCTCTACTTGCAATGAACATACATTCTAATGCGTTGGAAGATTTAATTGAAAGATGATGGAAGATTATATCAATATCTATGTAACACAAGAAATGTAAAATGAATTCCATCTTGAAGTCAACAAGACAGAAACATGTGGAATGGAATCTATAAAACAAAAAACAGAAATTCTAGATTCCCTTAATAAACCATTGAAAGTAAAAATCAAAAGACATAAATATTCAAAGCAGTTTTAAGGAAACAAAATTATTATTTCAACATCAGTCTAAAATTTTACAATCAAGATTTGAAAAGCAAAAAAAAAAAAAAACCAGAGGAGAGAAGGAAATTCTAAAGAATAAAGACATGGAAAATTTCGGGTGACTACAAGAAATCCAACACAAAAATAACACAAATGAAATCAAACATGAAATGGAAACTATTTGCACAGTATTAATATAATGAATGACTAAACAATGACATTAAGATAAATGACTGAAACTCTAGCTTCTCTGTAAAACTGCAAAATGGTTGGGCCAGAGAAGATCCATAATTATTGGCTCAGATGCTTCATATTGGCAAATGAATTACTAGCAAAGTACTTTACTAATTTCCTTTCATACAGAAGATTGATCTCACTTATTACATACTATAAATAATGAACTAATTTGGTTGTTAATATATATGCATTGGATGGGATACAATCTAAATACTTAAAGCAAAAGTTGAACAACTAATGGGGCAAATAGGCATCAAGACTAACTTTGTTAGATTTAGCCCTTCTCAGCAATGCAAGGATCTCCAATAGTCTCATGGTGGAAAATGCTGTCCACATCCAGAGGAAGAACTATGGAGTCTGAATGCAGATGGAAGCATACTATTAGCTCTCCTTTTCCTTTGTTGTTTTGTTTTATTGCTTCATTCTTGTGGTTCCTCCCATTAGTTCTAATTGTTCTTTACATTATGACTAATGGGAAAATATGCTTAATATTAAAGTTTAAGTAGAGCCTATATCATATTGCACACTGTCGGGGTGGGGAGGGGAGGAGAAAATTTATAACTCAAAATCTTATGAAAGTGAATACTGAATACTAAAATTATATAAATTAATCATAAATAAATAAACAAAGAAGTAAAAACAAACAAACAAAATAACATTTTTTAGGTTCTTCAGTTCATGTCCAAGTTACATACTGAACTCATATTAAGAACAATGACACACACTTCTCAAAAAGAAAGAAAGAAAGAAAGAAAGAATGAAAGAAAGAAAATAGACATCAAAACTTTGATAACGGAGAGCCTCAGTGTACACTTTCAGGGCTAAACAAATCTAACTAAAAAAATAAAGATGAAAAAAGTTAAGGACCTAAATAGAACTTCAGAAAAGATAAATGTGATGTGTCTCTAGCAATTATTGAATGGTAATACAATGAAGAATACATGTTGTTCAGCTGTGTATGACACTTTTGTAAAAATCAATCATGTCAATGATGATAATCTTTTTTATTAATTTATTTTGATTTATCAACAATCACTTCCATAAGTTTTTGAGTTTTAAATTTTTTCTCCCCCTCCCTGCCCTACTGACTCCCCAGAATGGTGCACAATCTGACATAGGCTAAACATATACATTCCTATTAAACATATGTTCACATTAATGATGTTGTAGGGAAAAATTAGAACCAATAGGAGGAACCACCAGAAAGAGGAAATAAAACAAAACAGAAGGAAAAAAAAAGCAAATAGTATACTTCAATCTGCATTCAAACTCCATAGATCTTTCTTTGGATGTGGATAGCATTTTCCATCACAAGACCTTTGGAGATGTCTTAGATCTTTTCATTGCTAAGAAGGGGTAAGTCTATCAATGTTAGTCATCACACAACATGACTGTTACTGGGTACAATGTTCTCCTGGTTCTGCTCACTTCACTCAGCATCAATCCATACAAGTCTTTCCAGGTTTTTCTGAAGTTTGTCTGCTCTTCATTTCTTATAGCACAATAGTATTCCATTACATTCATATACCACAGCTTGTTCAGCCATTCCCCAATTGATGGGCATTCCCTCAATTTGCAATTCTTTGCCACCACAAAAAAGAGCTGCTATGAATATTTTTGCACATGTGGGTCCTTTTCCCATTTTTATGATCTCTTTGGGATACAGCCCTAGAAGTGCTATTGTTGGGTCAAAGGATACACACATTTTTATAGCTCTTTGGTAATGATGATAATCTTAAAACCACACATAAAAGCAATAATATTAATTAACAACACACTTGAACTCAGTACAATAAAAAAGTATTCAATAAAAATACCTTTGAAAACAAATGAAATTGGAATTGAAATAACTTATTCCTAAAAGAGTTGGCAGTTAAAATAATAAATCATAGATAGGATAGATAAATTAATTTTAAAAAATGACAAAAAGGCCAATATGAAATATACCAATATTTGTGAGATGCACCCAAAGCAATCCCTTGGTGAAAATTTGTAACTCCAAATAATTTTATCAACAAAAGAAAGTATATATCAAAGAATTGAACTTGAAACTAAAAAGCAAACCTAGGAAACCAACAAATTAAAAAAAAATTCAACAAGGAAATGCAAATTCAGAAAAAAACAAAGAAGCAACAGATAATTGAAAGTTTAAAATGATTATTAAATTTCTTTCTATAGGAACTGTTTAAAAATAATAAAATGGATAAAACAGCTAAAAAGGTTTTAAAAGAAAAAAGTCAAATTATCAATATAAGATATAAAAAAGAGTTCACAACAGATGAAGATAAAGTGAATGATATTATTAGAAATTATTTGGCCTAACTATATGTCAATAAAACAGTAAAAAACAAATTTATGAATATTTTTGAAAATTTAAAATGTTCAGAGGCAGTTAGGTGGTGCAGTGGATAGAGTACTGGCCCTGAAGTCAGGAGGACCTGAGTTCAAATCCGGCCTCAGACCAAACACTTGACACTTACTAGCTGTGTGACCCTGGGCAAGTCACTTGAGCCCAATTGCCTAAAAAAGAAAAAAAATGTAAAAAAAGAGAGAGAAAATTTAAAATGCTCAGATTAACAAAACAAAAAGTTAAGAATTTAAGCAACCCAATCCCGATAAAGAAATTGATCCAGTCATAAAACATAACATGATTAGAAGAATCAGTTAGTCAATCAACAAATATTTATTCAGTGCTTACTTTGTGCAAGGCACTATGGTAAACATTAGGAATACAAATATAAGCAAAAAGATAGTCTCTGTCTTTAAGAAGCTTACATTCTAGCAGTGAAGATAATACATAAAAGAAGGGTAGAAATATTCTGGATTACAGTCTGAAAAGGAATGAGTCTTGGCTTTTTAAATGGAGATAGTAAGAGAAGTCATTCAATCAATCAAAGGGGGAGGCCACAGTGGAAGAGAATACTTTCAACATGCCAATTCCAGAGCTAGAGGGACCTTCCAGAAAGAAGAGCTTTCTGCAATGTGATAAAGAAAATCTATAGTGCAGCTTAACGAGGAATGAAACATAGTAGGCCTAGATGCTTTCCTTAGATGAGATTCTTGGAGAAGATATATAATCAGAGGGAAACACCATACTTATATTTACAATGTATAAATTTCAGCTCTGTGATCAGCTTGTCAGATAGCATTATAGAGAAAATTAAGAGTACAGCCTAGAAAAGAATAAGGAATGATTTACACATGAATTCTATTAACTTTGACCCAGGTATATTTATACCGGGAATTGATTGGTTCAATATTATGAAAATTATAAAATGATAGGCCATGATAATAAGAACAACAAAAATAATGTGATTTATCAGTGTATACCAGAAAAAGCTTTTGACAAAATGCATTTCTTAAAAAAATATATATATAAAGGAATAGATCCTTTCTTAACATGTTTATATAAATATATGTGTATGTGTATGTGTGTGTGTGTGTGTGTGTGTGTGTGTATAAAACCAAGAGTCAGTATTATATATAGTAGCAATCAAGTAGAAACCTTTCCATTAAATTCAAGGGTAAAGTGAGGACCTCCATTGTCTCCACTGTTTGATATAGTGCTAGAAATGTTAGCTATGGTGATAAGACAATAAAAATAAGTTTAGATAATAATCATAGACAAAGAAAACAATAGAAGTATCACTTTTTCAGACAATATGATAGAACCCTATAGACGGAACAAGAATTCATTGCAATAAGTAATCGTAGGCATTAAGACTAGAAACATATGCGTCATGTGGTATAGATAATAGAGCCTTAGACCTGAAATTAGGAAGACCTGATTTCAAATCTGGACTCAGATGCTTACTTTTCTACTCATGTGACCTTGGGCAAGTAACTTAATCTTCGTCTATCTTAGTTTCATCATCTGTAAAATAGGGACAAAAATAGTAGCTACACACCATGGCTAATGTGAGGATAAAATGAGATGTATTTAAAGTGTGTTTCAAATAGTAAAATCTATATAAATCCAAGGTATTATTGTTGTTATTATTATCATTATCACTGTATATAATAATATCAGCAAAGTTCAGAATATAAAATAAATCCACATAATCTCTATATTACCAATAAAACCCAGATGAAAGAGAAAGAGAAATTCATTTAAAATAAATATAGAATGAATAAAATATTTGAGATTCTACCTGTCAAGAGTCACAAAAGAGCTATACAAATACAATATTAAATGCTGTTTACAGAAGTAAAGATAACTGGAGAAATATTAATTGCTCACATGTTGACCAAATCAGTATAATAAAGATGACAATTCTAACTAAATCAACTTACTTATTCAGTGCTATTCTAATCAATCTACCAAAGGCTGGATTGCTTTATAAAACTAATAAAAATAACAATGAAATTCCTGTAAAGGAACAAAAGGTCAAGAAGCTTGAAGTAACTAATAAAGGAAAGTAGGAAGGAAGGGGGCCTAGCAGTAACAGATAGCAAACTATATTACAACTAAATTACATATATATAATATATGTATATTATATATATGTATAATATATGTGTTATATATAATATATATAACACATATATTTTACATACATACATACATACATAAATATACATATACACATACACACACAATGTATTACCATATTGGTACTTGTTTAAAAAATAGAAGGGATGATCAGTGGAACAGAAATGATATACAGAGCAGAGAAACAAATGGACTTGGTAGCTTGGTGTTTGACAAACCCCCAAACCACAGTTACTGTGAAAAGGAGTTACTACTCTACAAAAACTGCAAAGAAAAATGGATAGTAATCTGGCAGAAATAAAGTGTAGTCCAGCACTTCACACCCACATGCCAGGATAAGCTCAAAATGAATATATGATCTAGATTTAAAAGGTGACATCATAACACAAATTAGAAGGAAGGAATTACCTTTTGGATCTATGAATATAGGAAGAATTCATAACCAGACAAGCAATAGAGAAGATCTCAGAAAATAAGATGGGCAATATTTATTACATAAAATTTAGAAGTTTTGCACAAAAAAATCCAATCCAGCTGAGATTTAAAAAGAAACAGTCAAGTAAGGAAGGAATTTGCCACAAGTTTCTTTGATATGATTTAAATTTGTAAAGATATTAGTCATTGCCCAAATCATAAGTTGTCGATGAATATGAATAGGCAGTTTTCTGGGGAAGAAATCTAAGCTATCTATAGCCATAAAATGCCTCAAATCACTAGTCATTTAATAATTATAAAATATATAGCTCTGGGGTTTCACTTCACACCCATAAGTTTGAAAACATTTCAAAAACATAAACAGACAAATGCTGAAGGGCTTGTGGGAAAACATGTGTGTTAATGCAATATGAAGCTGTGAATTAGTCCAACCATTCTGGGATATAATTTGGAACTCTTCCCCCTAGATTACTAAACCATGTATACTCTTTGAGCTAACAATACCACTACTAGATCTGCAACCCAAAGTTCAAATGAAGAGGAAAAGAATATATATATGTGTGTGTGTGTGTGTGTATACATGTATATACATATACACATATGTATGTGTGCGCACATGTGCGTGTGTGCATGCATGTGCACGTGTGTGTATACACACGTGTGTGTTGTGTGTGTATGTGTAGATGCGCATACATATATGTATATAAATATAGTTATATACATATGTATATAAATTACAGCATCTCTCTATGTGTATATATAGCATTACAGCATCAACATATGTATAGATACATATGTGTATATAAATATAGATACATATATATTTGTATATAAATTATAGCATCCCTTCTTATCATAGCAAAGAACTGGAAGGTAAATAGGTACATATTAATTGAGTCATGGCTGAACAAATTATGGCATATTAATATGATAAAAATATTGTGTTAGAAATAATGAAAGCAATGGTTTGAGAGAAACCTGGAAAGACAGATAGGTAGAAGATAGATAAATAGATAGATAGATAGATAGATAGATAGATAGATAGATAGATAGATAGGTGGATAGATTGATAGACAGAGTGCCAGACACTATGATAAGTCTGGGAATTCAAATACAAGCAAAAAGACAACCCCTGACCTAAGAAACTTAAATTCTTATAGGTAAAGACAACACACAAAAGGGAAGAGAGGAGCCTTTGTTTTACCTGTTGAAAGGATTTTTATTATTATCATTATTATTATTATTATTCAGGGAGATGGGAAGTAGGAGGGAGAGAAAATAGAAGAGGGGAGAGAGAAAGAGAGAGAGAGAGTATAAATTGTCCAAGTCTTAGAAAATGAGAAAATGTTTAAGTAAATTTGATTACTGGGCAAAGGCTGAACAGCTTGTATGTATTTCCGCTAACAGATTGATAGAAAATTGTATTTATAGGAGGGGATATTCAGGTGACATGAAAGGAAGAACTTGTGAGCAGTAAAAACTCTTAAATACTGGTCCAAGTTACTAAAGAGGTAGAATATCTTCTTTGAAGATTGAGAATCAGTCAATCAGGAATATGCAAGAGTTAACACTTGAATGTTATTCTTTTGGGGAAGAGATTAGCTGAGCTTCCATTGCCTTTTAGCATTTTGGTTCCACAAATTATTTTTTGTTAATAGCTAACATTCAGAGCTATTTCTTCTTGAAACCTTTATGTTATTTTATTTTAAATAGGAATAATATGGATCAGTCCAGGGAATGGTATAGATTTATCCTGATAGCAAAGTTGCCAATGCTCTGTGGTTTACTTAACACTTAGCACACAACCTCTCCAACATCGTTATGGCTTCCCCTGTTGAGTTTGTTACAAGTTCTTCTGATTTTTTTTTCTGTTGTTCCTTTAAGTGCTGCCACTCAGCTGGCAATTGCCTTAGGCAGGCATGGCTGGACATCTGCATTTTATTGCCAGGAATTAAGCTTTTTGATGATCATTCCAGCTGTTTTTTGTGTCCTATTGCTATTCAGCTGGCAAGTTACCCAGGAAATTCATAACTGGCCTTTTCAGATTGGCTGCCAGAGACCAGAGTTTTTGATGATTGTTCCAGCTGTTCATTTGTACTACTACTATGCACAATAGGGTAGTCTTCTTAGTTCTCTCTATTGAAAACGATGAGTCTGGTTTCACATTGGTATTATAATAAGAAGAAAGTAATCTCAAGAACTCAACATTCCAAAGGAATTACTGCATTATAGTGTTTCAGCAGTGTATAGTTCCTTTACTACTGAATATTCAAAAGTTGAGAATTAAGATGTCTTAGGCATATTATTAATTGAAAGGCTTAGTCTCTACATATCAAAAATAGACAGAAGATGTACACAAATCTCATTTTGATTCATCAGACATTTATTAAGTAATAACAGTGCATGAGGCACTATAATTGGCCCTTAAAATACAAAGACAAAAACCCAAATAATGTCTACCCTTAAGGAGTTTATGTTTTACTGACTGGGAAGAAGGGTTAATATTGATACAAATAAGTATATGGCAAGATCACAGAAAGGTGTCAATTAGAAGGGAGTACATGATCTGAGCTATAGAGAAAGATAATTCTAAAAAGCAGAAATGAAGAGGGAGTACATCACCTGCGTGGACAATGGCACTGTGGGGTTGAGGTACATCTCTTGGATGAATTCATTAAGTGAGAAGATGGATTTGCAAAACTAGGGAAAAACTAGTAGGCCAGTTTGGCTGAAATGGAGAAGGAAAGTAATAAAAACAAGGCTGGAATGGTAGTTTAGAATGCAAGATTGAGAAATGTGTATTTAGTCCTTACATCAGTAGCGAGCCACAGAATGGATTTGAGTAGGGAACTAACGTGATCTGTTCCTAAGGATTATTTTGAGAGCTGTATGGAGGATGATTTAAGGGGATTGGGAGGGAAAATGGATGAAGTGACCAACTGGAAGTCATTAAAATAGTCCAGGTGAAACATGGTTAGAACATGAACTAGAACTGTGGCTATTCAGGTAAAGAAGGAGACAAGATGAAAGAGATGTCGCTGATCTGGTAACTGCTTGGTTATTGCCTACAAAAAGAACTTACAAAAAACATCAATTAAAGAGAGAGTAATTCCTCTAAATAAAAATCTGATTGGCTACAGTGCTCTATCATCCATCATGCATATACTCCATCCTATATTGTTAAATAATATATTAATTTGTCATAATTTATCAGCTTGTTTTATCTCAGAAAGAAAAACAAAAAAATTAAGGAAATATTCAACCAAATTTATCTCACAAAATATGTGTCTATACACCCAGAGAGACACATACACACATATATGTACTATATATGTGTATAGATATATATCCATATATCATTTCATATATATATATTGTATGTGGTATGTGCATGTGAATATGTGTGTGTGCACGCACATTGATCAGTTTTGAATCCCATGGAAAAATCAAGTAAAATGATGGTCAGAAAAAAGAAAAAAATAGAAAAAATCTCTGATCCAATTACTCAGAGAAAACAGTCAAATCAATTATGTCCATAAACAATCTTAGAGACAGGTATTTTTAAAAAGCTCCTTGAAAGAAGAGACTGTTTTCCATTTTTGCCTCTGTATCCTTAATGCCTAGATGTTATACTTAATAGACAGTAACATTTGTTGAACTGATTTTTTAAGTTAATGTAATCAAAAGTTTCTGAACACTTTAATATGACAGAGATATTGACTAAATGGATGAATCTAGCCAGCTTGACAACAGTTTATTGAGTGGCCACTGTGAAGAATCAGAAGCCAGAAGATGATCTCATGGGAGAAAGAGGCCAGGTAAACCAGACACAATCATTTTTAAAACAGCAATTCTGTCTGGGGTACACGGAAAGAAGAAGAAAAGATTCAAAGTTATTGTAATACGAAGCAAGACTGGAACTAGATAGAAAAGTCTAGCAGACAGGTTAATGAGGATACATGAAGGAACAGATACTCAAGTCACAGAATCACAGAATCCTATTGTTGGTAGGGAACTACCAACTTCCAAGTCTAAACCTCCAACTAAAAGATAAAACCAACTCTATGACTTGTCAGCAAGAGGTCATCTATCCCTCATTTGAACATTTCCAGTGATTATCAAACTCACCAGCTCCCCAAGAAACCCAATACATTTTCACACAGTACAAATTGTTAGAAAGTATAACTTCCAAACCATTTCCAGACATTGAACCCTGCTAATCAGAGACTACTTTTATCAGAATGGAGAGAGTTTCCCTATCTCACACTCCTGGGGGTGGGGGGGAAGCATCCCTGTAATAGAATACAGGAAATTTTAATGCAAGTAAATGTAACATTAAAATCTGTACTATTGAAAGGAAAGATCTGTTCTTACAGCAACAACATACATCATAATAACACTTACTGTATACTTAACAGTCTTCTGGAATTTGCATTGTAACTCCATTTCATGGGTTTATATCAGAGCTATAAACTTGCTGTAAGCTAAAATGTGGCAAGTAAATTTCAGACCAGGTGTGAATGAACATGTACATATCTGAATAAAATTTTAGGAGAAATCTCTCAATATTTGAGTGGTAAGATTTTAAAAAAATATTAGTAACTCCCTCTCCTTGTCTCTAAACAGCAGTATAACTGTTTTAGGCGAATAGGATGTATTTGCCTCTCTATGTAGCTTAGTGGGTTTTATTTGCAAGCAATTCAACAAACTTTGTTTGACATTTTAATTCAAACGAGATTATTATAGACTCCATTCCCCTCCTCACCTCCTTCTTCCCTTTTTTCTTCTCCCCTCCTTTCTAAAACCTGATGAAGCTGTAAGTTTTTATTCATCTGTCACCCTCTATTATCCCTATGGCTAGTAAATTACACCACCTGTTACTCTCCTTATCCCTGTATTATTTGTCAGCTGCTCAGTAGTAAATGACCCTTCCCAAGCCCCAGCTTCCATTCTCTCACATTTACAACTTCATTAACTTTTTCCCCTCCATGCCTAGGAATAAGCATTATTGACATTCAATTGAATAAGCATTTATGTCTACTATATGTAAGGCATTGTGCTTGGTTTGAGAGATATGAGGGCAAAAAATGCAAAACAGTCCCTGCCCTCAAGAAAATAGCACTCTCTCCTTCCTCTCCCAACCCCTTCCACTGTGACTTCTTGAATTACCATTCCATAATGAACGAACTTCCCTTCATTCTGGACCTCTGATTCTTATACTTGCTCCATATACTTGTACTCACAGAGACCAGCTTCCTCTAGATGACACTATATCTATCTCTGACCATCCTTTCTTGCACTACCTGTCTGTACTTTCTTTCATATATACATCTCCCTGGCTTGAAAGGGGAGTCAGAATATCCCTTGCTCTCTTTCAGCAACCTTTCTTGCTTTGAAATTCACTCCGGCAGAATTTTTTACAAGAAGGGTCATGGTGATTATTATCTGGCTCCCAGGTTATTCCTTCTCCTTTCTCTTGTAAATTCAGTGCCTAGTTCACTGTTTTCTTCTCCTCTACTCCTCCTCTTCTAGTTGGAGACTTCAACACTATTGAATGGCCACTGTGAGGAATCGGAAGATAGAAGATGATCTCAGATGAGAAAGAGACTAACCAGATAAACCATACACAATCTTTTTTTTTTTGAGGCAATTGGGGTTGAGTGACTTGCCCAGGGTCACACAGCTAGTAAGTGTCAAGGGTTTGGTCTGAGGCCGGATTTGAACTCAGGTCCTTCTGAGTTCAGGGCCAGTGTTCTATCCACTGTCCCACCTAGCTGCCCCCACAATCATTTTTAAAACAGCAATTCTGTCTAGGGCTTCCTCAAATACTCCAACCTCCCAGTTTTCTGGTTTACTCAGGTCTCATTACTTATTCTTCTATTTCAACAACAACAACCCACAAATAATGATCATGAAATAAATTCCATAATTACCCTAAGTATAATACTTCTATCATAAAAAATTCTGAAATTACTCTGACTATATCTCTATCATTTCATTTCTCCCTTCCTAAACCTAATCTTTACTCTGTTTATGAGAACCAATCCCTCTTCCTCTCAGTACATTCTTAGGCCCTTACAGCTTTCCTAATTTAATTTTCCTCTTTTCCTAATCTCAATTCTACAATCCTTTAATGCCTTATTTAATTTTCCCTCATCCATTGCCAACCTCCAATACTGGATTACTCCCACCATCCACCTCTATTGTTCCTAACTCAAATACTGCTGAAAAAGCAGTTAGAGAATATCCCATAACAAAATTTTCTGGATCCACCACAAATTTCTGCTATAAATTTCTCAATTGAACCCTCACCGAAGCAAGAGAATCCTTTTACTTCACCCCAATTCCTTCCCTATTCCATTACTCACAAAAACTATTCCAAAATTTCTCTTCTCTTCTTAAGTCTCCCACCACTTCCCCTAGCCTCATCCTCTCAGCTGAAGACTTTACCTCTTACTTTACTGAGAAAACCAAGACCATTTCCATGAGCTCTTTTATTTTCTTCATCTCAAAATCCCTTGACATCATCTCCCCCACTCTCCTTTCCAGACTGACAGTGAAGTAGTTTTTCTCCTGCCAAAGCCAACTCCTCTACAAGTGCTTTACATTCCATTTGTCTTCCCCAGTGAGGTGCCCCCTCAATCGTTGCCTCTTTCTTTCTAATCTTCAATATTTTCCTATCTACTTATTAATCCTCCAATGTCTTCAAACATGTCCAAGTCTTCCCAATCCTTAAAAAAAACTTCTCTAGGCCTTACCAACCCCTCAAACTATTACACTAAGTTTCCACTTTCTTTCTCCTAGAAAAATCTGCCTACACTTGCCTTTCATTCATTCCTCAAATCTGTGTAATCTTTCTTTTGAGCACTTCACTCAACAGAAACCAATATCTCCAAAATCACCAGTAATCTCAGTTGCTCTTTATGCTCTTTTCTCAGTCCTCATCCTTTTTCACCTCTCCACTACATTTGACATTGTCAACCACATTCTCCTCCTGGGTAATCTCTTTTTAATGGATTTTCATGCAAGTTGTCTCTGTGAGTTATTCTCCAATTTCTTTGACTTAAAAACCTCTGCTGGCCCATTATCCATCTCATAGTCATTAATTGTGGATCTACCATTAGCTTCCTTCATGGGCCTTCTCTTCTGTTGCTCTACTTTCTCAACGACTTCATCATCTCCCATGAGTTTAATTATTATCTCTATGCAAATGACTACATAGCTAGACCAAGTCTCTACTCTCAGCTCCAGTCTCAAATCATCAACTAGCAGTAGCTTAGTTTTGAACATTTCAAACAAAATATCCTAAATTATCTCAAACTAAACATGGCCAAATAAGGACTCGATATTGTACTCCCAAAGTCATTCATCTATCAAAATTCCCTATTTATGTTATGGACACCAACATTTCTCAGTCTTCCAGGTTTATATCCTCAGCATGATCCTCAAGTCTGCATTCTTCTTTACACCACAAATATAATCAATTACCAAATCTTGTCATTTAAACCTTTATATCTCTCATATCAGAAGCTTTCTACCACCTTAGTTTAGAACCTTATCACCTCTTGGCTGGACTATTTCAATAGCCTCCTAATTTGTCTCCCTGTCTCATGTCTCTCCCTGTTACAATCCATCCTCCACATAATTGCCAAAGTCATCTTTCTTTGGGTCAGACTTGACTATGTCATTCCCTAGTCAATAAACTGCAGGGGTTTCTGTTGCTTCTGGTATAAAATAAAACTGCTCTCTTTGGCTTTCAAAAGCAAGCCCCAACTTATATTTTCAGCTTCATTTTATATTATTCTCTTTTCCTTACTCCAGCCCTCCTGGCCTTTTGTCTTTACCTCATGCACAATATTCCATCTCCAATGTCTGCCCTTGAATGACCATCTTCATGTTTGGATGCTACTACTACTACTTGCAAATCCTTCTCAATTAAGCCTTTCCTACTCCCCCAACTGCTGGTGCCCTTCCTCCCTTGTATTTGTATTTCACACCCTCTTATTTATTATGTGTTTATTTTGTCTATATTTATTCTGCATATATTACCTTCCTTAATTGGATGTTAGCTTTTCATATCCTTAGCACCTAATCTAATGCCTGGCACATACTAAACATTTAATAAAAGCTGATAGTTAGATCGATAGTTTGATATTGAGATGTATCACAAAACACCTCTTATAACATCATTTTAGAGCATTATATGGGGCATCAAGAAGGTAAGTGACTAACCCAGGATCATACAGCCAATATATGTCAGCAGTATGCCTTCCTAAATATGAGGCAAGCTACCTATACATACATATTATTAGCATTGACATGTAGTAGATTGAGGACAAATCTCAGACTAAGGAAGATATCTAGATCTATATCTACACCTCCATGTACATCTATATCTATATCTCTATCAGCTCTGTGACTAGTTTATATCCGTATCTAAGTCTCTGTCTTTTTATCCCTCTGTCTCTATCTGTCTATCTAGAGTTAGAATATTCTTTGATCTTTACTGCTATTTTTAGAATCTGTTTTGGTGGCTTCACTCAACAAGCTCTCTTCTTTTGAAATTTACTCAAATAAATTGTCTCATGTACACATATGCATACTGGTGAATGAACTCGATGGTTGGTCAATTCAACTGCAAATGAATTTAGCCTGAAATTAGCCATGCTTCTTCTACTTTATTTTTCCCTTTTGTATATTGTTATATAAATATCTTTAGTTTAATCATAGATCCCACTTTGAAGAGACACTGTAATATTCCAGAGCATAAAGCAAACAATACAATATTATCCACAAACAGGAGCTTCTGGAGGACCTTACCATTCTTAAGGAATCTCTCTTTTACTGTAACTCTCCATTGTATCTGTTTCAGAACAGTAGAAGACATTTTTGGAAAGGATACATGTGTCTCAAAATTTGGTTGTTATTGTTCATGAGTGGTCATTGAATAAAATTATTTTTATTGTTATTTCTTTTAAGGAATCTTGCATAATGTTGTCATATATGTGAGAGTCATCAGTAGAACTACATTAAGGAGCTATATTTCAATAATTAGTTGTTTCCATTTTTGCAAGCTTAAGATAACAGATATTTTATAAGCTTTAAATAATAATAATTATTGTTGGAAAAATTGTTGGGCCTTTCAATATTCATCTTTATATTAATAGTTAGAGAGTTGGTCTAGATAATTTCTAGTGAGACTTACATTGGAAGGTATATATATACATATATGTACATACGTATATATATGTATATGTGTGCATATGTATGGGTATATATGGGTATATATACATATATTATATCCTATTACACATATATTACATATATACACATACATTATATTGTATTGTATCATATCATATCATATCATCTTGTTGCGTGTGTGTGTGTGTGTGTGTGTGTATATATATAAAATATGATCTGGAAAACAGACTTTCTTTTTTACTATAGTTTATTTACTTCCTTAAATATTTCCCAGTTACATGTACAAATGTCAATGATCTTTTTTAAATTTTGAGTTTTAAATATTTTTCTCTCCTTCCTACCCCTCTTCCTTGAGAAGATAATTTTATATTGCTTATACGTATAGTTGTGGAAAACATATTTCATATTAGCCTTATTGCAAAAAAAAAAACAGACAAAAAAGAAAAAGAAAAATGAAGAAAGTGTTTTTAAAAGTATACTTCATTCAGAGTCCATCATTTCTCTCTCTGGAGGTTGATAGCATTTTTTTTTTATCATGAGTCCTTTGGAAATATCTTAGATCATTGTCTTGATCAATATAGCTGTGTTTTCACACAACTGATCATGTTTACAATATTGCTGTTACTGTGTACAATGTTTTTTCTGGTTCTGCTCACTACACTGTTCATCAGTTCATGTAAGTCTTCCTGAGTTTTTTTCTGAAACCATTCCACTCATCATTTCTTATATCACAATAGTATTGTACCACAATCGAATACCACAATTTGTTAAGCCATTCCTCAATTGATGAGCATCCCCTCAATTTTCAAATATTTGCCACCACAAAAAGAGCTGCTACCATTTTTTTTGTAAAAATATGTCACTTTCCCTTTTCTTTGATCTCTTTGAGATATGGACCTAGTAGTGGTATTGCTGAGTCAAAAGATATGCATAGTTTTATAGCCCTTTGAAAATTGTTTCAAATTTCCTTCCAGAATGATTGGATAAGTTCACAACTCCATCAACAATTCATTACTGTTCCAATTATTCCACATTCCCTCCAGCATTTGTCATTTTGCTTCTCTGTCATGTTAGCCAATCTGATAGCTGTGAAGTGGTATGTTAAAGTTGTTTTAATTTGCATTTCTTTAATCAGTGCTCTTTAGAGCATTTTTCATGTGACTATTAATAGCTTTGATTTCTTCTTCTGAAAACTGCCTGTTCATTTCCATTGGCCGTTTTTCACCTGGGGAATGGCTCTTATTTTTATAAATTTAGCTCAATTTCCTTTGTATTTGAGAAATTAGACCTTTATCAGAAGAAACCTAATGTAATTTTTTTCCTAATTTCCTGTTTTCCTTATAATTTTGGCTGCATTAGTTTTATTTGTGCAAAAACTTTTAATTTCATGTGGTCAGAATTATCTATATTACTTTCATGATCCTTTTAACTTCCTGTTTGGTCATAAACTCTTCCCTTATCAATAGATCTGACAGGCACTTTTTCTGTGCTTCCCTAATTTACATATAATATCACCTTTTATGTCTAGGGTACCTAATCTATTCTACTGATCCAACCCTCTATTTCTTAGACAGTAACAGATTGTTTTGATGAATACCACTTTGTAATATAATTTGAAATCTGGAACTACTAGGCTACCTTCTTTCACATTTTTTTCATTATTTCCCTTGATATTCTTAATCTTTTGTTTTAATCCTGATGAATTTTCTTATTATTTTTTCTATCTCTATAAAATAATTTATTGGTATGGCACTGCATAACTAGATTAATTTAGGTAGAATTTTCATTTTTACTATAGGGGCTCTGCTTAACTCATGAGCAATTACTATTTCTCCAACTGTTTAGATCTGTCTGCATTGTGTGAAAAATGTTTTGTAATTATGTCCATATTAGTCCTGGGCTTGTCTTGGCCAATAAACTCCCAAGAGTTTTATATTGTATGCAGTTACGTTAAATGGAAGTTGTCTCTCTATCTCTACTGGATTTTCTTGGTAGTATATAGAAATGCTGATGATTTATGTGGGTTTGTTTTATATCCTTTGACATTACTAATGTTTTTAATTGTTTTAACTAGTTTTTTAGTTGATTCTCTAGAGTTCTACAAGTATACAATCATATCATCTGCAAAAAGTCATAGTTTAGTTTCTTCAGTGCCTATTCTAATTCTTTCCATCTCTTTTTCTTGTCTTATTGCTATAGCTAGCATTTCTAGTACACTATTGAATAATAGTGGTGATGATATACTTCCTTGTTTCATCCCTGATCTTATTGGGAAGGCTTTCTCCTAGTTACAGATAATTATTATTTTTATTTTTAGGTAGGTAATACTTAGAATTTTAAGAAAGGTTCCATTGATTCCTATGCTTTCTAGTGTTTTAATAGTAAAGGGTATTTTATTTTTCAAATGCTTTTTCTGCATCAATTCATATAATCAAATTATTTTTGTTGATTTTGTTATTGATATAGTCAATTATGCTGATAATTTTCCTAATATTGAACCAGTGCTACATTTCTGGTATAAGCCTCACCTGGTGCTAGTGCATTATCCTTTTGATATATTGCTGTAATCTCCTTGCTAGTATTTTATTTAAAATGTTTTGCACAAATATTCCTTAAGGAAATTGGTCTATAATTTTTTCTCTGTTTTTGCTATCCCTGGTTTAGATATCAGAACCATATTTGTGTCATCAAAGCAATTTGGTAGAACTTCTTTGCCTAGTTTTGAAATAGTTTATACAGTATTGAGATTCGTTCTTAAAACTTTCTTAGAATTCACTTGTAAATCCATGTTGTGCTGGGGATTTTTTTTTTAGGGAGCTCATTGATGTGAAATGCAAATTTCATTTTCTAAGATAGAGTTATTTAGGTGTTGTAGGAATTTAGGTATTCTTCTTCTGTTAATCTGGGTAGTTTTTATAGTTTTATAAAAATGTATTCATTTCACTTAGGTTGTCAGTTTTATTGGCATATAATTTGGCGAAGTAACACCTAATAGTTGCTTTAATTTAATCTCCATTAGTGGTGCATTCACTTTTTTTCATTATTAATGCTAGTGATTTGGTTTTCTTCTTTCTTTTTTAAATTAAATTAACCAATAGCTTATCAATTTTATTGTTTGTTTTTTCACAAAACCAGCAGTTCAATGTTTTTTTTTTTCCTTTCAATTTTATTAATCTCTCCTTGGATTTTCAGGATTTCCACTTTGGCATTTAATTTGGGATTTTTTATTTGTTTTTTTTTTAATTTGCATGTCCAATTCATTGATTTGTTCTGTGTCTTTTTTATTGTTGTATATATTTAGAGATATTAAATTTCCCCTAAGTATTTCTTTGGCTTCTTCCCACAAATTCACAAATTTACTACCATCTCAGTGTTGTCATTCCCTTTAGTGATGTTATTTATTGTTTCTGTGATTTGTCCTTTGACCCATTCTTTCTTTAGGAATATTTAGCTTCAGGGGATAGAACGCTGGCCCTGAAATCAGGAGGACCTGAGTTCAAATCTGACCTCAGACCAAACACTTGACACTTACTAGCTGTGTGACCCTGGGCAAGTCACTTAATGCCAATTGCCAAAAAAAAAAAGAATATTTAGTTTCCAATTAATTTTTAATTTATTCTTCCTTGGTCTTTTTTCAAATATGTTTTAATTCATTATAGTCTGAAAGAGGTTAATTTAATATTTCTGCTTTTCTGCATTTGGTAGTGAGGTTTTTATGCCCTAATATATGATCAGTTTTTGTAAAGGTGCCATATACAGCTAAGAAAAAATATACTCCTTTATTTCCCTTTATTTTCTCCAGAGGGCTATCATATCTACCTTTTCTAAGAATCCATTCATTTCCTTAACTTGTCTTATTTATTTTATGATTACATTTATCTACCTCTGAGAGGTGAAAGTTGAGATTCCCCACTATAATAATTTTACTGTCTATTTCCTCTTATAATTCATTTTATTTCTCCTTTCAGAAGCTCAATGCTATGCCATTTGGTGCATATGTATTGATTATTGTTATTAGTTCATTGTCTGTGGTAAGATGCTGTTTCTCAGCTTATCCCTTTTACTTAGGTCTATTTTTGCTTTTGCTTTTATCTGAGATCATGATTGTTATCCCTTAAGTTTAAGTATAATAGATTCTGCTCCAGCCTCTTCTTTTAACTCTGTGTGTGTGTGTCTGTCTGTTTCAAGTGTGTTTCATGTAAACAGCCTATTTTTTTTTTCTAATCCATTCTGGTATCTGCT
>NW_020949351.1:20866256-20892188 GCF_900497805.2 Vombatus ursinus
GGTCAAGGTTATTCTGATAGTCAAATGAGATTAAATGCATGAAAGTAGTAAATAATTGCAAAGTACATTATACCTACAAGATATTATTATGCTGATGTTGATTAAATCATACATTTCCCCCTTCTGTGATGAAAACCATAAGTATAATTCCTCAATGGAGAGGCCCAACTCTAAAAGAAAAAAAAACCACTCCTGGCCCATGTATGTCTCATTGTGACATGAAAGTAACATATTGATCTCAAAGGCTTTTCATGGAGCACAACTTCTATAAGGTTCTACAAAGCTTGAACAATTTGGATTATGGTTCTTGAGACAAACTGTGTCCACTCTCTGAAAACCTGTCTAGCTAACATGGATGTGTTCATCACCAGCAAGTTGTCCACCCACTGACTGGGTGGTCCTGTAAAACACATAAAGAATTTTTTAAAAATGTTTATGAGTCTTATCTAACCACCTCTTGTTCCCACAGCAACTGTGGTAGAGCTGGAGCAAAGAGAACAAAGAGTACTTAATATCCCCTAGTTTGGGGGGTTTTTTTCTAATGTTTACAAACATGAATTTAAATGTTACTACCATAAATGTGAAACTTCAGTCAATTACCAACAAATTGATAAACTGTTGGAGGAACTGAAAAGTGATCCAGCAACAAATGGAAACAAAAGACACAAAGAACTTGTAGCTAGGTAGAAGGATGATTTCCAGGCTCTCACTCCTTGGAGAGAAATATAGAGAAATTGGCAGAGCTGATTTAATCAAGTATCCAAAGACAACAAGAAATACTATTTCAGAGGACTTTGGCTCATCCCACCTTACAATGCTCCTGATGAGTACGCATTGGAAACACTACAAAATAGTTGCCATTTATGTAACAGCTGTTATAGAGAATAAAGAGAATTTCTATCAAGAAACTGACTCAACTATCAGCATTTTAAACCTTTGTCCCTATTGCTGCATCCTCTGATTGTTGAGTTCATATCCAGAACCTCCATTTGAGGAAGTGCCCAGGCCAGCTATGCTCGTTTCTCTCTCAGCTTCACTTCTGACTCTTAGTACTTTTATACCTTGCCTTCCCATGAACACCTTTCTCTTCCCTCGCCTTGCTTTCCTCTTGTCAGTTCTCTTCAGTGTTGTGTTCCCCAGTTAGAAAGTAAGTTTCTTGAGGGTAGGAACTACCTTTCTTTTCACTTTTATTTTTATTTCCCGAAACTTACCACAGTTCTTGAATCATAACCACTGCTTTAAAAAGTCTTTATTTACCTGTATGTTTATCTACCTTAATCTACCCTACCTGTCTGTCTATCTATCTATCTATCTCTCTATCTCTATCTCAAAGTGAAAATGTATCTTGTGTTAACTGATTTCAATGCATAGGTCGGCACAGGATTGGAAGGTAAAAATTTGTTGGCATATGATTTGGGTTTAAGCAATGAGTATATCCCATAGAATCTAAGAGTTAAAAGGAACTGAATATGCCATCTAAGCTAACTTGTATTTGACTAAGAACCCCTTCTCCATACTCTCTAACAAGTGGTAATCCAGCCTACACTTGAATATCTCTAGTAACAGAGTACTTATTACACCCTGAGGATGCCAATTTGAGGGTAGCTCAAATTGTTAGAGTTGATTCCCTGCAATTAGGAAAGAATCAAAGGTTCATAGATTAATAAGAAGCACCACATCTGAATTTCATGAAGACTTCATGCAAGAATAGAGAAGGAATTTACTAAATTTAATGAATACCAAACAATATCACAGAAATAAAATTGATTATATCTTAATTGATGGGAAATGTCAAGCTTCCAAAATGGGAATAATATTATTAGATAGAGAATAATAGAATAATTACATAATAGAATAATAAGTATAATAGAATCATAGAATCAGCTATCTATATGCAGTTATATCACCACCTGGTTAGAGCAAATATTAGAGAATGTCAAAATTAGTACATATTTAAAAAAACATATCTATGAGGTGAAAATACTATATACTATTAAAGCAAAGTCAATTCCACCTATTTAAGCAAATAACTGAGAAATAGGGAGTAAATAAGACATACTTCATTCCCATCATTTCTTATGGAAACTTAATTCACATAAAACCAACAACACAATGACATTAAAAAAAAAGACAAGAAAAGACAAGACTTTGTTCCTTGACAAGCCTATAGAAATGGGACCCAAAGACAAAATCTATTTAGAATGGAAACTCACTTCAAAAAATTAGGGCTGAGGATGATCATAATTTTCATTTCACAAAAAAAAATGTGAAAAGCAAGTTAGAGGAAAAGTTTGGCATATGACTAATCCATAATCCATATCATATCCATAATCCATAATCCAACTAATCCATATCATCATGTGAAAAAGAAGCAAAGAAAGAAAACAAATATATGTGTGAACTTAGATTTAATTGAATTTCTAAATCAATTATTTTTCTTTATTATTATTATTTAAATTTCATCTAATATTTATTGATAACTTTTATACCTTCATTTTATACCTTCATTAGAAAGCCACCCCATAAAATAAATATTTTATAAGAAAGAGAGAAAAAGGCATTAAAAAAAGCAACATATAGAATATCTCAGACAGTATATGTAATACTCCATACCCATTGTCACTTCCCTCTGCAATCAGAGGAAAGTGCATTTTTTTCATTTCCTATCTATGAACAGACATGGTCATTAAAGCTTTACCTTTTTTTAATTGTATTGATGCAGTCATTTGCACATTGTTTTTCTCCTGCCAACATTCGATATCAGTTCATCTAAATCTTCCCATGGTTTTCTGAATTCTTCATATGTAAGTTGTCTTATGCCACAGTAATAGTCCATTCTATTTACTCCAAATGAATTATGCTATTTTATATAGCTCAATTAAATAAACCCCTTAAAATTTATTATAGCTCTAAATCTATAAATTTACTCAGGCAGTATCATCATTTTTTATATCATCATGATCCAATAATGGGCATAAATGTGTCAAATTTTGTCAAAAGTCTTCACTATGAATTTTGATATAATCATGTAATTTGAAGCTTTTTTAAAAAATATCTTTGTATTGTTTTCACAATGTTGGACCATATTTTAATCACTTATATAAATTCAGCTTGATCATGATGATATATATGTACACACATACATACATGTAGAAATTCACTTACATATGTTGTATAGACTAGTGTATATGCATATCATGTAGGTATGTATATGTACATAGATACATACACACATAGATACATACATGCATATATATGTGAGTGGGTACATTTATAAATAAATAAATTAATTTCTGTTCTTTCTTTGCTAGAATTCTATTTAAAATTTTTGCTTAGTGATAATACTCTGTAATTTGATTTATTTTGTTGTTGACCCCTGGCTTAGGTATTATGGTGATATTTATCTCATTAAAAGAAGTTGTTAGAGTATATTCATTCTCAAATTTTTAGGACAGATTGTGTAATATAGATTTTAATGGCGGTTTAAACATTTTCTAACATTCTTTTGTAAATTCACCTAGTCCAGGTTTTATTATTTGTGCATGTGTGTGTGTGTGTGTGTGTGTGTGTGTGTGATTCTTCTATGTATTCTTTGACTTTATTTTCTGTGATGGAGAGGTTTAAGATCTCTATTTCTTTTTCTTTTTCTTTTTTGCTAGGCAATGGGATTAAGTGACTTGCCCATGGTCACACACCTAGTGAGTATTATGTGTCTGAGGCTGTATTTGAACTCAGGTCCTCTTGACTCCAGGTCCAGTGCTCTATCCACTGCGCCACCTAGCTGCCCCCTAAGATCTCTATTTCTTGTTCTGTTAATTTGAGTATGTATATTTTTTGACACTATTCTTCTTAAAAAGTATTGGTTTTGCTGAAAACATAACTGCATATATTGAGTTATGATAATTTTTTAAATTATTAAATCTGATTTGACTTGGTTAATTTTTTTTTTTTGTTTTGGAAATTTTATTTTCTTCCCTCTTTTTTTACCAGATTGCAAAAAGTTTAACAATTTTGTTAACCTTTTCCAAAAAATAGCTTTATTTATCTGGCAGTCATGTGATATTTTGGATGGATCAGTGGACTTAAAGGCATGAGTACAAATTTTGCCTCAGATTCTACAAGCTATGTCACTCTTACAAGTCATTTATGCTCTCTGAGCCTTAGTTAAATGGAGTTGTTGTGAGAATCAATTAAGAAAGTATATGTAAAATGCTTTGTAGACCTTCAACTACTATACAAATATTTATTATTATATAATGATGATGATGATGATGACTATGCTATATAATTATGATTTCATCTATTTCTTCTTTAAATGGCAACATATTTATATATATTATTTTCTATTTTAAAATTATATCCTCAATTGATTAATCTTACTTTTCTTTTTTAAATGTATATATTCAGAATTTTGTTTCTCTAAAGACTACTCTTTTCTCAGAAATTTTATGTTGCCTCAAAGTATTTGAAATACTTTTTTAATTGTTTCTAGAATTTGTTGCAAATATTGTATACTTTTTGACCTGATATCAGCACTTCATTCTTTCATAGAGGAAAAGGACATATAAGCACAAAAATATCCATAGCAGCAATTTTTTGTTACATCAAATTACTAAAAACAAAGTGAGTGTTCTTCAATTGCAGGAGGGCTAACCAAAGCATTGTATCTGAATGTAGGGATAAGGATAGTTATTAGACTGAGGATTCCATTGCTTTAGGCAACTTCTAGATTGCCTTTACTAACGAAAGTTGTTACCTTCAGAGCACCTACCAATCTCAGAGCACTGAGTACCTTATCTAGCATTGTACAGACAGTAAGTGTCAAGAAATGAAACTTCAACCCAATTCCTAACTTGGAGGCTGAATCTTTATTTACTGTATCACAGTTGAATTTCATATAAAGTAATGATGATGATAACAACATTTAAGTAGTGCTTTAAGATTTGCAAAGTACCTTGAATATATTATATTATTTAATCCTTACAGTAATCCTCTAGGATGGGTACCATTATTTTAACCCCATTTTATAGATAGGGGAACTGAAGCTGAGATAGGTTAAGTGATGCCTAGGATCACACAGTAAGTGCCCAAAGCATGATTCAAACTCAGTTCTTTCTGGATTCAAGTACAGCACTTTACATATTATGCTATGAAATGAACGTAATGGAATATAATTTTGCTCTAATATATGATGAAAGGGGTGGCCTCAGAGAATCCTGAGAAGATTTGTGTGAACTGATATAAAATGAAATGACTAAAACTAAGATTGCAATTTATATGACTACAATATTATAAGGTAAATAACTTTGAAAAGTTGAAGAACTCTGATTACAGCACTCACCATCATGATGTCGGAACACTGATGAAAAAGTATGCTTCCCAACTCTCAACAGAGGTGTGGCCAACTAGAGGTACAAAAGGGGACAGACATGACCAATGGGTGAATGTGTTTTGCTTAACTAAATGTATTTGTTGAAAGAGAGTACTTTCATTTTGTAGGGTATAATAATAGTGATATTTTTAAAAAGAACACAAAAATCAATGCAACATTTACATAAATACAGAAGAAGAAAGCAGATGGAAGTTCATTAAGGGTCATAGACAAGCAGGACAGTGTTGTTACTATCAAGTTAAATTTAACATATAATTTTAAAATTCATTATTCATAAAAGAGATTCATGGTTTCATATATATTCTTTTGTTTATGAAAATGCTTGTCCATTGACAAACTGTATTTGTTACCTTATTAAGTTTATAATAATTTTAATAAGTGTTTTGGGGTTTTTTTGTTTGCTTTTTGTTTTTGTTTTTAAGGAGTTTATGGTCACCTCCGCATTATGAGGGATCAGAGCAGAACTTTCCTGGAGGTCCTTATCTGTTAAGTAGTACTATCTAGAGGAGTAAATGAGATAATCAATATGAAAGTGCTTCATAATTATAATATAATAAATGTTTACTTCTTATTATCATTAACACAGTTGTTATTGTTATGAGAGGCAAAGTGTTGGATGAAGTATTAAATTCGGAGCCAAGTTGAAAACTATCTCTAATCATGGGCAGGTTCCTTAACATTTCCAAACCTCAGTTTCCTCATCTGCTCATGAGGATAATAATATTGTAGCACCTCCTCACAGAGATATTATATGAATTAAATGAAAGAATATACATTTCACCTATTTTTCACGTTTATGCCCAACAAGAAATTTGTGATAACTATGTTGATAATGTAGCTTCTGAGATGATCCCTCTTTATTGGAGATCAGCTGATTTTGCAGCTAAGTAAACGTGCTTTAGCCTTTGAGAGACTGATGTTTACATTGTGTTTTAAGATATGAAATTTTCTTTACAGTCATTATTTGCTATGATTCTCACAATAATTTAGTGAGTTAAGCCCTACAGAAAATATAATCCCCATTTGGTAGATCAGGAAACTGTGACCCAGAGAAGTTAAATGATTTATTCAAGGTCACACATGTAATAAATACCAGAGAGGCATTTGAATCCAAGACCCTCCTGGCTCCAAATGCAGCAGTTTTTGCCATAGTTTTATAAAAGAAATTAAAACTTAAAACATCGTTCTCTTCCCTTTTCAGTCTTGCACCAATGTCCTGAGACAAATATATTCTTCTGGCGTACTCATTATTAGTGGCACAGTGGATAGAGGCCTGGACTTAGTCCAAACCCGGCCTCAGAGACTGACTAGCTATTGGTTGTTGGTTGCTGGTTGCTGGTAGGATTGAAGGAGATAACACATATAGAAAGCTTTGTAAACATTAAAGCACTATGTAAATGCTAGCTAAAAATAATAGCTGCAACAAAAATAATAGATCATTAGTTAAGCACTATGTATTAGGAGATGTACTAAATGCTGAGAATAAAAATATAAGCAAATAAAAAAGTCTCTACTCTCAAGGAACTTGTCATAGGGTTTTCCTGTTGTTCAGTCGTTTCAGTTATGTCTGACTCTCTGTGAGCCCATTTGGGGTGTTCTTGGCAAAGATACTGGAGTGGTTTGCCATTTCCTTCTCCAGTTCATTTTACAGATGAGGAAACTAAGGCAAACAGGGTTAAGTGATTTTGCCAGGGTCACACAGCTAGTAAGTGTCTGAGGCTAGACTGAACTCAGGAATAACTCATCTTCCTGACTCTAGCCCCAGTAGTCTATCCACTGCACCACCTAGCTGCCCATTCTAATAGGGCAAGACAACTCATCTTCCTGACTCTAGCCCCAGTAGTTTATCCACTGCACCACTTAGCTGCCCATTCTAATAGGGCAAGATAACATTTATGCCTTGTTGAGTAGTGACCAACAAGGAATGTTTTGTACAAAGAAGTCAAAGAGAATAGAGATTGAAGTCATAGGAAAAGATAATTGGCACATTCTTTCCAGAAATGGAAGTGTTAATTTTAAGTACTGTTCTCATAACTAGAGGTGGGAATGGGAGAGGAAGGGTTGGTATGCATGGCATAAAATGGAGTTATCTGGGAAGTGATATCCTGGGTGTAAGGTCAGGAAGATGAGGTGAATACTCAACCAATCACAGCCCAGGGTCACAAGGGTAGATAGTTTAGCTTTGAGTTAAAGGTAGAGGTTTAGAGTAAACATACAGTATTGTGGCAGAAGTTATTAGAAAAATGACATTTGATTGTTTGAATTCAATGAATCAGAAGCAATACCGAAACAAGACTTTTGAATGAGATGTCATTGTAGCTTCTATGGAGATAATTAAGAAAGTATGAGAAAAGGCCTCTTTTGCCTCTTAATATTTCAGAAACAAGGCTGAATAAGGCTTCTAGAATGGCAACAGTCAAATTATGCCCAGGAAATCCTATGTGCTTGCTCGACTTGTCAAGAAAATCATCCCTTCCTGGTTGTTGCATAGTATTATCTCGGTGTGTGTGTGTATGTGTGTGTGTCCATATGGTAGAGGCAGCATTTCCTTTTTTCCCTCCAAGATTTATTGATATTTCTTGCTTTCATATTGGCTAGATTTCCCTCTGTAGCCTTTCCTCTCCTCTAGTCAGAGAGCCAATCCTTTAACAATAACCAAAAGTATTCAAAAAAAGAAGATAAAAAAGAAGAGCAAGAAGAGAAAAAACTCAGCAATCAATACATCAAAAAACTCTGACATTATATACAATGTACCACAGTCATCCCCCATCCCAATTTGCAAAGGAGGAGGAGGGAGAAGGCAAGTAGAATAGTTTCAAACCAAACTAATAAAGTGGAGTCAGGTAAAGCACTGGTATTTTTTTTGTAATTTCTGTGCAATCTTACCCACACCCTAAAATGCAAGTATTCCAAAAGAGCTTGGGAAAATACAAAAGAAAAAAGAGTATCATGCAGAATGTCATAGCATAGATTTCTGATTTTTGTTACATTCATATAGTCGGGTGAACAGCTTTCTGCTTGGGACAAAACTGTCTATCATTCAAATTTGACCTCTGAATCTTGTTAACTAACACTCCTCCTCGGGGAAGAATAGTCATACAACCACAAATAACTAGATTGCACAGACAAGGGCAATGAGCTGAGAGGAATTCCACCAAAGGTGAGGATAATAAACCTTTGTTTCTTCTAGAATATCCTGGCAGGCTTAGTCCTATCCAATGAAGGAAGGCTCACTAAGAGCTTTCTCTCACCCTTTAAACAACCCCCAAACTCATCAGTTCTATGAAACA
The DNA here is from genome assembly GCF_900497805.2 of Vombatus ursinus. NCBI lineage: Eukaryota > Metazoa > Chordata > Mammalia > Diprotodontia > Vombatidae > Vombatus > Vombatus ursinus. The sequence continues at coordinate 20,874,939 of NW_020949351.1, forward strand.
GTCTAGGTATATTAAGTATTGACTAGTCTTTTTTTTTTTCCTCCTCAATGCAAGATACTTTCTCTTGCCTTTTAATTGTCAGCACTTGGTACCAAGGATCTGTTGTTTGTCTGGTACAGATCATCTTTGGGGCATTGCTGTGGATATTCATAGCACTTTATATAGAACAGCCTTACTGAAATGAATATACTGGTATGGTGTGGGAAGTAACATATCCCAGATCTGACATACTTACTACAGCTTCAGGCTTCGAAAGCTGACAAGAATTCCACCCCTCCCATGTCTCCCAGAGCAAGGAAACATAATGAAGTTTATGCTATGCAACATATAAAATCCTCTAACTACAACACACAGTGACTATCATTCTCAGCAAGAGATGCTTTTCAGAATGAAAATAAAGAAATTTCTTTTTGTGCCACCTGTATGGCGGGCAAAGGGAACCAAATATGACACCAGTTACTTAAATGTTCCCATAAGGGCCAATGTTTTAAAGGGTGTTAATGATAAGAAAGGCATTTCTTGGGTTTGATTCCTTCAGATTTGTGATGTTGATATGAAGGATAACATTTATGCCTTATATACTATTCTCTTCTTTATCTTTATAAAGAGTCTTTTCCTTTGAAAAACTATTCTTTCCAGAATAACCTCTTCAAGAACATTTAGTTATTATTATTAGAAATTGTTATAGTAATAAATTATATTTTAAACATTTTATTAAATGTAATTCTCACATACTTAAAATAAATTGCGAAGCCGGCTATTTTCATACTATTTAATATATATGGTATGACACAATGTGCTTTTAATATTTTTAATGTTATATGCTTTAAAAATGTAAGTGTGCTGTACTTTTATGAAACTTACTTTATATTCCTCTTTATATGGAAAATGTATTACTTTTTAATATGGGTTCATCGTAGAGTGCCATTAGGAAACAGAGCATGGTGCTTAAAAGTGGTAACTTTCAGAATTTAAGTACATTAAATGTGGGGGGAGGGGAAGAAACTGCATTATAGTAACATCATGCATCTAATTGAAACTGACAAAAGCAAGGGGAGAAATCTCCCATTGACATTGTAATGGCACTTGCATTTGCATTGACATCATAACAGTTCTAATGCAAGCAGATGAGACACTTCCACTGACAAAAAAAAGACTTCCCCCTGACATCCTGTCGGTTCCCTCATTTCTTTGGACGTGCTACCACTGTCATTCAAGATGAAGATAAAAATATTATGAAAAACATCTTCAGTCCATGCTTATTAGATACTTTCCAAAATTGAAATAATTTGGCCATCCTCAAAACCTCCTTCCTTGAAACATCTAGAAGGCACTGTAAGAGTCTTAAAAGATGGGTAGAATATTCACTTCTCCAGCATTTAGGATAGTGAGTTAAAAATTATGATTTTCAGAAAAATTTCTTGGGGGATTCTTTTAGGTGAGAAACAATTATGGGTCGTTCTTTGGAAAAACAAATTATCCAAAATACTAGAACACCACGAAGTGAAATCAAAGATGTCATTGGTGAAGTGGATCTCAATAGAGACAAAGAATCCATGCATGCTTCCCTAGGGAAGCTATAGCTTTATTTACAAATGTAAAATGAAATGGGGAATAATGCAGAGTGAAGTGACACTTTCACCTGAATTATCATCTCGATGATGTAAAGGAATATACTGTTTTTCTTTCAAATTTCTAAACAATCACCTAAATTCTCCACTTTAATTTATTTGCATAGGCACAACTATCATCTTTGTGTACTTAGTCTGTGAGAGAATGGGGGAGGCAGTAGGTGTGGCAGAAAGAGGCAGTGACTCACTCTGGAGCCCTGGTTTCTGGTCTGGAATCTGCCACTAACTCAAAGTGAGACCAGGAATAATTTATTTCCCTTCTCTGGGACTCTTCTTTCTTATCTGTAAAGGGAGAAATCTGTTAGATTATTTCCAAGGTCTCTTCTAGCCTTGTGATTCTCTGACCATCCTTCTTCAATAAATAAAGAAGAAAGAAAAAATCAGGAGTTGCCACAAACCGAATTATAACATTGGCTCATCATAGTTGATGCCCAATAATCCAGAGGAGGAAAAAATCTACCCTGCTCATTTGGATAATGACCTTCCCAGAAAAGAGAAATATTTCATGGTAAATTTAAAAGCTAATACATTCCTTTTCATTATAAAATCATTATTGTCCAAAATCTTTACTACTTAAAAAAAAAACAGTGTAATATGACTCATAATTTGAGTATATGTTCTCAGTAGAAAAAAACTATTTAAAAAATAGAAAATGAATTGGAGTAGATCAATATCAAAGCCTGTAATATTTGTAGAAGTTCTTTAAGGTCTAGAAGGCACATTTTATTGGACTCCAGTAATAATTTTCTTATTGAGAAAAATATTAAACTAGGTCCCATTATTATTGTTAGGCAATCAGTGTGCTTGCCGGAAAGACCATCTAACACAGGGAAAAGTAACATTTCTCGTGCATGTTCCACACGATATTGTAGCTTTGCAGGAATACTGGGCTGATGTCATAATAGGACAGAATGCACCTAAGTCTTGTTGACAGAATAGGAAATGAGGCAGGGTGGGAAGAAATCAACCTTGAAAGGAAAGGTGAAACCACAGCCGGAGTTCCAGAGAATGATCTACAAATGAAGAAGTTCATTTCCAACCTGGTCAAACATTTGCCTGGTTAAGGTACAATGATGATTCTTTGGACTTCCTGACAAGAAAGTTACACATGCACACACACACACACACACACACACTTTTATTAATGCTTTTAAAACTTAACAAAGTATACGATTTCATATGAAAACAATTTAAACCATACTATCATCACCACCACCATTTGAAAATACTTATTTGATAAAATGATGTTCAAGATACTGAAAAGCAAAGAAGTAAAATGAATTCTCATCTAGGCAATTATTAGTCAACTTTTAAAAGTTGTCTTTGAGCATGTTCAATGACAGAATATTAGAACTGAGACTTTGTTTTTTATCATATGATATACTGAAGTGAACTCAAAGCTTCCTGGAGGCAGCAACCATCTCACACTTCTTTTGTGTTATTTACAGTACATCGCGTTGTATGATGCTCTTGGGAATCTTTAATAAATACATGTTTACTTAAAATGACATTCACTCACTTTTGCCAAGCAAATACCACTGAATCCTAAAATGCTTTTTTAAATTTGGGAAATTTTGTTGGTTTAGATAAGCTCTTTCTACTTCCAAAGAGAAGCCAATTTATTTTATATTTTAATAATAGTTATTTAAATAACACTTTAATGTCTGCAAAACATTTTACATGCGTGATCTCATTTGATCCTCATAAGGACCCTGTGAATTAAATGTTATCATCATCACCATTTTACATGTGAGAAAACTAAAGCATGTTAATTATCTTGCTATGGGACACAACTAGCAAGTACTTGATAATGAAATGAATTCAAGTCTTTTTTATTGTAAATCCAGGGATCTCTGTTATAATATGCTGTCTCTCATAAAGATGAGCGAAAAGAAGTTGTTGCAAGTTAAGAAAGAGATTGAATAAAAGCATTTGAGAAGGTAAAGAAATAAATGGATGTAATTCTCTTTGATAGCCATATGAATTACTGAATCTGCATACTTTAAAAACTTAACAAAATATGGAATGGAGTCTTGATTTTACCTTTTCTATCACCTTGATAAGTTGTTTAAACTTAGAAAAATAATTTTGCCTTTCAGTAACAAAAATAAAACTATGTAAATATATACAATGAGTTCTCGGTGATATATCATTCTATTAACAAGAACTTTTGCTTAATTGGTATTTTTACACAGTATATTTACAATTCACATGGCACAATGCTCTCCACACAAGTATTTGATGAATATTTATGATTGTAACATATCTATGTTCATAATGATGATCAGAGATGCAATAGTATCCCAATGTACTTTCTGAATCACACATAATATACCCACATCCACACCCATACACACACCCACAGCCACCCACCCACACGTGCACACACACACACACACACATCCTCACATCCAATGAAAAGAATTGTTGCAAGGAAAATACTTCGTAAATTAGAAAACACTATTTAAGTATGAGCCATTATTTTTAGTCTAATTATTATCACTGCTATTATTACTTATAAAGAAAGATTAAAATGTATTCTGTATAATTTAACAAGCAATATCCTCAAAAATAGTTCTGTCCAAAATAGAGTATGCTGCCTTGTTCAACAGTGCTTTGCTCTTATGCGAAAGATGTATAACCCCTCAATGTTGATTTTGTAGAGTATCCATATATCTGAAAGGAGATGGACTAGAAGATCTCAACTGTCCCTCCCGAGTGTGAGGTTGCATGATTCTAAGCACATATTACTAAATTATATGTATACATGTACACTGTGGATAAAATTAAAGAGTTCATTATTGGTTCTAGACACAAAACAGGCTATGAACACTCCACTGTTTTAGAATATAAAGGTATATGAATGTGGATATATATGCATGCATATGTGAATAAATGTGTGCATTTTCACACACGTGTGTTCATACACACGTGTGCTTGTATGCATACACATGGGTGTGCTTATATATATGTGTGTAAATGCAAATATACATAAACACATGTAATCTTTTCTCAAAGGATGTATAAGACTGTCAAACAATATTTCAATTCTCTCTAGGTTTGGCTTGCTCATTCCAATCTGATTACATGCTTTCAAGTTTAAGTTCCAAGAGATAGACCAATGACTCCATAGTTACACTTAAAATCTCTCATGATCTTAGGAATGACCTGCTGAGTGGAAATGCACTTCCCCTACTCACCCCTCTAGTTCTTAAGTTTCCATCAATTGTATCTTTCTATCTATTCTATCAGCCATTTATGGTTTTTTCAAAATTTTTAATTTATTTTATTTTTAATTTATGGAATAGAACAAGCATTTCCATAATGCCATTTATAAGTTAATCAATGTACACAATATTTATATAATCAACCCACTCATAATTATTTTTTACATTGTAACATAATTATTTACTTAACAATAAGGCAAAATAAATAGTAATATTATTTAATATAAAGTAAATTCATAAATAGTAAAATGTAGCACAATCTCTTATCAATATAGTTCATAGTCATGGTGAAAAATGGCTCACATTTATAGGAACCTGGTATGGAAGCACATAAAGGAGAGAATTCCAAGTGCTTAGGATACATCACAACTCTGGACTACATGCTTCAATGTTATTGGTCCATTCAGGAACAAATGAATCCAAGAAACTGCTTCTAGGCTCACTCTTTGAATGCTGATCCTCTGCTCTTCAGTCAAGGCAATTCTCTTCTTCATAATCAAACATAACCTTTACAAGTTCTTTCAATTAACCACCATCCTTGAAAGGGCATTTAGAAAGTGTTAGCTCTTAATGTGAATATCTGTTCTCTTAAGCTAGAAAAAAGCAAAGCTCACCAAACTAGCTGCTCCCAGATGCTCCATTGTCCAATCAAAATGGAGTTTATGGCAACACAGTTCAGGTCTACTCTACACTGGATCATCTCCATACTAAAGCAGCTCAAAGGGTCCTCTGCTTTTTTTTTTCCCCTCTAAAACTAAAGGTAGCAGCAAAGAGCATCAAGTTTTAAATAAAAAACAAAACAAAACAAAACTTTGCTTTCTCCAGTTGTAGATGGAGTTGAAGGGAAATACCTGTCCCTGGATCTCTTGGCCAATGAAGTAATTTCTTTCTATCATTTCTCTTTTATTAGCCTACTGCATCTAAGAACCAAAGCTCTTACAAAGCAGTTTTTCAGGAATGCTTACCCGTTTTCTCTCCCTCCCCCTTCCTTTGTATTGCCTTTCTTTTCCTCCTCTGCTATGTCTTCAAAGATTTAAATGAGAGGCTTCTAACCATCAGTGACTTGTTACTTTAAAAGTAAAAATCTCCCAAATTGCCCTTATCAACTTCTAGACCTTTTCAAATCATACCTCAGTTGCTTAAATTTTATATGATTTCTCATTTTAGTTTGGTTTTATCCACCTTAGTCATAAATCATTCCTAGGCAAATTAATTGATACATCATCATGCATTGTGGCTCTTTGAGTACTTCAGCACTGTTTCTTCTTTTCTTCAGTGCCCTTGAAACTATGGTTCCTGATAGTCACATTTCTATAGTTTTAAATAAATAAAATGTCTTTCTTTGCCTCTTTATATCATTAAACCCATTCTGACACATGCATAACATCAATCCACATTGTTGACAGAGATTCAGTTCCTTGCATCTATTCCACAGATAGTTTTCTCTCTGAAATTATCCAAACCCCATTTGAAAGTATATATAATATATATACATATATATTACCAGTGTACATTAGAACAAACTTCTTTACTTGCTCCTATGATTTACTAAAAGGTTCATAACAGCAATACCTTGTATCATTTGACTATTAATAGAAATCTCTTCCTTTACACACACAAAAACTTCTTTGTCCCTTTCATGGCTTAACCATTCTGTTTACCTTAAAGAAGCAATATACATTATGTAAGGATATGAGTGGAGAAGAGTGGGATCCCAAGAGTAGAGAGAGGCCCATATATGGTAGCAAGGCTTCTCTTTTTGTGGTTCAAAGGAAAGAATAATACACATCTCTAGCATCTTCTTGCCCCACCCTTCTCCAAGGGTGGCTAATTCTAGCCAAAAAGGGAAACAGGATGTTGGGGCTAGAGGTAACCATTCAACTCTCTCCCCAGAGAGAGGGGGTACCAGGCTAGAAGTATATCTATCTACTTCCTTAAATATTGTTCATCTAGGAGATATGATCAGGTTCCATCTAACTTTTGATTGTTTCATCATTTCTGGGGAGGACCCCAAGTCCTATAGTCAAGGCTGACCCTTTTCTCACTTAATATGAGCTCCACAATGAACACACATAGCAAACAGTAAAGAAGCACTGTTGTCCAAACTATAACAAAACAGAAATCACAGAAGGTAGACGTAGCAGAATATATACCAAACAATACAGAATGCAGGACCTCTCCCATTGGGATCAAGACAACTTAGCTCAAATTAGAGAGCATCCTTAAGCTTACCTAAGGGAAAACTCCCCCAAATCTCTAAAGTAACAAACTGGGAATAGAAACATGATGGAGACTGCCTGCTCCTCTCATGTTTTCCCAAAGACTTTTCCCTTCAGCAACCTGAAGCGGGGCAGACCTCTTCCATCTTCTCTCAAAGCCTGGAAGTTGACTCAACATACTATGCTCAAAGAAGATTCTATATTGGGAAAGAGGGTAATTGGCTGAGAACCGAAGCTCTTGCTTCTTGCCAGCTCCACCACAGTTCTCACAGAAGACAAGGCCTTCATCTCCACCAATAAGGAGAGAGTCTCATGCCAATGGGCTTTGGGACAAGATTTACACTTACATATCTGTGTATAGATGTATCTATCTATCTATCTATCTATCTATCTATCTATATATATATATACATATGTAACATGAATATATTTAAAAGTTCTTTTTTTTAATTTATAGCCCCAGAACCTCAAATAATACCCAGTACATAGTATGCTCTTAATTAATTAAACTCCCCTTTCCTACAACCATGACAAACAACAGCAAGGTTACTCTATTTTCCATAATACATTCACATTTCAGAAGCACAAGTTCCTGTGAAAGAGTGAAATATCATCACTTGACAAACAATAAATTAATGCTTCTTCTTCTGTAAAAATAATAGTGATAATAGCTAACATTTACATAGTGCTTTAAGGATTGAGAAGTACTTTACATGGATTATCACATTTCATCCCCAGAAGAACTCTGTGAGGTATGTGCTACCATTTTATTCCTGGGAAAGCTGAGGCTGAGAGAGATTCAATGACTTGCCTAGGGTAGCTCAGCTATAAGTGCATAAGGCAGAATTTGGGCTCAGGTCTTCCTGACTCCAAGTACCAGTGCTTTATCCACCACTAGCTAATTTCCTCTAAGTCTTCTTCCAGTTCTGTCTATGACTCTAAGGTAGTTGATCATTTACTAAACTGATGTTAAAATTACAAACTTGTAAGAACTACAAAATTGGACTTTTAGACCAATAAAAAAAATTTCTTGACAGACCACAATATCCAAAATCCAAATGGTTTGGGGAGGGGGTGAAGCTGTAAGAGTTATGGAATATTTGAAAAGAAATACAGCTTTAATATTCTTACATAATTTTGAACTAAAGAACACTGCCTACATGCCAGGAGAGCTGGGTTCTAGCTCTGCCACTTATTAGCTCCATAAATGACCCTTAGCAAATTTCTTAAATTCTCAAGATTCATTTTCCTCTTCTTTCACATAGAGAATGCTTAATAATTGTTTGTTTAATTGAATGAATGTCCTTCTACCTCTCCTTTTTCTTCCATCTTCTTAGTCTTGTTCTTCATCTTTACCATAATCACTAAGCCTTCCATCTCTTGCTATTCTCCTAATCTATCATCTCTGCTCTGGTCTAATTATCCCATATTACAGTCTAAAGACTACAATTAACCAGCACAAGAAGGTACTGTGTTCCCCTTTTTAATCTCTATTCCTCTTGTCTTTTCCCCCCATTCACAGTCTAATAATCTTTAGCCTTGAATCACTCCCACCTTCTACCTTCTCTCTTTATACTCCAGAGCTGCTGAATGATGATGGGAAAAATACTAAATTGTGTGGACTAAATACCTCTTCTTTCTTGCCTCCTGCTAATTCCTCAATCTCCAGAAATTTGGCTATCCCAATCAATCCCTGTACTGGAACTATTCTTCCAGACATCACCAATGGCCTACTATTTGTTAAACTGAAGAGCATTTCATAGTCTTCTTCCTTTTCTCTGTAGTATTTGACGTTGTTGATTGCTCTTCCTGATAGAATGTCCCATTGCACCTTTTCTTCCACTATTCTATTCTAGCTCTTCTCCTAATTACTGGATCACTTCTTCTCAGTTTTACTCAATTATTCTTTGTCTTCCTTTCCGTAGCTGTTCTAAAACTGTGCTCTAGACCCTTTTCTTTTGCATGGATTTTTCATACATACATACATACATACATACATATATATATATATATATGCACATATTTGTGTGTTATTGTTGTTCAGTCACTTCAGTCAAGTCTGTTTCTTTATGACCTCATTTGGGGTTTTCTTGGCAAAGATACTGGAGTAGTTTGCCATTTCCTTCTCCAGCTCATTTTTATTGATGAGGAACTGAGGTAAACAAAATTAAGTGATTTGCCCAGGGTCACACAGCTAGTAAGTGTATGAAGCCAGATATGAATTCAGAATGGTGAGTCTTACTGACCTCAGGTCCAACACTCTATCTACTGTGCCACCTAGCTGATTACACACACACACACACACACACACACACACACACACACACAGTTATATACACATATGTTTCAATGATTTGAATCACTTCAATGGATTCAATTAAGCATTCTGAAATTCTCTTTGTTGCAAATAGTTAAAATCACTATGTAAGTACAGAAACAAGTGAGCACATATTGCTAAAAATTAGGACATTTTCAAAAGTGAGTTTCAATATTAAAATAGTATCATTACTTAAATAAAACATGAGTTAGGCACTTTGGATTACAGAATACAATCTAATTTATGGATAGTAATTAATTGCTAGCTAGAGAAGGAAATGACAAATCACTCCAGTATCTTTGCCAAGAAAACCCCATAGACAGCGTTGTCTGCTGTGATCCATGGGGTCACAAAGAGTTTGACACAACCGAATAAGTGAAAAACACATTTCTGTTGAGATCACGAATATCCTACAATCCAGCTAGGTTTGAGACTTTGGTTTTATTCATACTTCATTCCCACCTCTCTGACCATCTCTTTCATAGTCTTATCAGTTGCCTTCTTGACCTGGAAAAAGCTTATACCCTCCAATCCTGATTAGTGAGATTCTCCACACCACTATTTCAAGAAAAGTCCTAGTGATGGGGTTGGAATCTGGGCCCCAGAAAGGAAAAACCCTGGACTTTCCCACATGGCCAAATCTCTGGCCTTCCCCTGAGGCTATAATCCCATCAACTGGCCTTGCATTGTGGCTACACCCAATCTCCCGTCCATTGTCTTACCTCACTATGGCCCCCCGCCCCCCGCCCCCGGCCATTTTCAACACTTAACCCTACCTAGCCTACCTTTAACCTAGTTAGGCCTTCCTTTGTTTTACTTCCCTATGGCCCCTGGCCATTTCCCACACTTAATCCTAGCTAGGCTCCATTGTCCAGGTCCCAGGAGTTCTGTTCACCCCAGCTTACTGGCCACTCCCATCCAGATCTCCTTAGACCCCTCCTCCAGTCACCCCAAACTACTTGGCCACTCCTAGATCCCTCCCACAGGCTTTCAGTATATAAGGTCCATCTTGTCTCTATTAAGATGCTCTGATTCTTAGAACCCAGCCAATAGCCCATAGATGCTCAGACTCCTTAAGAGTCTAGCTAATATGGAGAATCTTCAGTAAACTTTGTTTTCGGCGAAAAGAAGGCTTGGGTTGAATTCTTCGGACACGACCCGGGTGTCGTGATTTTGGGGTGCCAGTACCCCTAACCTCTAGACCGCATCACTAGCAATACTTTTCTTCATCTCTTCTTTCCCAAGTCTCCAGCCATCTTGTCCATAATCTGGACAGCAATTTTGTCCCCGATCTGGATACTTTCCTCCCTCCTACCTCATCTTAATGTTAAAATCATGAACCACTATCAAATCAGTCCTGCCACTGTTCTGGAATGCGATCTGTCAGTCTGCTTCCCTGTGGCCCCACTCTCAATCTTCATGTCTCTTCCCAAAAAAGTGACCCTCATTGGCCGATACCCCCCTTTGTGTATTTTCTTCACCTTCAGAATATAAACCTATCGAGGGCAGAAGCTGTCTTTATTTTTGTCCTTTTATATCCCCAGCACTTAGCACCATCCTTGGCACATAGTAAACACAGAAAGCTTTTTCATTCATTCATTCATTTATTCATCTTTAACTCTTTGCTCTCTCTCTCATTCCCTATATTCAGTTACCAAGTCAAGTAATTCTGCTGCAATATCCCTCACATCTGTTCTCTTCTCTCCTCCCATACTGCCCATAACCTTATTCAGTGTCCTTCATCACTACATGCTGGGGATAATTCAATAGCCTGCTAATAGGGCTTCTTGCTTCTATCATTTCCCTCTGCCTAATCCTTCCACAGAGCTGCCAAAATAATCTTCTTGAAAGTCAAGTTGAACCATGTTAAAACCTCCTCAAAAATCTTCCAGTGCCTATAGGATAAAATAAAAACTCCCTAGCCTGGCCAAAATGGCATTCCATAATATACCATCCACCTATATTTTTAGCTTATTTACCTTCAAATAGTCTGTATTCGAACCAAACTGAACTACCAACTATTATCAAAACTCAACATTCTGTACCCTAAGTCTTTGCATTCATGCCAGCCTTTGTCTTCCTTCAATGATCAGGTGAATGAAGCTTTCTCTGATCCATCCAGCTCAAGGTTTTCTCTTTCTAATTAAATTTTCCTGGAGCACTTTGTCTGGATCTCAAACATCACACACTCCCTATACTAGATATATCTATGTACATTTCATCCTCCGTTCCTCTCCTTTGTAGAATATTTCTGGCTAAGAGCAGGGATTTTTATATGTATTTTTTAAAATCTTTGCTCCCCCAGCACTTATCTCAGGATTTCCTAATAGTGGTCATTAAATACAGTTTGTTGTAGAAGGATTGGGAGAAGATAAGAAGGTGACTACTCCACCTTCTCCAAGTGAATTCAGCTGACAGCTAAACTCATGCAGTGAGTTTCAATACAGTACTCAGGAAAGTACAGAATAGATCAAGAACTAAGGAGGCTTCTGTATGGGTGATTTCAGCCTTCCCCTCCCTAGGAGGATCTAGGAGGGAAGATGCAGAGAAGAAGCCCTTAGGTCAAACCACACCTATTGTGTTTTTGCATTTTTTGCATTCCAGTGGTGGGATAAGGGATAAATTGACCACTCTCTAGTTATTCATTGTTCACAAGTCTAGAAAGCAGAGATTTAGCAGACAATAGGTACCAAAAAAGAAACTGGATCAATGAGTAGTAATCCCTAGTATCTTTGAGATAAGCTTTTTCGGGAACAACTCTAAAAAAGTGATCTCATTATTAGTAATCTTGCTGCAGGCACTTTAATGAATCTTTATTCACATGTAATTTAACTTATTTTCCCCTCAGACTGCTAGCTGAGAGAAGACCCCCCCCATTCTGAGGAATGAGGAGTTTTGGCTAAGGCATTGATTGGTATGATAATTGATTGAGATGGGGGGTGGGGTTGTGTGGAAGTGACGTGGTCTAGAGGTTAGGGGTCCTGGAATTCCAAAATCAAGGACATGCGGGTCCTGCCGAAAGAATTTGACCCAAGCCTTCTTGTAGCCAAAAGCAAGGTTTATTGAAGATTCACCATATTAGCTAGATTCTTAAGGAATCTGAGCATCCATGGGCTATTGGCTAAATTCTAAGAATCAGAGCATCTTAATGGAGACAAGATGGACCTTATATACAGAAAGACTGTGGGAGGGATCTAGGAGTGGCCAAGTAGTCCATGAAGTAATAGAATTACCAAGGGTGGGAAGTGGCCTGGGGCCATAGGGAGGTAAGACTATGGAGGGGAGATTGGGTGTAGCCATAAAGAAAGGCCAATTGAAGGGATTATAGCCTCAGGCGAACTCCAGAGATTTGGCCATGTGGGAAAGTCCAGGGTTTTTCCTTTCTGGGGCCCAGATCCCAACCCCGTCAGAAGCTCTGATGAACAAGAAGCAGTTTGGTGACATGGAAAGAACTTTGGATTCAGAGTCAGGAGGTCTGTATTTAAATCCTCACTCTGTCAATTACAACTTATGAGTTTGGGAATGGCATTTAACCTCATGGGCACTCAGTTTCCTCACCTGTAAAATGGCAGGGGGTGGGGTATTTGACAAGATGATCTATGTGGTCCCTTCTAGTTATAGATTCTTGATCTTGTGAGGTGTGTCAAGAAAAGGAAGGAAGGAAGGAAGGAAGGAAGGAAGGAAGGAAGGAAGGGAGGGAAGGACATATTTATGACATGTCTACTATGTACCAGGAACTATGCTAAGCACTTTACAAATGATTTCATATTTGAGCCTCATAACAGTCCTTCAAGATAACCACTATCATTATCCCCCATTATAAAGTTTAGGAAACTAAGGCTGACAGAAGTTAAGTGACTTGCCCAGGGTCACACAGCTAGTAAGTGTATGAGGTCAGATTTGATATAAGGTCTCCCTGACTCCAGGTCTAGTGCTTTATGCACTGTGCCATCTAGCTGCCTAAGGAAGCAGAAGAGAGGAAGAAGACAGTGAGAGTTGCTAAGTGAAAAGGGAGAAGAGCATCAGAGTCAGACGTTGCCTATATTACACATTTCCCTCTATCAGCATTGATTCTTTCTCAATATTATGAATTTTACATAGGGCCAATATCGGTAACTATTTTAAATATTTTCCAATATTACAAATTTACGAATGATATTCTTACCTGTGGAAGAGACTCATAGGATGAGAATAAATCTATATTGTCCACTTCTTTATTTTGTTTTCAAGAAAATATCTGTGTTTCTTAGAAATAGATAAGGAATGGACAAATCATTCCAACCAATTTCCTCAGTTTCTGAAAAGAGGTTTTGATTCTTGATAGCTATTCCTTTTCTCCTGACATGTGTAGTGGCTACAATCCAGGGGTACTCTTAGAGACTGCTCATATTGGCTTGTTAGTGTCAATTGTTAAATTTGAAGGGTGAGCATTTAAACCTCACTACAAAAGAGGACTTGATTTATCATTTTGTTCATTGTATAGACTTAAGAAAATGATGGAGAGAATGTTAATAATGCAGATTAAACTGAAAGGTATGATCTGCTTACATTTGCCCCCCCCTTTCCCTGAATATATAGTTGTTATACATTTACCAGCACGTCTCTGCTAGCAAAACTGGATCATTATTCCTGATACAATTGCAACCTGCTATTGGACTTTAAACAGAAGTAGAGGAAGGGAAGCAGTAATAATAGCGTAAAACACAAGTGGCAGCTATGTGGCCCTCAACATTCTCCAGTACAGCTCAAACCAGATTAAAATCTAGTTCCTATCTGATTTTAATGCATTGAAGTATTAATAAAAGAAGAAATACACAAACCGATGTGGTTTTCTAAGTTAATATGCAGCCGATGGGAATGCTTATGAATGGTTTTGTGGCTCTGTTTCTATTTGACACCAGTAGGATAAAGGAAGGAGCAGGGGATACTAGGATGAGAAATTGAAGTTCTATTCCTGGCCCTGTCATTTACTCACTGCATGATTCTGGACAAATCACTTCAATTCTCTGCATCTTCGTTTCCTCCTGTGTAAAATGAGTGGGTTGGATTACATCATCTCTACGGTCTTTTTCAGGTCCAACATTCTAGGATTCTCTCTAATAACCATTCTTTTCAAGCAACATTATCAAATAAAAATGATAGCAACAAAAACAATAATTGTTAACATTGATATAGTGTTTTAAGGTTTTTCAAGTGCTTTACATAGGTTATCTCATTTAATTAAATGCCAACTATGTGTAATATACCGTGCTAGGTATTGGAGAAGATGCAAAGATAACCACAACATGGTCCTGGCACTTCAGGAAGCATCTGTGCAATAGAATCCCAACAAGGAAATCCAATGCGACCTCAATGAAGTGAGACTGACAAAAGAATGCACATTTAGGACTTGAATAGAAAAGAAATAGGGACCAAAATAACTGAAGCTTCTGGAGGTGGGGAGAAGGAATGAGAAGATTTCAGGGGGAGAACAGTCACTTCTGTTTGCCAGACCCTGGGATGATTTATGTTTTATTGTAAACTTAAATGTCGACAGTCAAATAGATTATATCAGAATAAAAAAAAAAACAAAGTGTTTAAAAAAATGAAAGCGATGGAGAGATTCTACAACTGCAGTTCTGAGAGAGTATATGTAATTGATGTTGTAAGAAGAACACTTCTTTTCTATAGAAATACTTCTCTCCTGACACAAAAAGAGAGAAGAAAAACAGTTTTTAGTAGCCTGTGTGACAAGACATAATGCCCTATCATGTCTATTAAGATCTAAGAGGTAATATGGAAACATTGGCATTTAATAGAAACAGATTCCAGGTCAGCTGGTATTTTAAAAATAGTTCTCTTCTTGTTTGAAAAAGAACGCAAGTTGGAGAGTGATACATCAACCTCACAGATCGGCTTAAAAATTTCTACCAGCCTGGAAAATTTCCACCACACTTACCAGAGGCAAGACACGCAGTATCTGACGGCAATTAACATCAGGGCTATGGGTTTTATTTGGAAATATTAGAACCATGATCGTAGTCTTACCTCTCTTAAACAGCCCTCATTGTATGAGGACTCTCATTCTGCAGGTCTATGTCAATGTGCACGTCTGGAATATATTATTATGCTATAATTGTGTCCATAGATATGTTTCTCACCTATGTGTACCAGTAAATTATTCATAGCGAAACACCCCTGCCTGCCAGACCCATTTTTACCTCTTCTAACATAGCAACATATCATAGGCTCAAGAGTTGTGTAAGTATAAATTACCTGGAGCTTAGGAGGACATTGTCAGTAAGCCAACTCAATTGTCCCTTGTTACAAAGGACAGGACCGAGAGTGAAGGACAGGAGGAAGATAAATAAATGAAATACTATTTCGTTTGGCTTCTATTCCCTTCGTCATTTTTGAGAGTAGAAGAGTTATTTGTGCACGTTTTTCATCCTTCTTCTAGAATTTAAGCTACTGGAGGACAAGTTCTCTTTCTTCTTCTACTTTGTGTTCTGGAATGTAGGACCATGTCTGGAACACAGTAGACACTTAATAAATGTTTACTGAACTGAATCAAACTGAAACTCAAAGCATCCTTATTTCTTGTAAACGTTAATTCCAACCTCTTTCACCCAACCTTTTCTCAGAACGGCTCGAAAAAGCAAAGTTAACTGAACTGAATAGTTTTGAACTGAACTGAACTGAAAAGGTAAAATATACTAAATAGGCACAGTCCTTCATTCTGCACCCTCATCTCTCAGGTACCTTTCAGTGAAACTCAGAGCATCCCCATCTTGCCTGTAATCACCTTGTCACTCACTCTCTAACCCCATCTCTGAATTACCTGCCTCTCAGGGTCCAAGGATAGGCCCCCATGATAAATTTGCAGAATCCAACAGAGTACAAATGGTCTCCTAATCATGGCTAACATTTTGGTAATGATTTATTATTTACAAATTTTACATATGTTTTCTCAAATACAATAAATCTGTAAAATAGGCAGGACAATTCTTACCATTCCCATTTTACTGAGACTCAGTGATTTTTAAGTTTAAGAAACAAACCCATGGTAGAGATGAAATACAAACACGAGTCATATGTTACTAGATCTAGTTTTCTGTCCTCAATCCCACAATCCCCTCACAAGAAGCCCCCCTTAGAGAACTTACCTATAGGTCCAGTTCCAGAACTGAGTCTCACTTCCTTTCCCCTTCATATCCCTTGTTGGAGATTCTAAGGAGTACTGAAATTTCTGAACACTGAAAGACAGAAGGGAAGAAGAATATATAGTAAGTAAGAAGTATGGGTAACCCACAATTTTGATAATTAGCACCTAACTAATTGAGCTCTGGCTGTACATCAAATGGAATTTTGTAAGGCACTGTCTCTCTCCTCTCCTTCCCCTCAGCTTTGCTCCTCTATTTTAATGCTGTTTCTCATTAAAGCAAGTTTTAGTGTGAAAACAGAGCTTGCCTCTCTTTCTGTCTTGAAATGTTTATTGATATTTTAAAGGAATATTATACTTGGAATCTGTCCGAAGGTTTGTAAATATAGTAAAGTGTTTTACTATCATTTATCCATATTTATATCTTATTTGTCTGTCAAGTTTAGGCTGTAAGTATGCTAGCCAATGACTATTTCATTCTATTTTGTTGTTGTGCAATGTTTAGAGAATTGTTAGGGCTTATGGTCTATTGTGTACATGCCAATGTTTCTCATTTTGTATTTAAGTTTAAAATTTTTTAAATTTACACAAAAAAAACCACGTCATAACAGATTATATACACCTAGATTCCAGTAAAGTCTCACATTATATCCTGATAAGACAGATACATAGATAGATAGATAGATAGATAGATAGATAGATAGATAGATAGATA
>NW_020949351.1:20892198-20923390 GCF_900497805.2 Vombatus ursinus
ATAGATAGATAGATAGATAGATAGATAGATAGATAGATAGATAGATAGATAGATAGATGGATAGATAGATAGATAGAGAGATAGACAGATAGATAGAAAGAAATAGTGTAGATTGTAGGACAGTTATATAGATAAGAACTGAACACAAAGAAAAATGTTTAATGTGTGGACTTCACACTTGGAGAGAGGTTTCTAGTAGATTGATCCAGGATCAGTTTTTGTTTCTATGCTGATCCACATTTCTTTTCACTTACTTTAATGAAATAGAGAGCATGCCTTTAAAATTTGAATGTTACAGATTCTAAGAGATAAGAATGAGGTGAAAATAAAGGTAAAAAAAAAGCTTGACAGACTAGAATAAATTTAATAAGATAAAAAATAAATGTAAAGCCTTATATGGGTTTAAGAAAAAAACTTCATAAGTACAAAATGTCTATACAATGAAATGCAACAAATATTAAGCAAGGTTTCCTGCTAGATGATGGAGGTACAAAGACAAAATCCAAACAGTTCTAACACACAGGGAGCTGGCATTCAATTGGATAGATTCAAAATTTACACAAACACGTATATATACTAGGTAAGTTTAGAAGAGATATAGGAGGTATAAGAAAAGGCATCTTACAGCAAATGATTCCTAAGATATGAAGCACCAGAGATGAGATTTGAAGGCAGCCCAGTATACTCGAATTTATAGTCTGAGAAGAATAGGGATGAGAATGGGTGAAGAGGTAGCAGATAGAAAGGATTTTTGCCTTAACAAATGGGACCCTAAGTTAAAGGCATAAGGGAAATGAGAGTTGGAAGTCTGCCTGCTGTCACATGGGGAAAGAACCAAGTCCTGCAGCCTCCAAGGTTCCCTGTGACTGAGACAGATAATCAACATGGGTCAAAAAGACATTAGGATTTTAGTGGACTACAGATTAAAATATGTATTGACAGAACGGAATGGCAGAAAAACAAAAACAAAGCAACTGATCAACAACAAAACTAACAATATGTAAGTTGCATAAAGGGGGGGCATTGTGCCCAGAATAAAAGAGGTGATACTTTTCTGTACTCTGCCATGGTTAGACTACATTTAAAGCACAATTCTGGGTGCCACATTTTAGAAAGCACATTGACCAAGTGAAGTGCATAAAGAGTGTGACCAAGATGGTGAGGGGACTGAAGCAATACCAAACAAAAATCTAGGTATTACATTACATATATTATAAATTAATACATATACACACATACATGCATATATACCTATGTGCATATGTGTGTGTATGAAGAAAGAGAGAGACAGAGACAGAGACAGAGAGAAGGCTTAAGGGGAAGAGAGAGAGGTGTCAGTTACCATTTTCAAATGAAGAGCTGCCACGGAGTAAAGGGATTAGGCTTGCTCTAGTTTGGCCCAGCAGGGGTGGGGAACCTGTGGCCTTGAGGATCTTGGGTGCAGCCTTTTGGCTGAGTTCGAGTTTTGCAGAACAAATCCTTTTATTAAGGGAATTTGCTCTATGAAGTTTGGATTCAGCCAAAGGGTCGCACTTGAGAACCTGGAGGGCCACGTGTGGCCTCAAGGCCGCAGGCTCTCCACCCCTGGCCCAGAGGGTCAGGTGTAAGAACAATGGTTGTAAATTGGACAGAGGCAAAGTTATTAAGTTCCTCCAGTCACTAGAGGTCTCCAAAAGAGGGTTGAATGATCCCTTTGGGTATACTGGAGAGAGGATTCAGAATAAGTGGCCCCTGAGGTCCTTCCCAACTATGAAACTCTTGTCACTGCTGCTCTCTAAGAGCTCCTATCCTACCTTTTGTAAGAGGCCTTTCCTGGTCTTCTCTGCCCCCAGTTACATATCTTGTATGCACATACTTGCTTGCATGTTATCTCCCCCATTAGAATGTGTGACCCTAGAGGGCAGGGACCCTGTTTTTGTCTTTCTTTGCACAATACCTAGCACATACTATGCCCTTAGAAAATGCATGCTAACCCCTGAACTTCCTGATTGACACCTTTCTTCTAAACTCTATCTTTTCGTCTCTGCAAATTTTAAAGTGGCAAACCTACTTCAGGGACATATTGATGCTGAGATTAATTCAGCCTTTCACTTGTGACAGTCAGTCCAAGTCTAATAGTGCTAAGTATGCAAGGGCCCAATCTTGGATGGGCATGCCCTTTTTGTAAGAAGAAAGGGTGGAAAACATCAGCTCACCTTGCTTCACTGATGCTTGTGCTTTTCAAAAACTAGCAAATGAGTTGACATTTGTTGATTCATTAAAATATGAAATACAAATCAATCTTAATGATTTTCAAGGAAGTCATAGTTCTCAAAATATGAAGCATGACATATTCATCCTTTACTTCATTATCAACAACTTATTCAGATTTAACCTGTCACCCAGAGTGGCAATATTACATATCCCAAATCCTAATATTTCTAGACATCTGCATGGTTTATTGAGTGATCCTTTTTTTTTTAACTCAAATACCTTGCTATGACATATGTTCAGTTATTGCCTACAGGTTGGTATATGTTTGCCACAGTTGTTCTCCAGGAAAGAAACCATGTAAACACTTTGCTATATTTACAAACCTTTGGACAGAATCCAAGTATAATATTCCTTTAAAATAAAAAAAAACCTCTCAAAGGGAAGTAAGCATTGTTTACATACTACAACTTGCTTTAATAAGAAATATTAAAATAAAGGAATGAAACTGAGGATGGGGGTGGAGGAAAAGACAGAAGGAAATCCTCAAGATGTACTGCCAGAGTTCAATTAGTTAAGGTACTTCATCAAGAGGGAAGCAACACAGCAGAGGGAAAGGAGTAAGAATTGAGTCACACAGTGTAAGCGTGAATCCTAGCTCAGAGGCTTACTAGCTGTGTATCCTGAGATAAGAAACCTAACCTCTCAGATCCTCAGCTTCCTCATGTATAAAATGAGTAGATTGGACTAGATAATCTCTAAGGCCCCATCCAGCTGTGACATTCTGTCATAGAGCGGTTCTCTAGACCACTAGGCTGATTTGGAATTTAATGTGACGTGGATACCATCGTCTGTCTTTCTGAACGACATTCTGGTTTCTTCATTGGCCTTCTATTTTTTCATCCCATGGCTGTTGTGTTGCCCATGTATCAGAATTTGGTGACAGCTTCCAGTGATGTATTGATGGTTTCTTGAACTACTTTATCAGCATCACCTATGAGTCACACTCAGTATTAAATGGCAAGGCAGACTCACCAATAATGAAGTCCTAGACTTCTGCCACACCACCAGCACAGGGCAGATGCTTGTTGCAAAAGTATGTGTGAAGGATGGGCGACAGCTCACATTAAAACCCAACTTCAAGTCATTTACCACAGCCCTGGGATGCTATGGAACAATAGCAGCAGAAATAGAGAGAAAGAGTGTCAATTTTTTTAAGCACAGGTGTCAAATAGTCTGTGGAAACCAAACTCGATAGTAGCCTTATGTAGATAAGGTAGTTAAAGTAACAAAAGGCTGCAAGTACCAGGATCTATGTAGTTTTATTCACACACATGAATAATAAAGATTATTACTCACAGAAGTCTTACCTTCTAATACGCAGGCACACATTTGTGGCTTTAAAATCAGTGTAAAATTTCAAGGGGACATCAAATGAATCAAAGGAGCAGAAATGGGAATCATTGATTTAAGCCATTTCTCTCATTATCCAGACGGGGGTTCGGAAAAGAGGAAACAAGAGAATAGCTATAATCTTTTAATATCAATACCATAAACAACTGAGAGATTCAGATCCCTTAAAACAAGAGTTTTGAAGAAAGGACTCATAATAGCTGACAACAGTCTATTTTAATGGATTCCCATATGTTAAATAAAATTACTTTATTTTTTTCACAAATTTTTAAAAGATAATTACAGTGGTTTTCATTAATAAGCTCAAACACATTTTATTGCAGTGAACTTATCTTACTATGCCATCTCATTGAAGGAATAGGAAAATATCACAATTTACTGCAATAAGGTAATTATTATAATAAGATAAATGTTAACTTTTTAATGAAAACCACTGTATTTGAGTAATTACCCTTCCGAGGAGAGCACCATATATGATTTCTTTGCAATTATTAAGATTAATTCACTTTTTTAGCTGTAACAGACCAAAATACCAAGCCAAATGATCATTCTTATAAGAACATTTCTGAATGTCCTGGAAATTTAAGAGAAAAAGAAAAGCAGTAGATTTAAATCATGCTTCAGATCCTATTTTATTAAGTCGCAGGCTATTGAGTTCCTAGTCTCAGTTTAATACAAATAAAAGCAACCAAACTGCCTAGGAAAAATAGAGATGTGATTAAAAATAGGAATGTCTGTCCACTGACCATCAACTACAGTGTGGCAAAAGTGATGATTTAATTATAACTTTCTTTCTTCTAAAATCCACTAGCTTGCTATAAATAGCTCGTTATATTAGCATCCCCAATGCATAAATAGATGTGTAATAGCACTATACCTTCAACATTTCTCCAAGTTCTGAACGCCTCCAGAATTCTATTTAAGGAATATTGTAGATATATCAGCAGAATGTGAAAAGCAGCACAGTAATGAAACAGCAAAACAGAACCAAAGTAGTACCTGGAGAGCGTAATAACTTTCACCTCAAGAAAGTTCAGATTTGCATCTGTTTACATTACCACGCCCATCTCCTAATCTCAGGCCTGAGGGTTCTTTCTAATACTAGATACTGTCTAGTACCAGAAGCTCTCTCTCTCCCTGCTTCACCCCAGCCCCTTGTCACCCTCCCATTGCAGGTACTTTATTCTTGCTTTTAGCCAGGAGAGGGAGCTTGAGGGGGGAAAAAAGTGATTTGTGACACCAACATTCTGCTCTGGAGACTTGAGCGCCTCTCTGCAGGACAGAGGCCGCTAGCTCAGTGCAGGGAGTAGGGGGTGCAGAGCCCTGGGAAATCCTAGGAACCGTTTCCTGATTTAAGCCCGAAGCTCCTGGTCTCTCACAAACAGGAGTCTGCAAGGAACATGTGAGCTGTTTGCTAACATGCTAACATGTTAACATTTGAGCTGTTTGCCCAACTCTGACTTGGCACTGGCTTTCCCCATTTGTTAGAACTGCAGCTCAAGAAAACGCAAGGGTGAAACGATTTATAAACTATAAATGACTATGCTCTCCTGAGCTCTTTCATATTGCAAAAAGAACAAGAAAAGCAGCTCATCTTTTATCTCGGGAGTCCGTTCAGATTTTCAAGGCTCTCTGCCAATTAGAATTTAACAATGCCATCAATTATCTTAATCTATTAACAAGGTAAATTTTTGCCCTCTTCTTTTCTCATTGGCTTCCTGACAGGATTATAGTCTCCAGTTCTCAACTGAAGCAAGATAGATCCTTCCCAGCTTGGATAGCTAAGTTATTTCTTGAGCACAATAAGGAGGTGAGATAACAGAGTAGTTCTCCAAGATAGCAAGATTTGTATTTTCCTTATGACCCTTACATAATCTGAGAGTCATGGCAATGACACGTAATGAAATGGAGATAGACCCTGAGTCTACACTTTACTTGGATAGGTAGGTAGAAATGATCTCATAACCTAAGAAGGTCAAAGCAACATACATCGAGAGCTTGATAGACCTCGGGGGTCTTCTATTCAAACTCCCTCATTTTACAGATGAGGAAACTGAGACCAAGATAGGTAAGGTGACTGGCGCAAGGTCACAGACGTAGAAAGTGGCAAATATAGGAATTAAACCTAGGTCCTTTGGCTCCAGAATCAGTATTAATCAGTGTATTTTGGGGCTGCCTCTGAACCTAAAATACTGATTTCAAAGGAGTTCTTGATTTGGCCATATATGACTATTTGCTGAGGGTTCTCCGTCTCTGTGAATACAACCATAATCAGAAATAATGATAATGACCAGTTTACCCTTAGGTAAACCTTACCCTACTTAACTTTGGATTGAAAAATGTATATAAAATATTAACTCATTATTTATACAAGAATAACACTTTTTTTTTTAAAAGAGTCAGCTAAGTGGTTTAATGGAGAGAGAGCTAAACCAGGAGTTAAGAAGACCTGAGTTTAAATGTAGCCTCGGATGCTTATTAACTGTGTGACCCAGTTATACATACTTAACCTCTATTTCATTCAGTGTCTTCATCTGTAAAATAGGAATAATAATAACAGCCCTCACTTCCCAGGGTTGTTGTAAGGAAAACAAGAGACCTAAAATTTCAATATAAATGCTTCATTATGAGTTACTAGTTTCTTTTTTGAGTCTGATAATGTTCCTTTAAGTATTTATTACTTTATATTAATACAAATAATCTTATTAACACAAATAATTTCTAAACTTGGGTATAGAATGGTTTCTTTGTCACAGCAAGGGAGAGTTCCACTGGCTTTTGACTGGATTAAACAAAGCCTTAGAAAACGCAGTGCAGGGGACACTACTTCACTGACTGTGGGAAATGGTCTCAGTGACCCTTTGGTTCTCTTTATTCACTAAATCTTCTAATTTTATGATTAATTCTAGGAAAAAAATAAATGAAGAGCTAATGCTTCCATTAACTTGTTAAAAAACTCCATTTCATTTATCACTGGGGTAAAAAGGGAAGCCCTCTCATATTTGACTGTAATGTGTACATTTTCTAACATTACATGCAAAGCATCTATTGGGAAATAATTCTCTACTTGACATTAAAGCCTGTTAGACCTCACATGCTTAGGAGGGTCAAGGCAGGTCAATTATTGGTCATTTCTGAGAACTACCCTCTCATGTGCTGCTGGAAGTGTCACTGGAGATTTACTCTGATCATATAGAGCCAATATCCAGGCATAGAGAAGCTCTGTCTTTTGGATAAAGCATAAAAATAAAGTGCCAAGCACTTAGGGACATGAAAGATCTCATGACAGTTTGAGTTGATCCCATTGTCCTAGAGAAATTTCAGTCTTGGAAAGGGCTTTTTGGCCTATGTCTTAGGTGTTTTAATTGTATGGAATTATCAACATTAGTTTTATTTGTCTGAACAATTCTCCTCAGTGTATCTGGCTTACTATTACTACTGTTTTATTGCTGAATGGTTCAAGGGTGACAATGTTTATTTATATTCAAATGCATATTTTCTCTTGTCCATTTCTGTGAGCTAAATGATAACTAGAACTCCTGGAAGGAATTCTCTAAACCAATGCGTATCAGAACCTTCTCTGTAACATATATTCTTGGGGAGTTTCATGGGCCACTGAGAAGGAAAATGACTTTCCCCAGATCACGCAGGCATTAAGTTTGAGAGGTGGAATTTGAACCTAGGTCTTCCTTAGCTCTATATCCAATAGGTGTCTATATTTGTCTCTGTCTTTCATTCTTTCTTTACAAGCAATGTATACACATACGTGTATATATATACATCTATATATATATATATACACATATATGTTTCCATATACTGTATGTGTTGTTTTTAATGGTTGTATAAAAAGCTTAACAAAAGTTCTCTGTTTTGTGATGTTTACAGAAGTAAAAAAAAAAATTACTAATCTTTTAATCACATAAACATATTTTCCTATTTGTAGGCTAATTATAACATCATAGGAATAGAAAGGTAATTAATTAGAGATGGTCAGACCCTCTTACTTTCAAGATGAAGAAATTGAGTTAGTGAAAAGGCTATACGTAGGAATGCTATTTCTCCTTTCTATCTAATAGAAGATATTATAGTTTACTTAGAATATTATAGGGAATCAGCTAAGGAAATGATTTTTAAAATTAATAATATTAAGTAGCAAAATAAAAATAAAATCCTCAAAAAATCAATGGAATTTCTACCCAAAAGAAAAGAAAAGAAAGGAAATCCCATTCAAAATAATCACCAGACGCCTAAAATGTCCGGGCATCAATCTACCAATACACATTCAATACCTGTTTAGATAAGATTGCAAAATGTTCCTTAAATGAAGAATGAACGAAAAAAACACAAGTTTTATGTGCTAAGCGCTGGGGATAAAAATAGAAAAGTGAGATAGTTTCTTCTCAAATATCTCACTGAAAGAAAAAACACAAAAAGAACAACTTAAATAGTGTTCTTGTCTGGGCCACGCCAATATAATAAAAATGACAATATTATCAAAATTAATCTATAGATTCAGTGCAATACCAATAAACTACCAAAGATATATTTTACATAAAAAAAACAATAAATTTATTTGTGGGAAGAAAAAATATATAGGATATCAAAGGAAAGAACAGAAAAAAATTCAAGATGAAAGGGTGGTAGGACTACTAGATCACAAACTATATTAGAGGGCAGTAATTATCAAATTTATTTCATACAGGTTTAAAAAATAGAAAAGTAGATGAGTGGAACATACTAGAAAAGGAATAAAAATAATTGAACTCAATGAACCAGTAAATGATAAACCCCCAAATATGAATTATCTAGGAAAGAATTGCTGATTTGATAAGAATTGCTAAAAGAAACTTGAAAGTATTTTGGAGAAATTAGGTTTAGATCATGTTATGCTATATACTGTAATAAACTCCAGATGGGTATGTGACCTGTATATTAAAGCTTTAATGCCATTAAAAACTTAGAAGAAAACCAGATCTGGTACTTTTCTTAGCTATGTGGAAGGGATACATTCCCACTCAAACAAGAAATGGAGAACATTATAAAAGATAAAACAGAAAATTGTGATTTTTGCAAAGTTTTTTTTGCATAAAAAAGGTGATTTGAATAAGATAAGAAGGGAAGTGGTCATTTGAGGAAAAATATTTGTATCAAATGTTGCTGAAAAGGGTCAAATGTTCAAGATTTATAAACAGTTAACAGAAATACATAAATGTTCATATGGTCAAATGATATGAGGATATGGTTATATGAAAGAACGCTGCAAATCACTAATAATAAAAGAAATGTAACTCAAAATGACTTTGAGATTTGACCACACACCCAACAAATTGGCAAAAATGACAAAGGACAAGAGAGTTGATGTTGGAGGGGTTGAGAATGATTGCTATATTAAGTCGCTTTTGGTGAAACAATGAATTGTTCCAAACCATTTTGTAAAGCAAATTTGGAATTATGAAAAGAAAAAATGAAATACATATACATATGTGTATACATATATGTGTGTGTGTGTATATATATGTGTGTGTGTGTATGTATATATACATATATATGTATATATGCATGCATGCATGCTTTGGAAGATCATGGCCAAGAATTCTGTAGAAACCATTTATGTAGACATATAGGAAAGCTCTGGCAAAATCTCTCATGTTATCTCTCTGGACAAGATAGGGAGTTGTAGGAAGATGATAATACAATTAAATGGATTTGAAGATTATAGAATCATAGCTAACTGGATGGGAAACCCCCCAAATTAATCATTAATCAATAAATGTAAACAAAGAGGTAAATCTCTAGCAGCATGTTATAGCCATTTGTCCTGTTCCTGGCCAATCAACATCTTTATCATAAATGCAGTAAAATCTTCATCCTCGTTGACCTTTAGAGTCAACTTCTAGGCATATATCCAAAGCAAAAACAAAAACAAAAACAAAAAAACCAGAAAAGTAGAAATTAAATAGATGCTCATCATTTAGGGAAGGGCTAAACGAATTCTGGCACATAAATATTGTGCTGAACAAATGATGAATATGATGGATACAAAGAAACATAGAAAGACTTATATTAACTAGTACAAAATGAAGTAAGCCAAAAGTGGAAAACCATTTACACAATAATTATAATAGAGAGAGAAACAATAACAAGATGACTGAAGTTAAATGTTATGAAATTAAATGTTTAAACCTGGCCACAAAGACTGCATATAAAAAGGCACTCCTTCTCTTCTTTATAGTGGAGGGGAAATATTGGTGGGGTGTGGAACACCATAGATATCAGATTTTTTGATGTGTTGGTGAGTTTTGCTGAACTGTAATTTCTCCTCTTTTTTATATCTTTTGCTATATGAGATAGCTTTCCTTGAGGGACAGGAGGGAAGGATACATTAGGAAATGTAAGTAATGTAAAAATAAAAAAAAATCAATAATTTTATTTTTAAAATGATATCAAGAGCATTAAAGCTCACAATGAGTCTTGTGATGAATGCTAAAAACAATTTTAAAAAAGGAAGTTTTAGATTATGATAGAAGGAAAAAAGGAGGATTCAAGAATGATGAGATCACTAAGTTTTGATGTCATAATAGTAATAGACGATAATAAGAAGCCCAAACTAGTCAACACTTACTTTTCTTCTGTTTTTTCTGACAAAAAGAATGATTTTTGAGAAAAAGAAAAGGGGAAATAGAATAAAACCATTAATATGGATTTAAAATCCAAGATAAATGAGACATTAATGAGAGAGCAATGATGCCCTCAATGAGTTTAAGTCACCAGCCCCAGAAAAGTATCACCACCAAGGTACAAGGAGAAAAAATAGCAGATAGAATTATTGTTCTACCATTGGTGATTTTTAAGAGATATTAGAAAAGGGGAATCTACAAAATTAGGCATAGGCAAATATTGACCAGATTTTTTAAAGTGGGGGAGGATATTTAAGTCTGTGACCCAAAACCTTAATTTTTATTCCTGACAAAATTCTAGAATGCACATTAAGGCAGTGAGGAGGCACAGTGGGTAGAGTACTGGGCCTGTAAGTCAGAAAGACCTGAGTTCAAATTTGGCCTCAGACATTTCCTAGCTATGTGACCCTGGGCAAGCCACTTAACCTCTGTTTGCCTCAGTTTCCTCATTTATAAAATGGGGATAATAATAATACCTACCTTCCCCCCCCCCCCAAGAGCTGTGAAGATCAAATGAAATAATAATTGTAAAGCACTTATCACAGTGCGTGGCACATAGTAATTGCTATGTAAATGTTAGCTATCATCATCATTATTAAAGAATAGTTGGTATGTATGTAAGGGTGAGTTTGATTGATTTATTTGTCACCCCATTGCACTTGAAGAAAGTGACAAGATGCCCAAACCATCTCAAGCATAGGTTTTAGAAGAATTGCAAAAAGTACTTGTAACTGGGATGATGTTGCATAGGAATCAGTTTGGATAGGACAAAGAAATTCAGTAATACCCAGAGGCTGTCTATAAGTTATCAACCTAATTTAGAATTGGAGTCATTAGAGAGGTTGGAGTAAGCATGATGTTAAAGAAATACTTTTAAATAGAAAATGCCTAGGGGAAAGAAGAGGCTCTTACTTTTGCTTTGGTCTAAGTCTCCTCATCACCACCACCACTGCCCCATAGCAGAAAACAACCTTGAGACCTTCAGAGCATGTTGGATTTCCCATCTTCCCATTGATGTCCTAGCAGCATCCCCAAATCAGTTGGTGGCAGTGTCTCCATTGAGAGGTAAGAATATACTAGGTATAAATAAGGGGAAAAAATACCTAAACCTCGCCTAAGGGGAACTTGAAAGGGGAGAAAAGGACTTCCAGCAAGCAGAGTGTGTGATCTTACTATGTGCACAGATATGTGCACACATTTACATATACATGCATTTATATATACAGTTCATATAATGTATACATTTACACAGCTCACAAATATATGTAAAAATACATATACACATGTGTATAAATATGTGTATATGTATATATGCATACATGCATTGGGAGATCATGGCCAAGAATTCTGTAGAAACCATTTATGTAGAGATATACGAAACCTCTGACAAAATCTCTCATGCTATCTCTCTGGACAAGATGGGGAGTTGTAAGAAGATGATAATACAATTAGGTGGATTTTAAAATTATAGGATCATAGCTAATTGGATAGGAAACCCCCCAAATTAATCATTAATCAATAAATGTAAACAAAGAGGTAAATCTCTAGCAGCATGTTATAGCCATTTGTCCTGTTCCTGGCCAATCAACATCTCTATCAATGACTCAGATAGAGTATGTATGATATAGTCATCAAATTTTTGGATGACATAAACTGTGAGAACATGAGTTTGGGTTTTTTCTTTATTTTTTCATATAGAGACTTGGAGCAACCAATGGAAATTCCATAACACAATATACCTATATATACACAAATGTATTACGTATATGTATTATATATGTTTGCATATATGTATATAAATATATACTTTTTTTTTCCCTTTCAATACCTACAACTAATATTTCTGGTTGAACTCCCCCAAATCCCTCAAGCTACACAAAGTAGGGATTGAATTTAAAGCCAGAATCTATCTGTCCTTGCATCTCAAACACAAAAGAACTACTGGGAGATGAGGCTGTTGCTGCCCTAAACCATACCTATGCCTGCAGGCAGATGACTGCTCAGGTGAATGCCTCCAGGGGATTGCCTGTAGGGGGTTGTTGGAAGTCAATGCAAATGAGTATTGCTTCTCAGGGAATAGAATTGAACCTGCAGGAACCTGCAGGCAGAGGTGTATTTGAGGCCAGCAGCCACGGTGGCCTGGGTCACTCCTTTACATACTCGGCCTGAGGCCTCCTTTAAGTATTTTCATTTCCCTTGTTAAACCTTATTCCTGCTATAAGAAGACAGGGAGGAAAGGGTTCTTGCCTATATGTTCTTTTTTCTTAAAGATGAAGCACTAACATAGTGTTATCCAGGTTTTGAATTTAAATTGTACATGTGAAAAAATAATTTCATCACTTAGCTATAATTTACTAGTTTGGACCTTTGCATTTTGTACTCAATCAACATTGACTCAATATTGGGAACAGACAATGGACAGGAGTCCCATTAAGTGAAATGCATTTCTGCAAAGCCAGAAAGAGATTACCTATTCATAGAATCATAGAGTCCTAGTGAAAGACAAGTAGATACCATCTAGTCCCATCCTCACATTTTCTAGGTTAAGAAATTAATCTCCAGAGAAGTTAATCCAGTTACCCAAACTCGCAATGTTAGTAACAACACCAGAAATGCAACCCTAATCTTTTGACCCCAATCCAGTGCTCCTGACAGAGTATGCTACCTTCTATAGACTAGGCTTGATTAGACTAAGAGAAAAGGAGAGTTACCAGATAATAACAACAACATCAACAACAACAATAATGAGAATAATAAACAATAGCTGAGTGGATGTGATAATTTATTTTAATTAATTAATTTGTTTTTAGTTTTCAACATTCACTTCCATAAGATTTTGAGTTTTAAATTTTCGCCCCCTCCTTCCCCTCCCCGCTCTCCAAGATGACCTGCATTCTGATATAGGTTCTACATATACATTCATATTAAACATATTTCACATTAGTCATGCTGTAAAGAAGAATTAGAATCAATGGGAGGAATCACGAGAAAGAATGACAATTTATTTTTTACAATATCACCTTACTCCTAAAGAGAAAACTGAAGCATATATGCCAAAGTGTCCAGATGGGTTGTGTATATGGATTCTAATAACTCCATAATAACTAAAATATATGTTCAAGCCCCAAGTTTTTCTAAGTGTAGGCAAGGGGTAATTTGACCAGGAAAATTAATTCATCTCTCCTTTTGACTGAATTTGTATAGTTATGATTTGGGGGATGGAGGACCAGACCCACTCATAAACAGAAATGAATGATTGGTTTGAGTTATTTGTTACTTTATTTGAATTCATTTTTATTGAAATTTTTGTCTCAACAAGGTGCCAGTGGACAAGCACCCTATATGGAGAGGCAAACAAATTAAAAGTTCTAAAGGAAGTCACACTTCTAACTTCATCAAATAGAGAAATCCTATTAGCAATCCTACCTGACATGCCCATTAAGATATATAGAAATGTGGATCTCTGTTCTGGGAAATTTACCTACTACTTGGATAATTTTATTCATGTCAAACTTTCTTTACCATTAAATTCCAACATTTAAGGAGCACACAAGACACAACCAAATAAAGAGATCTGTTAGTTACTAAATACATTTAATATCATATCATGACTATGCCCAAAGGGCAATCAAACTGTGTATATCCTTTGATCCAGCAATACCACTAGAGTTTCCAATTCCAAAGAGAACATAAAACAGGGAAAAGGACCTACATGGTCAAAAATAATTATAGCAGTTCTTTTTGTGTTGGCCAAGAATCGGAAATTGAGGGGATGCCCATCAATTGAGAAATGGCTGAACAAGTTGTGGTACCTGAATGTAATGGAATACTATTGTGCTATATGAAATGATGAGCAGGCAGATTTCGGAAAATCCTGGAAAGACTTACATGAACTAATGCACAGTGAAATGAGCAGAACCAGGAGACCACTGTACAGAATAACAGCTATATTGTAAAGATGATGAACTATAAATGACTTTCAGCTAATCCAGTGATCCAAGACAATTTCAATGATTCAAGACAATTCCAAAGGATTCATGATAGAAAAGGTTATCCATATACAGAGAAAGAACTGATGGAGTCTGAATGCAGATTGAAGCATACTATTTTTACTTTATTTTTTCATTTTTTTTTCCTTTTGGCCTGGTTCTTCTTTTACAACATGACTAATATGGAAATATGTTTTATATGATTGCACATATATAACATACCAAATTGCATACCATTTTAAGGAAAGGGCAGGAGAGGTAGGGAAGGAAAAAAATTTGTTACTCAATTTTTTTAAATGAATGTTAAAAATTGTCTTTACATGTAATTGGAAAAAATAAAACACTATTTAAAAATGCTACATCATGTCCAGGCATATTCTTAGCTTTTAGCGGGTGAAGAGGCCAGTCAATTGTTTCCAGTCTCTCTTGGTAGCAAAATGCACGTTCTCATAGAGAAGTGTTTTTTCTTTTAATAAACATCTAAGATTAAAGTACCACTGTTGACAACAAAATT
This sequence comes from Vombatus ursinus, assembly GCF_900497805.2. Lineage (NCBI taxonomy): Eukaryota > Metazoa > Chordata > Mammalia > Diprotodontia > Vombatidae > Vombatus > Vombatus ursinus. The sequence goes on from NW_020949351.1 coordinate 20,906,985, forward strand.
ATAATATACTGTTTAAAGATGAATTTGGTTATGATTACACAGAGACAGAGAAGACTAATGAAATACTGACGCAAAACAAAACCAAAAACACACTCAAAGGAAAATGCAAACTCTTCCAATGCATATCAAATCTTAATCGAATAATCTATCTTTAATTATCCACATTATGATCACTTAGAGGGTGATCATTTCTGAGTTTCAAATCTCCAATCTTTTGGCCCAAAGCCTTAGGGGTAATTGCTTTATAACTGGGTAAGAATATATCATCTCTGTCTGATCTAAACGCAGCAAGAATATTTGTAACTAGTATTTAAAACTACAGTTCTGGAAAGGATTCAATCAGCCAAGAGACTTCTCCATTTGCTTATTTGGTCTTGCACCTCCATTCAACATCTACAGTAATTGTAAATGGTTAGCAGCTACCATAAGGTTTTCCCCCTTAATGAGGGAAGGGTCTACAGTTTTGTGGGGGGAGTAAGGAGAATAGTGAGTCCTTCTATCAGTATTACCAAATACTCAGAGATTCCAAAAACCAAAGGGTTGTTTCCTCAACTGATCCTGAGAATGGCAGAAAAGGAGTGACCCTTTCCATGCACTAACTCTGAGTGGGCTTGGGGTGATAGCCACAGGGTGCTGGCCCATTTGGCCTTTGCTCTTTAGCTGCATCTCCCAAAAAGTCTGATGCTGCAGATAACATGAGACGCCAAGCAGCTTTGCAGTGGCCATCGATACCTCTCCAAGCCATGGTGTGCTTTGGAAATCGTTTCTGCACATGGCAGACAAGTTTGTCAGCTTTTGTTTGTTGTTCAGGCGGTGCCAGCTGGTGTGCTGCTACCACCGCTAGTTCTGTCCTTTCTCGCCTTTTGATTTTGCAGCTCAAGTGTTTACAGAAACAAAATGCATCTACCCCAGGAAAGCAACCTCTCGTAGACCAGCAGTTTTCCCTTTGAGGGCATGGAATAGAATTAAATAAAAAAAAGGCTCCAGGCTGGGCCATAGGCCTGTGCTTTCTCTGCTAGAGAAACATTTGCCAAAGTTGCCTAGGCTTAGCAATCACCCCAAGGTGTGCAGCACAAAACCTGTATCTCTCTCTCTCTCTCTCTGTCTTTGGTCATGTCCATTTGTGATTTATAAAGACATTTAAAAGCACGCAGAGTGCCTCTATACAGATGCCTTTAGAGGACTCCCAGTATTGCAGGTACTGCCAGAGCCCATTCTTGGCAAAAGAAGGGCACTGTGTTCCCCATCCCTGAAGTTTAATGTTCCATTGCAAAGTCAGATCCAAGAGGAAATAGAGAGAGGAAGCCAAATCTTGTCCATGGGTGGTAGTGGGATGATATCCTCCCCTGATTCTAGAGAGACTGCTTTATGGCAGGAGAGCTCTCACTACACAGCTACACTGCCATGCCCTTGGAAATGTTGTAAATAATCCCTGGGTGGTAAGACTTCAGAATATGCTACAGCCACATGTTCTTTATAATCATTAGGCTGAAAATAAGTGGTTCCAAACTCTGGCAAAGATAACGTTTTGATACCCGTTGTCTCACATCTGATAATTCAAGCCTGATCACAATGAACTACTTCCAATGGGAAATAATGGAGCGTAACTCTCGGCCGGGAAACTTTCTCCTCCATATGGTTCACAAGTTCCCTGGGATGTGTAATCCTACTGGGAGCACCATCTGCATAGATTCTACACAGGCTTGTTCAGAGTGAGATTCTTCACTATAAACTCTGCAGCAAAAATGCTGTTTCCCTCCACCATCACCCCCTTCCCCCCTGCTAATGCATAGGCTGGAAGACTAAAAGGCCAGAAACTTATCGAGATTTTTGATGAAAATGTGTATTTGTAAGTTGAGGCATGGAATCTCCAGTGGTGCTATGATCCTAGGCTCTATATATCCAACACACATGGAAAACCAAGAGAAGATAAGTCAGAATTTATATGCAAATTAAGTTCTTTATTATAGGCCTGTGTAATTGTTGATGCTACAATTGATGATATTAATTAGAATTGTGTATAAATGTCTTATCTCTGCAACAGCTCAACCAGGTTGCAAATTTCTTAAAGAGAGAATCTATATCATGTTCATTTTCACATGGTACCTGCATGGTAATTTGTACTTAGCATAGTAGGTATTAGGGAATATTTGTTGAAGTAAGGGAAAAAATAGAGGGAAGAAGGGAAAGAAAAGAAGAGGGAAGGGAAAGGAAGGGAAAGAAAAGAAAAAGAAGGGAAGAGAAAGGGAAGAAGGGAAACAAAGGAAGAGAAAGGCAGGGAAGGGAAGGGAAAAGGGAAGGGAAAGGAAAGGAAAAGGAAGACAAGGAAAGGGACCTCTGGCATTTAGATTGGCTGAATTCATCACTAACCTTGCCAAAATGAACCATTCATGACTTTCTCAAATATGCAGTGTTTCTCTTTATGAATCATCTAATTATTTTTTTTACTTTGAATTATTATTTAAGTTCTTAAAAGGTCATATGATCTATTGCTGGCATCTGTGGTTTCTAAATCATTTAGGTTTTCTGTACATTACCGAGTTCCATGAATAAAGTATGTCTGTTGACTTGAAAACCTAAGAACAAAACATTGGCATGTATTGGTCAGGAGTAGAGAGAACTATGAGGGATGTATTTGCAATAATGGCAAATTAAATACACATTTTCACATATTACCACATACTTAATAAAAAAATCTATCAAGAGGCTTTCATAAAAAAAAAAATCTTTGAACTCATAATCAAGCACTACCAACAACCCACCTGCAGAGTCAAAGTCAAACATGGGATTCCCCTTGACACACTTTCCTAGATTATCTGTTTAGCAGCATACATATTCATTAAATAATTCTTATAATTATTTGCTTCACTTTGACAACCCTGATAAAGTTTTTGCTAAAGAGTCCTTGCTAACCTGCCCATTTAAAGGGTAAGGATGGTACAAATTCACTGGAATTTTTCTAGCCATGGAAAAACTGTCATTGTAGGGGCTACCAAGTGAGGATCTTCCTCTATCAAAGTAGACCACATCTGTCTTGCCCCTTGGAGTCTTAGAGCATTACCTGGGGGTAGTGAGAGTTTAAGTGACTTGATGACTTGCCCAAGGCCTCCTATCTTTCTGTCTCTATGTCTTTCTCTCTGTCTCTCTGTCTCTGTCTGTCTCTTTCTCTCTCTTTCTCTCTCTCTGTATCTGTCAGACTTTCTCCCCATGTCTCTCTCTCCGTCTCTGTCTCTGTCTGTCTCTTTCTGTCTCTGTCTCTCTCTAACTCTTTACCTCTGTCTCTGTCTAACTCTCTCACCTTTATATCAATTTCTATGTTTCTGGTTCTTTGTTTTCTCTAACTCTGTATGTGTCGGTATGTGTTTGTCCCTTTACACACGCACATACACACACACACTCACACTCAAATACCCCAGTAGACAGTAAACTCTTTCTGTGTAAATATCATGTTTTTTCTAAACTTTGTCTCTCCTTCGGAGGTTGCTTAATATATGCTTGCTTTATTTGTTTTATGTTTATGTTTAAGCATTTAAATAATTTGAAGACTTTAGATTAATTTTCATAACACTTTCATGCATTAGAGATATGTCAAGTATTATTGTTATTATTTTAACCACCAAGATTTGTACAGGGAATTGCTCAAATTTACATCATGCCTCTGTGATTGAACTGAAATTGAATACTTGCTCCCTGGTTCCCAGTACTATACCCTAATTATCTGAATATAGGAGGCCAAATTGAGGGGGGAAATATATTAAGGTCTATATTGGGTGGGGATAGATACAATTTATGTTTTAAAATAGTTTTAATATGCTATTTTTAAAGGAAACAGATTTGAAAAAAAAAAAGTTGCTGTTAGCAGCAGCTAGTTTGACTGACAGCTAAGGTTTTCTAATAGGACCTAGAGAGGTTAGTAAGCAGCTTCCCCACTGAGTGGTAAAAGATCTATTATGGAAGCCCTGAGTCAAGTGAGGGGAAAGAGAGGAGAGTTACAATGTATATCAAAGATTTAGATAAGTACCAGGTACTTCAGTCTCCTGCCCAGCTCTCTGACTGAAGACTTTAGACGCGTCTCAGGATAAGGGGAATTGCCATAGTCATATGAGATCTAGAGAGATCTAGATTTCCAGAGATCTAGAGAGAAATAAGTGAAAAACAAAGCCCAAGAGGCTCCTTGCTGTAGTAGACTTAGCTGTAGATAGTGAAATCCTGAGTAGATGCTGAGGAACTGGTCTTACTATCTCAATCCCCTGGTAAGGAACAAATAACCTGTTTAGAGATTGGTTTAAGAAGAGTTGTCAGTTAATTGAGAAATCAACATAGAATATGCCTAAATTCAAGTGTAAGACACGATGCTTCACATCACCTAAAGAACAGCCACAGAAGGCTAAGTGGCTACCCTAAGAAAGAAAACTAATGACCCCAACGCAGTCTGGTATATGGACTGTAACCTCTCTAGACTCTCAGGGGATTTGTCCAGGTAAAGTATTTCTATCCCCAGCTCCTAAATCAGGATTCTTGTGTTTGCTTTAATCCTTGCTTCAAGTGACATTTCTATCTTTAGGTCTTCAAGGAACTAGAAGTATATGCTTATATTTAGTTATAAAGAAACAGCCATTACCTATGTTAAGCTTTATACATACATAACGAACGTACATTAGGTACTGTGTTTTGCCCATGTAGGGTAATTGACAGACATGGTTCTGTCTGGATATGGATCACAAGGAGGCATGATTAGAAATCTCTGCATCTCCTCTTCCAACCCTTCTCCAAGGAAGGAGAGCCCAAGAGATAAGGCAGGAGTTTGGGATCAAAGGTTGGACATTCTTCTCTACTTGAAGAAAGGGTACCAGGCTAGAATTATATCTATCTGTCCCCTTAAATAGTGATAGTCTAGGAGAGATAATTTTTAGGTTCAAGCTGAGCTCCTGATCTCTGAGGAAGAGTAGCCCAAGCTATATATCTAAGAATTGACTCTATGCCTACCAAATGCCAGCTCCACAATGAATACACAGAAAATAGCAAAAAAAAAAAAAAAAAAAAAAAAAAAATTACACACACACTCTCTCTCTCTCTCACACACACACACACAAATCATTAGCAAACTGATATTAGAGAAGTTGAGAATATTAGAGAAGATGAGAATAAATACCAGACAACAGACAGAGTAAATGAAGTCATCCGTGGTGAGCAAGACATCTCTACTCAAACAACAGAGAGACTCTTAACCAGGGGACATTCCTCAAAGTTTTTTAACGTAGTAATCTGAAATTAGGGAAGTAATCAAGGTGCCAGGTTTTCCACGTGTTGGCCTATTTCTGGAATCTTTTCTTTCCCTTCAGAGACCTGAAGAGAATCTGGAATTGTGTTTCTTCTTTTTCAGATCTGAAAGCCAGAAGATAAGGATCTCTTTTCTCCTAAGCTCTCACCAAATTCACCTCTCCTGCAGACACTGACCATTGAATAATCAATCTCCACTGACGAGGAAAGTCCCATACAAATAGGCCTTGGACCTAGGATTACACATAGTGGGCTTTCCATAAACCTTTGTTGAATATGGTTCCCTGGAGCTTCAGATACATTATTCTTGGTACCAAACAAGATTCTAATGGATGGATTTGTAGGATTCCACTTTTTTGCAATGACATGATGTGCCACTATTTGAGAAGCACAAGAGGCATTGGTGCTCTCATTTTTAAATTCTTCTTTCTACAAGCTGACATACGCTATTTTTCCTTTTTTTAAATACACTTAGTATCCACCAAAAATGTTTAGAGTTTCATATGACTACTAACTCTTAGTTTTATGGCTAGGGCAAAGAACATAATTCCAAAGAGTTTTGGGGGACTGGGGACCACCCAGCCCGTAGTTTGGTTCTGGTTTGGAGTGGCATCCCTGAGGTCAAAATATGCTTATCATGCAGGCAACTTGAACCCTTAATGATCTTGGAATTAGACTATTCTCCCTAGTAAGCTTCAGACTGACCTTGACCTGGAGCTACTCCAAACTAAAACAAGATTGCAAATCCTCATCAGTCTAGATTGTATTCCTTATACTGGGCCAGAACTAGCTATGCCTCAGGAAATAAAGTGACAGAACAAGGGTTGAACAATCATTCCCTTCCTGTCATCTTATTCTATGGCAGATGCTTATTGTAGTCTTTAAGTATCAAAAAATTTAGCTTTTCTTAGAATCTCCACATCCATAAAATTTTTATGAATTCTAAACTTGATAAATCTCTTGATTTTTAAAGCACAACAAATCACAAGCAAAATAGAACTTGTGTAGAAAAGCTCAAACCAAATCAGATCTTACATTTATTTGGGAAAACCAACATAAGTGGAAAATTTCTTCAAAATTCTAAAGATGTTATATATTGATGAATTGTAGTAAAACAAAGCATTGCATTTGTTTATCCATCTTCTCCTCCCTTCCCCAATCAATTTTCCATTTACCTTTTTCTGCTAGTGTTAAATGGGCTACTGGGCCAAAGGATGAGGTACAGCAAGATGACAATATACAAATATTATTTTATTTTTTGTTACAAAGCTACCAGGCAACATTGCTAATTCTCATTTTTATTTTTCCCCATTTCGTTGCAGTCAAAAATGAGAGCATGCTCAGTTTCACTAGGAGATATTTTTGTGCCACCTGGTGGATTTTTGATGAAGTCAAAGTATCCAGAGTCTGAATTACCGCTCAGCTTGATCATCACTTGAGGCATTTTCTCAGCGCTTAATGTTACCAGTGTAAGTATAGATTCCCCACTGTGTCAGGCAATTCAACTGCACTAGACCCATAATAAAGATTTTTTTTTTAATGTGAAAATTAGTCTTTAGTGAAAGAGACCTATTTTGTTAGCTGCTGGGTAAATTCAGGTAAAGGCAATGACATCCACAACAGTGGGTCAATCCATTATGGTTAATACGTAGATATTATTGCCAACCTTATAGCAGTCAGAATGGCACAGATGCTAACACTTCTCTCTATTAGTTAGAGACAAAAATAATTGTAATTAACCTTTTCTCTTACCCCCATCCCTAGGAAGTAAAAATAATCTGATATTGTCATACTTGGCAATTAGTGATGTAACTGTTTACTGAAGCATTAATTTTCACTGAACATGAAAGGGATTTCAAAAAACACATTTACTGGGGTGATAACTGATTGGGGTCTTGGAAGTCTTTCTTAGTGACTCATACTAATGTGAGTTGGAGCTAGCTGAAATGATATTATATGAATTCCACTCTCAAAAAAGGCTCAATCCTAGGAGCTTTGAGCTAGACAACTATATTTTCCCCAGTATGTCAGTGATTTTTAATATTCTAGCTCAAAATTAACCCAGTGTCCATAGTCTATGAGCCAAATGAAAAGTGACCTAGATTATTTTGAATTTCCCCTCTCAAATCTCATTGACACAATGTTTTATTATAATTTAAAAGGAAGTTGGTCATGAAGAAATGAAAGTTGTGTTGCTGTTTTTCTTAATAGCAAGATAGCTAGAAAAGTCTTTAAATTAAATTAATCAGGGAGAGAGATAACAGAATCTAAAAGCAAGCATGTAAAGCATGTATTGATCTGGGTGAAGGTTTCACAGTCAAATAAAAGAAATTCAACTTAGATAAACAAAACTGAAGCAGAAAAGGAAACATGGTGTGTGTGTGTGTGTGTGTGTGTGTGTGTGTGTGTGTGTGCGCAGGCGTGTGGGGTGGGGGGGATGGTGGGAAAAAAGAGTAGTTAGGTGGTGAGCCACCTTCTGAAAAGTTTATTTGGAAATTTAAGAAACTTAGAAATATATCCTGTCTTTCCAACTCAGTTATAATTCTCTTGAAGGCAGGGACAAGACTTCATACAACTTTTTATGCGCAGTACCCAGCCTAGCACCCAACAAATTGTTGGTACTCAATTGCTGAAAGTATCACAAACCTTCATTCATCTTTGATGACGATACTTTCCAAGTATGTTTGTTATCTATAGCATGTGTGCACAAGTAATTGAAAAGTAAAGCACAACCAGTAACCCTTTTCGCTATGCATACTTTTTCTTTCTTTCAAAACTATGATTTTAATACACTTGGGTATCCTTGGATGATGAATTCTTATACATACCAATTGCAACAACATCACTTTAGTGATTATAAACTGTCTTTGTTCAAGAACCTATATGAAAGAACTAAGAAAGTAAGGGAAAGAAAATGAAGGTCTTGGCTCAAAGTTACTGCTCTGACATTGAGGATAATGAGACATGGTAAGAAAACTCAAACCATTGGACTTCTGGACTAGAAGGGCGAGAATGTTGTTCAGGAATGATAGGTAAAAGGAGAAGGACATCATAGGATAGGATTTTGAAATGGTAAGGACCATGAGAAATAACCTAGTTCAGCCTATATCCTTGAATATCAAGATAGCTACATGAACTTTAAGGCTGGATAATAGAAACAGATGTATAGGACTAAGATGGAAGGCAAAAAGATTGAAAGCTACTTAAAAACAAATATAGTTATCCCTTTCACATCACAACTTTCCCCATCATGGCTTTGATATATTGCATGTTAGTATAAGAAACTAAATGGGAATTTTGGGGGAGTTTTACAGAAGTTGCAGAAGACATATGAAGGCTAGCAGACAACACAGAAAAAGTTTAGAAACTAAGAAATGTACAAAATATATGTATAATATTGTATAATGGCAAAATATTTTATCTTTTAATACCATAATAATTCAGACTTCTCTGGTAGGAAGGGAAGGGCAAAAAATTTTAAGTGGATTTTCTAGATCGCAGGGTCATCACATCTCTAACCTCCATGATACAGAAGGGCTAACTGTAGTGATATACTATAAGGACAGTTATTGTAGCTTAGTACAGAGTATTCTTTCTAGAACACTAGTCCTAGTCCTCATTGTGCCATTAACTCGTAATGTGAGTAAATTTGCACATTTCCTAGGACTCAATTTCCTAATTTGTAAAATAAGGGAATTGTTATTGATGAACGTCAAAGTCCTTCCCAGTGCTCATAAAAAAGATCTCTATAAATTTTAAAACCAGTAAGAGAGAAAAGTAATTAAAGCTGTCTTGGTCAACTTTATAAAATAATAGAGGCACTGAGGTAAAGTGAATAGGTGCTAAATATGGAGTCAGGAAGACCTGAGTTCAAATCCCAGCACTGATAGTTATTAGCTATATGATTATAACATATTACATAAGCTCTTTTAGGTTCAGCTACCTAATTTCATAAGCTTTACCTACCTCATCAGTTTTTTTTTCTTGTGGTTCAAATGAACATTTATATATATAATATATATATATATGTATGTGCACATAAGCATATACATATATATGTGTGTGTGTGTATGCATGCATGTATATATGTGTATAGGTATACACCAATATATACCCATATACTCACATATAATTAAAATATATTTATATAATTATTTAAATATTTACTATACATTATATATAGGAATTTATACCTGCATATGCATGCATACACACACCAAGTGCTTTCCAAACTTTGAAGTGCCTTGTAAATGTCAATTATTATTATAGAGGATTTTACCTATCCCGATGTTTTGATGGACCCATAGGTCCATTAGTGTGAGTTTTGCCTGTAGGATTTTCCCTCTATAGATTCGTGTAGAATCACTTTGTGTTATTCTTGGATACCGTTTCCAATAAATCATTCCTAGAGGATCTACCCAGCATAATTGAGGCCTCTTCCTCTTGTTTTTTAAGGATATCAATATACCACCCCATCTTTCTATCAATTTTTTTCACTATGGTCATACATATCCTTAATAATTATTTTCTGTCATTTTTGTGTGAAAGTTATTATTTGTACTTTGCCATAGACTTGTTTTGCCTTTTGTGTTTCTTTCCATTGTCCTTTGAATTATTTATAATTTTAACTCTCCTGAGATGTTAATGCTCTATGACTAGCAGCCATATAACATCACCTGGAGAATATTGGTATTAAAAAGATAGACTTTAGACTGATGGTCAATGTGGAATCCTCAAAAGCATGACATCTTTTCATTTCCTACCTGGGTGCACTCATTTTAGACTTCTTTGACTTCTTCAGTTATACTTATTTTGGGTTTCTTTGACTTCTCCGTCATACCCATATGCTGTTCCTCTTCTCCTACTCCTTTCAGTTTCTTTTGTATATTGCCTTCCCTTATTAGATAATAAGCTTCTTGAGAGCAGGGACTGTCTTTCTTTTTAGTGTTTGTGTAACCCCAACACATAGAATATGGCCCAACACATAACAGATGCTTAATAAGTGTTGTTGTTTTTTTTTTTGCTTGACTAAAAGCACTTTAATTTCCCAAATTTAATTCAATATAATCTGCTCCTCCTACTCAATTCTGGGCCTAGCTCATTATCCACCTATGGTACTTGTCCAAGATATGCATATTGGTGTATCAATGTGACAGGCTGCCTGTCCAGTAGTATGTCATAATCTGGGAAATATTTCTGAATGTTTAGATCGAATTCTATGGCAATACAGTAGATTTTTCTGAGGCAGCTTTCTAGTGTCATTCTCTGAGATAAATGCAAACGGCATGTCATTTGTGAAAGGGAAAAGTTGAAGAAATTCATCATCAATATTGAATCTTTATTTTTGGAGGTGGACCTTAACCAGGGCATTTTCCATGAAATTCACAAACACTGTTAGCAGATCTATACCTCCCAGATTTACATATCCCTTGATGTCAGGATTCAGTGGAAGAAAGTTATGTCTTTAATTGTGTCTGTCAAGACAATTCTATAATTTTGCAGTAGGATGATAGCTCTAGAACTAGAGACATTTGAGGTCAACTATTCCAAACCCTTATTGTACAAACAAGGAAAGTGAGGCCCAGAGAGATATTAATTGGTAGAGCCAGAATTCAAACTCATGAATGAACACTACCTCCAAGTTCAACACTACCTCCTGAGATATATCTTATCTAAGGAGAGCTTCCAAATGTCCAGTTGTTATTGCTAATCAAAATACTTTAAAAAAAAAAAAACCAATAAACCCAGTAACATGTTATATTCTCAGCACAGCTTACTTACTCATATGATAGTAAAAGTTTTCTGCTGTATAAAATTGCACATGAAAGTCTACATATTCCATTCTCAAATTTTTATTAATACAACCCTTGTATGGATCATTATCATAAAGATTTTATAGCAATGCAAAATCAGGGAATATGGCTTGCAGTGGCTTGTATTTTCTAAATCACTCCCCCACTCCCTCCAACAGAATTATGGAATCTAATAACTGAAAAGGACCTGCGGTCATCCAGTCCAACTTATAATGGAGCAAGAAAATCTTCTACAACGTTTTCTAGTGGTGTCAAACTAAAATAGAAACAGATTCCTGAAGTTGTGTGTTGATTTAGAAAAGTACAAATTAATATTATCTATGTTGCATTGTATTTTAATTTTTGTCAAATTTTCCCAATTACACTTTAATCTGGTTCAGGATTACTGCTGGTCCACAACATCCCCAAGTGACGATTCAACTTCTGCTTAAACATATCCAATGGCTTGACTACTTCCTAAGGCATGCCATTCTTTCTTTCGATATCCCTAATTTTTAAGAAAGTTGTCCCTATAGCTAGCCAAAATCTACCTTTCACAACTTCTATCCATTGTTCCTCATCCTTCTCTCTGGAGCCAAGCAAAACAAACTGAATCTCTCCTTCCACAGAGCAACATTTCAAATACAGACAACCTGGCCATCATAGCACTCCCTGCAGTCTTATCATGACTTCATTCTCCAACTATCTCTATATTTCCTGAAACTATGACTCCTCTCTTAGATTTTCGGGTTCTGACAGATGAAATTTTAATCTTAAATAGTCAAGAACCAGCCCACCAAATTACTTCCTACAATTTCCTTGCCATGCCCCCACACAGGTACTCTGTCCAACCACTTTCTAGCATCCTTTCTTATGTTGTCTTCCCCCGTTAGAATATAAGCTCCTTGACAGCAGAAACTCTGTTGATTGTTTTTTTATTAATCCCCAGCATTTAGTGCAGTGTTTATTATCTCTCTTTCTCTCTCTCTCTGTCTCTGTCTTCCCTCCAAGTCTTTTCTTCTTTGGGTTAAAACATCCCCATTTCCTTCATCTAATCCCTATATAGAATGGGCTAAAGTCCTTTACCACCTTGATAGTCTTATTCTGGATTAACTCTGGTTTTTCAATGTTTTTCCTAAAATGTGATTTCCCCCAAACAAAAGACAAAAAATCACCTATGCTCTTTCCAGTTGTTTTGTAATCTTCTCCTCTTTTATATATCTTGAAAATAAATCTATGTATCCTTCAAATTGTAGTTCCAATAGTGTTGTCTCTGAGGTCATTATAGTACCACTGAACATTCCTTCAATTTTGCTGTGTTCGATGCCTTGCTTCCAGTTTTATCTCCAAATGTCTCAGTATAGTCTGGTTTAACTTAATCTCAGGCCAAGCTCTCAGTCAATTCCTTTTGTCCTCTTCAATAGCTTTTCACAGTTTCTTGAAGTGCTATTGCTCATCATCTTTCATCCTCTTCCTCCTTTATATTTTACAAATTAATTTATATTCTGAACCGATATTGCCCTTAGCTATGATGTCTCTCTACTTGGCCAAAAGATAATTGTTCGATGGCTAAGGCTCTTTCAGCCTCCTTATTGCGGTGACTATTTTATATCATTTAGACTTCTTTGGAAAATGGCAAGAGTCATTGTCCTTATTTTATCCACAGATTGGATAGGAACTCCTAGAATCACATTTAATGCTTTCTTCTCAACTACTATAGCACAGACTCTTGAATATATTCTTTTCTTCTAACCTGGCATTTACTTTGATGTATCTAAATATCACCTTAAAAATAATGAAGAATGAAGGCCACAAATATGACAAGGTAACAGGGTATTTATTTTCCATATACTACTCCAAACTAACAAAAAAAGGCCAAAATCCATGAGAAGAAGACAGAAACACTACACAAGAAAAAATTTTTCAGAAGAGAAAAGTATTGTATTGTACAAATGAAATACTTAAAGCTTCTGCTCAATGCCCTTGCCCATCACACACATCATGCATTGGACATAGCTGTAACAAACATATGCTTTAATGCACATGTGCAGGAATCTGTACCTAGTTTCCCCATTGAATTTACTCAGATTGAACCACTAAGCTCTCAGGAAGATGCAAAAGACACTGATTCTGCTCAGTCACATAAAAAAAAAAAAAGAACTACAAATTGGAAGGGGCATGTGGAAAACAGAATTGCAGAGCCAGTTGGAAGAAATCCCTATATGTTTCTGAGACTAAGGGAAGGGGGCCTGGAAGCCCGGTTGGGGGGGGTCTTCTTGTGTACTTTTACTTCAGGCATCAACCCAGCTGGACTTCATCCCCCCAATTCAATGAGGGTGTGGTAAGAACAGAGATATTTTAATTGGATTCTTTGGGGAGCAATTTGCACATTAAGAGATACCTTTCTCTGGAAAAAGGATTGCAATTCCTAGAATTGCTTCCAATCCCAGGAAAGGCAATATATGATTCTAAATGCAGTTTACAACCAGTGCCCATAGGAGTAGGTTGAATATCCAGAGACAGAAATGGAGACTGATCATTGTAAGATTAGGAGAGTATAACTGTATCATAGCACTTGGGACATAGAATGACCTCAACCAAAATGACACTACTTCCATTCATCAAAGTTCCATTATGAATTGATATTTTCTAAGAAGGAAATGCAGTTGAAAAAGAAAGAATGGGGTAAGATCTACAAATTTGTTAATACAACTGGATAGAAGAAAAAATTCAAATTTGGCATTTCAGAAGTTCCTTTAAGGTAATGAGGTACAAAGAACAAAGGAGATACAAGTAAAGGTATATAGCCAATGAATTACAGAATAGAATTTAGAATAAACTAGAAGGGAATAAAAATCAGGAAGAAGGTGAAGTAAAAGAAATCATCTGGGAAAAAGTGTTTCTACTTAAAATGAGAGGTTGGGAAGATGAGAGGAAAGATTTCTGAATTTAAATGGACAGGGAAAGAGAAAGGACAGATGCAGGTGAGGGGATGGATAAATCAATAAATAAAAAGCAATAAAGGAAATTACAATTTACGTACATTTAAGGGACTTGGGATAAGGCAGTTAAATGGGAAAGGGGTTTTTGAAATTATAGAAATAGACATTTCAAACTCAAAATGACCAAAATGAAATCTGTTATCTCTCTCGACCCCTTTATATTCAGTCCTTTTCCTGACTCCCCTATTTCTATCAAGGTCACCACCTTTTTTCCCAGTTACTCAAATTCACAATGTTGAATCCTCAACTCTTCCCTCTCCCTCACTCCTCATATCTAAACAGTTATTCGAGTATTATCAATGCTACTTTCAGGACATCTCTAATGCAACCGCTTTTTTTCTAATCATATCACAACCATCCTAGGTTAGGACCTCATTAATTCTCACATAGAGCACTGAGATGACCTCTTAAGCGGTCTCTTTGTCTCGAGTTAGTCCTTTCACTCATCCATCTTCCACATAGCTGTCAAAATGATATTACTAAAGCACAGGACTGACCTCGTCACTTTTCTGCTCCAGAAGCCTCAGTGGCTCCCTATTTCCTCTAGGATAAACTACATACTCCTTTGTTGTTTAAAAACCTGTTGCAATTGGCCTCCAAACTATTTTTCCAGACTGATTTCCAGCATTACTTGCCTTTTTATGCCATATGTTCTGGCCAAGGCTGCCCCCAGTGCATGACATTTTGTCCCTGCTCAGCACTGCCTCTTGGAATCTCTAGCTCTCTCCAAGGATCAGAATGGTGTTAGTGCCTCCTTCAGTCAGGAATCCTCCTGTTTCCTGGAATTATTTTGTTTTTATTTTGACATATTTTGTATTTGCTTAAGGGTTTATATCTTGCCTGCTCTCACTTAAATATAAGTTTCTTGAGGGCATGGGTCCTTTTCTTTTCTTTTTCATTTTTATCTGTGTATCCATAATGCATAGCACACCTGGCACACAGTCATGGCTTAGTAAATGCTTATCAAATTGAATTGGATTGGATTGAAAATTGAAATAAAGCTTATAATTAATCACCAACTGCTCCTTCTCCAGGATGAATGTTGGCAACAACTCACTATGTTCTGACCTGTTCCATCCCTCTATCTTACCCTGGAAAGAATCTACCCAAATCTTACTGCCAAAAGAATGAAACACTTTTTATTAGCACCTATGTTCCTGAATGAATGGATGGATGAATGTATTTACGTATGAAAAGGCTTTAAGAGTTTACTCTATGCCAAGTGCTATAGGAAGTGTTGAAGATACAAATATAAAGGCAAAGGTATTTTCAGGCATTAAAGAGCTTATATTAAAATGTAGAAGAACAACATCCATAGGGAAACAGTGTCTGGGAAGAGACACTAGTCCCAGATAAATGCAGGTTCCAGATGGTAAGTGAGCCATAATGGAATCGATTTATACATTCTATCTTGTAACAATGGCACAGGTGATTTGATCCTCATTCATTCATGATTCCAGAACTGAAGAGGGAGAGGCATGGGCAGTGGTTGGTCAGGAGGTTTTAGAGGAGGTGGTAGTAGGAGAATTAGTGAATTGAAGGCTGGGACTTTCTTGAAATAGTGATCTGGGAGAACCATCAGGAAACCTGAAAGCTGAAAATTACTGTAGTGTATGTTAAAGTCAGCCTTCCTCTTTCTGGACCATAACTTCCTCTTGTCTCTTAGCAGTAGCTATAAGTTTTCATTATTATCATTCTTTTCCAAGAGGTCTTTATCCTCCAATGCATAATACTCTTCACTTCATTAAACCATTGTGCCCTAGTTGCCACGTTCCCTATCAAGAAAGAATTGGGGAAGGAATGGGAGTACACTGTCCTCACAGCTTCCCATAAGCCATCAGCTCCATTACTATACTTTGAATCTTTGGACTTGAATCAGTTATTACCCTAATATGCTTCACTCACCTTAACCCTCCACTCACTGTAACACCTTGACCACTGTAAAATGAGTTAGAAGAATTCACTATCCCAACCAGAATTAAGTCAACCTATTATTTTGACAGATGGCTGGAAAAGATCCTATGGAAAAAGATCTAGCTCTTTCACTATACAAATGTCTTCCCCTGATGTTTTATCATAGCAGAGAAGTGACCCTAAGTTCTCAGAGGCTATGCCAGCAGAAAACAAGCCCTGTTAAAGGCTATTAAGACACAGAGATTTCAAGTATGGATTTGGCTATAAATTGTGTGGCTAATGTCTGGGTGGGGACCATCCTGACGGATTTTATTAAAAGTTCATTTCATGACTGCATGAGGTTAATTTCATTTAT
Organism: Vombatus ursinus; assembly: GCF_900497805.2. Taxonomy (NCBI): domain Eukaryota; kingdom Metazoa; phylum Chordata; class Mammalia; order Diprotodontia; family Vombatidae; genus Vombatus; species Vombatus ursinus. The sequence continues at coordinate 20,923,328 of NW_020949351.1, forward strand.
TTATTCTAGCCATTCCATCTATCTATCTATCTATCTATCTATCTATCTATCTATCTATCTATC